>NC_081414.1:351584163-351939663 GCF_030272615.1 Cryptomeria japonica | reverse complement strand
AAAATTGAAGAAAATGATGAATGAGTTATAGACAGTGGATGCTCACATCATATGACTGGTGACAAGAGAAAATTTCTATCACTACAAGAATTTGATCGCGAATTAGTCATATTTGGAGACAACAAGGCATGTAGGATCAAAGGCAAGGGAACAATATCATTGGATGGTAAGACTAACACTGATAATGTTTATTATGTTGAAGACTTAAAGCATAATCTTTTAGGTGTAGTTCAAATGATGGATAAAGGATTTCATTTACAATTCAAGGATGGAAAATGTAAGATCATCAATACATCTGGATTGGAAATTGCTTCTGAAACTCAGACCAATGGAAACATCTTTCATTTGAACTCAGTTGAGAAAGCTTGCTTGATTTCTCAAATTGATGAAAGATGGTAATGGTATAAAAGGATGTGTCATTTAAATTTTGATTTCATAGTGAAGATCAGTTCAACACAGGCTGTCAGAGATTTGCCCATTGTCAAACCTCATAATCTAGTATGTAGAGAATGTCAAATGGGTAAGCAAGTCAGAACTTCTTTTAGAAGAATACATGATAAAAATAATGAAATTCTTGATCTTATTCATACTGATCTGTGTGGACCGGCAAGGACTAAAAGTTTTCAAGGTGACAAATACTTTATGTTACTTATTGATGATTATTCTAGAATGATGTGGGTAGCATTTTTAAAAGGAAAATCTGAAGCTTTTGAGAAATTCAAAATTTTTAAAGCTATGGTTGAGACTGAGACAGGACTGAAGATAAAGTGTTTGAGATCAAATCAAGGTGGTGAGTTTACATCCGGTGAATTCAAAAACTTTTGTGAGAAGAATGGAATCAGAAGACAAATTTTTGCACCTAGGACTCCACAACAGAATAGATTGGTGGAAAGGAAGAATAGAACCATATTGGATGTGGCAAGGACTATGATGGCAGAAGCTAAATTTTCTAATATTTATTGGAGGGAAGTTGTCAATAAAGCTTTATACACTTTCAACAGAGTAAACATAAAAGGTGATACTGATAAGACTCCTTATGAATTATGGTTTGGTCATATACTCCTACTGTCAGATATTTCAGAATTTTTGGAAGTAAATGTTACATTAGAAGAGATGATGAATTAGGAAAATTTGATCCTAGAAGTGATGAAGGAATATTTTTGGGTTATTCTACCAAGAGAAAAGCATATAGATGTTATAACAAAAGATTGAATAGGATAACAGAGAGCATAAATGTCAAGGTGGATGAACATGGCAGTAATCAGATTAGATCATATGACAATGGACCGGAATATGAATTTATCATACCTGAACCAGTAATGCATGAAGTTGCTTAGAACAGTGAACCTGTCACTCTGATAAAATCAGGTTACTCAACTGTGACAGAGGAACAGTAGAAAGAGTCAGTAAATCAAGAAAATTCAAAAACTCCCAAGTATGTGAAACTAAATCATTTTGAAGATCAGATCGTTGGGGATTGTTGCATGGTGTGCGCCCTTGGTTTCCTTATGTTGTGCAGTGCAGTGCTCGGGTTTGTTTCATGGACTAACCACCTCCTATGGATTATATTGGTTTCATGGCTAAGCAAGAAACAATCATGTACTACATTATCTACTGCCCAAGCAGAATATGTAGTTGTTGCTACCAATTGTACTCAGATTTTATGGATGAAACAAATGCTAAAAGATATAAGGGTAAGTTATGATGAGCCTATTATTATTCACTGTGATAATACTACTACTATTGATATGTCAAAGAATCTGGTATTTCATTCCAAATCAAAACATGTTTCTATAAGGTACAATTTCTTGAAGGAATAGATTGAAGCAAAGGAAGTCAGATTGGTATATGTGCCTAATAAGGAGTAGATTGCGATATTCTAACTAAACCATTGCCTAAAGATACTTTTAAATATCTCACAGATCAGTTGGGGGTTACCAACCCTCTGAAAGAGATGTAGAGATGCAGGAATGTATCAATCCATTAAGCTTCTCAGATATTTTCTTTGATCCGGGTTGATGAGATGATGCTACTACTCAGGGGGAGTAGTCGGTTGCTTGGTTCAGTATTTTTGACTTGGTATCTATCCTTTGTCATTGATGTCAAAGGGGGAGAGGTGGTATACATGTGAAAATTAGTTATATCTTTGAGGGAGATTGTTCGCATTCCTTGGCAATTGGATGTTTTTCACATTCAGTGTTGCCATCAATGCCAAAGGGTTAGATTGTTGGCAATATGTTGGATTTGGTTAAGTGTTGTCATTGATGTCAACATTGTATCCCAGTTGGAGACTATCCCGATTAGTCTTGGTGATCATCTTGGTTTTGGCTGATTTGGTTAAGTGTTATCATTGTTGTCAACATTGTATCTCGATTGGAGACTATCCTAGTTGGACCTTTCTCGTTTAGTCTTGGTGATCATCTTGGTTTTGGCTATGATTTTGATCTCGTATGATCAGATCTCTGGAATCAGTTTTGGATGCTTACTCTAGATGGTTATTTGTTTACCATATTCTTTTAGTTCATGTTTTGGTGCTCCGGTAACTACCGCTTATGTTCTTGGTTGGTATTTCTCGGTACGGGTTAGCTTTACCGATAAGTGTTATTTGGTGTTTTCATCAAACGATTTTGATCTGGCTTATCGAATCAGTTCCTATCATGCTGAAGGTACTTCTTGATCATATTCCTAGTGTTTGGCGAATTTGCATTGGTTGGCGTGTTGTTATGGTGGTCCTATTTAGATCCGGTTAGACTTTTTTGTGTTACTTCACTAAGGGTTTCTATCGATTGGTGAAGCATGTTGGATTTTGGTCAGCGGAATTTTCAATGCATAGAATTATTTGGTTACTTGATTTAGGTCCACGCTATGTAATGTAAATCATAATATTCATCTGGTGATATCGTGTAATGTATTTTTTGTTATTATGGGTTTATGAGTTTAGGGTTTAGCTAATCTTGTCAATAAGATTGATGATCTATATTTATAGGTGACTTATTCATGTAATTTGAATATCGATAAATAGATGGGATCAATGGTTATGTTTGCATTATCAGAGGAAGGTTTATGTGTGAACAAGTGACATATCATTCGCTGAAGGTTTTTGCATTGTAGGGTAGACATTTGTGCTTAACTGGAACTGTATCAAGCATTAGAAGATGCTACTTTCACAGTTCATTCTTTCCAGATTGTAGTCCGATGTTTTTGTAGGTCGGTGAGACTTGTTTTTGTGATGACCAGTGAGCTCTAGGTTGTTGGCTTGATTGCAAGTGCAATCCCCATTATAATTGCACATACTGCTGCAGAAGTATTATCTGATTGTGGGTAGGGTTTCCCACCGTGGTTTTTCCCTTTACCGGGTTTTCCACATCAAAATATTGGTGTTGTGTGCATTGTGTTGTCATGTTCTATTCTTGATTGTGTTGGTTTCTTTGTGCTCCAGTTTAATGGTTTTGATATGCATTAGTTATGATTTCTAATGGTAAACTGATTCACCACCCCCCCCCCTCTTAGTTTACTCACGGTATCAGATCTGTCTAACATGATTTATTTCCTCTTCCTAAGGGAAGGAAAATTGTTGGATGCAAGTGGATCTATCAAACAAAATTTGCAGCAGATGGGTCAGTTCATAAGTATAAGGCTTGTTTGGTAGGAAAAGATTTTTCCCAAGTTCTAGGGGTTGATTACTCTAAGACATTTGCTTCAGTTGCTAAGATGAATTACATTCGACTTTTCCTTTCTATAGCTGCAACCAATCATTGGTAAGTTCATCAGATGGATGTGAAGAGTGTATTTCTTCATGGTGACCTTCAGGAGGAAATCTACATAGAGTAGCCACGAGGGTTTGTTCAGGATCCTTCACTTGTGTGTCAACTTTGAAAGTCTCTTTATGGCCTTAAATAGGCTCCTCGAGATTAGTATGCCAAGATAGACTCATTCCTTCTAATATTTGGTTTCACTCGATGTCATTTTGATCTGAATGTATACATACTATAGCAGGATGATACTCTCACATTTCTGGTTCTCTATGTTGATGACTTGTTGATCACAGGGAGTCACTCATCCGCCATCAAGATAGTGAAAGTTGCTCTACATGATAGATTTATGATGTCAGACTTGGGTCTTTTGCATTACTTCTTCGAGATTGAGATCACTAAGTCTTATTCAGGTATCTTCCTTGGACAACCTAAGTATGCACTTGATATTCTCTTCAAATTTTGCATGGTTGATTGTAAGCCTGCACCTACTCCATTTTTGTTAGGGGTCAAACTTGAGGCTAAGTGCTCTTCACCCTTGGTTGATGGCACTTCATACCGATAGCTTGTTGGGAGCCTCATCTACTTGACTCATACAAGACCTGACATTTCATATGTTATGAGCATGGTCTCTAGATTCATGCAGGAACCACATGAGTTGCATTGGAAAGTAGCTAAGTGGATTCTCCACTACATTCAGGGTACTCACAATTATGGAATTCATTTTGCACCAAGAATGGATATTGATGGTGGGATATACAGATTCGTATTGGGTAGGTGATTCTAAAGATCACAAGTCCACTTCAGGGTTTTGCTTCTGACTTAGTTCTAGTCAAGTTTGTTGGTTGAGCAAGAAGCAGTCTGCAATTTCTCTTTTATTGACAGAGGTTTACTATCGAGGGGTAGTCAATGCCAACATTGAGGCTATTTGGCTTCAGAATATTCTCACTGAGTTTGGTATTCCAATCAAAAAGCCTACCATCATCTTTTGTGATAATCAGAGTGCTATACAAATCTCAAGAAATCCAGTTCATCACCAGAGGACGAAACACATTGAGATACATATGCACTACATTCGAGAGCTAATTCAGGAAGGCATCATTGATCTTAAGTATTGCTCTTGATTAGAGCAGACTACGGACATCTACACCAAACCCTTCACTGAAAGAAAGTTCCTTCATTTGCGATCTTTTCTTGGGATACGACAGGTGTCTACTTCAGGAGGGGCTTCTTAGTCCTTCATTCTTTCTCTCTCTATTTAGGGGGGTCTATTCCTCTTATGGGGGGCTTCTTCTTTTGGGGGTGATATCTATGTACATGGGTACCTAACATGGCCTCATTTATCGGGACCCATCTTTTCACCCACCTAAGCTACGCTTAAGGGGGTGTTAGTGTAGGTTTTTTATTTTCCTTATGTTAGGGGATATTTATTTTTCTGACACATATTATTTAAGCTTGCTTAGGTTATTAGGAGTGGTTATCATGAGGACACGTGGAGAAATACTTCGGCTACATGTGTAACTCTCCAACTCACATGGTTTTTTGAGTTACACACCCTCTTTTGACTTGTTATGCCACCTCTCATAACCACTATTTTGTCATTTCCTAAGTGGGTTATGGGGTAAACGAGTTGCTCACCCTCTTTTGGCCTTATGTGCCAACTTTCTCAACTCCTTTCTTGTATTCATGTAAGGAGGTTGATGAGTAGCCTTTTTGGTTATTTTATATGGACTTATGTTGTGTTAGATTTGTCACTTTGTGACTTACACATTCCAGGTGATAGGTATAATCTCTTTTGTGTTTAAATCTATGAACTTTGCCATCTATAAAACAACCTTATAAATGATATGATAAATCTCTTTTAATGATATGGAAATGCTTGATTAAATTTTGGTTAGAAGTATAGTGTTCAAATATGTGTTGTGTGTATTAACTTCTATTAATGCAGCTGGAGGAGAGACTAAGTCAGCACAAAGACATTGGTTGTTGTTTCAGAGAGTTACAGTCCTCCTCAAATAGGATTGTTGGACCCATCAAGCCAACAGTTGATGACTCTAACAGAGCTCCTAGTTGCGGTTAATGAAGTTATTATTTCAAAACATGTCCTGCTCTATTAAGGAGATCTAGAGGATGTCATAGGCTATATTTATGCATTAGACTAAGTCCTAGAATGATTTACCCTTCTATACTTTTATTTCTAATAAA
The DNA here is from genome assembly GCF_030272615.1 of Cryptomeria japonica. Taxonomy (NCBI): domain Eukaryota; kingdom Viridiplantae; phylum Streptophyta; class Pinopsida; order Cupressales; family Cupressaceae; genus Cryptomeria; species Cryptomeria japonica. The sequence continues at coordinate 351,933,706 of NC_081414.1, read as the reverse complement.
AGTCGTCCTCCTAGTTTGTTGGGAGTGGATTGGTTGTGTAGATAGTTAGTTGTTAAATTTCCTATAAATCCATCAGTTAAGGATGGAGTATGTAATGCAGTTTTATTTTTACTTGAGCACCAAGGGTACTTTGTTTCACAGTTAGAAATAACAAGAGATTTCAGTTCTGCCATCTTTGTTGTTCAAAATTTCAATGTGTATGTGATGTTGTCATAATATTTAGATTTGGTTAAGGTTTTCGAGGATCAACCAAGGGAGCCCACTTGGTGAGCATCCACATTCATTCACTTTCATGTTTTGCTAAGTAAGTTTATTATCAAGCTTATGTTTACTATTTAGAACCTTTTTTTTGATTGTCCTGTAGCCACAGAAACTCCTTTCTGTGACTGTTCCTGCAGCCAAAGGAAAAACAGAGTTTATAATTACCAGCTAGTTATTTTATTTCCTGCATAGAGTTACAAGCTTCAATTTAAGTAGGTTAAATTGATGTTAGTAGAACCAATGTTAGAATGTTGTGATTTCCATTAATTCCTTGTTTAGTTGTTTGAAGTTTGAGTTAGTATTCCTCATGACTCTCTTGGTGCACATATAGTGCAGACCTATTTCAAGTATATGTTCTTGGGTTGACAATTGAATGATTTCCTTATTAATGAGTTAGTAGTCCAATGATAACAGAGAATTCAACCCCTTTTGGTCAATAAAATGAGTCTTTATTAGTAGGGCATTATAAGGAGCCATTATTTTTGGCGTCAGTGTTGGGGATGGTGTCAAACTAAGAACTTATTGGGAATATAGAATTTATAATATTTAAACCTTTGTTTCATGTCATTAGAGTTTAAAAAAACCTTCGAATCACTTGAGAAACATAGCACAAACCCATTACCTAACATTTTGTGTAGGCATATTGGCAATTAAGAGAAAATCTGCATGCATAGGGGAAGAAGAAGGGATGCATTAGGAATATTTCTTCCCTCAGAGCCTAACCTTGAAATAAATCCTTATCAAGCTCTAGATATAAATCCTTTTACTGAATCTTTTATGGAAGCTAGAAACCGAGGTATTTTTGATTTATCAGAGGGAGACCTTGATTTCTTAAACGAACCCCCTAAAGAGAATATTTTACCCCTAGTTCTTTATCAACCACAAATGGTGGCTCCTGGTGGAGGACGTCCTCCACCTCCTAATCCCACTTTTGAATTCCCTATTCCTGACCAGCATTATAATGCAAATCTGAAGAATATACCTTTTTGTTTGAGTTTGATATTCTCTACAGAAGTTATGATTATACTACTGATGGTCACAGAAGACCCAGACACCTTTTTGCACAACAGTTGTATGTTGAGGTTCATTTGAACCTCAAAGTCAACTACAGTGATCTACCAAGAAATTTTGGTCAAGGGTGTGGTAGGGTTTCTTATAGGGAACCTTATCATCGATCTAATAGAGCGACTCCAAATTATAAGGCATTGGTTGGTGAGAGGTCCCCTACTATTTTCCCAACCCTAGGCCCCATAAAAAACTAGGTTGTCATTGTTTCCCAAACGGAAGAAATTGATAGTGTAAGTGATATTGCAATTGTAGCCACTAGGATATCTTTGATCATGTGGGTTGATATTTGATGAGATAACCAAGATTGAGATTATTTATAAACCCAGTGATATTGATGATCCTTATGTTATGGCGAGCATCCCTTCACCCATAGACATGGAGAATATTACAAGAGGCATGTTATGGACTACAACTACTTGTTCGTCTGAGCTCCTATTTGAAGCATATACTTTCATTGTAGTAGAGCTTCAAATCCCTTTACACATGGTCAGAGATTGTTTGGGTAGAGTTTTTCATCCACATTCAAGATCCCAACATTCTCATCACCCTGGGCCCAACACCAATGCACAACATGATCCACCTACAAATCATTCAATTGTTGTAGACACATATACACGAGCTACTAATCCTTCTGTGAGTGTTGATGATCATACATACAAGGGCTTGGATTCAATTCAAACCTGGATAGGATACAAACATCAAGTTATATGGATAAGCTATTAAGTTCAGAGCCATTGTCGATGATATCTCAATCGCATAGTCCCATGCACTCATCATTAACATAGCACGTCAGGGAGATGGATGTGGAACATGTCAAGGACACAAATTTAGATGATTTGGTGGAAATGATCATTGCAGTGGATCCTATGCCACCTGATATGAAGGTATGTATTTATGTATGTGCACGCCTATGATTTAAAAATTATAAGTTATTTAATATATAAGTTTTAATTGAATGATACATATTTTATAGATGGACTTATGTTACTTATAGCTTGAGGATCTAGATTGTGTACGTAAGATTGATTTAGTTGATGATACTAAAGTGAATGGACGTGTGATTTTTTTATTTTTAAATCGTATACACATTTATTTAATTTGTACACATGTTACATACATTTTTAAATGTATGTTTTAATATAGCATTTTATATTTGCACATGTATTTGATGATATGTAAATGTGTACGTCATTTATGTTTGATGATCTAGATCTTGTATTTGTCTAGAGACTTGATTACATACATTTAATGATACATGTTTATGGTCATATATTTGGATATAGACATGTTTTCATGTTTGATGATAGAACATTTGTGGACATTTAAGTTTAATATATCATACATCTGCACGGAATTGATTACATGTTTGCTTATGATACACATATTTTTCTTATTCATCTATGTACATCTTTTCTTATGATTGTGGACATTTTAATATTATAGTTAGAACATGAGTAAATTAAATATTATATGTTCATTTAAATATGTAACTTATGTTTTCAAAAACTGCTATGATTACATGGTTTGTGTATGTTATATTTGTTGCAAATATGTTGTTGATGATTATGAGTGGTTGTCGTTGATGTCAACATAATTTTTATCATTGATGTTCTTGTGTTGGTGATCCAGAATATGTGTTCTCAGAATATTTGATGCTCCAGAAGATGTGTTGATAGATCAGATGTGTTGTTGGTGATCCGAATATTTTTGGTTATCGGATAAGGTGTTGCTGATCGATGGTATTCATGTGTATCTTGGTTCCATTCTTATTTTTGGTATTTTGGGCAATGAAGATTGGATCCACATTAATTTTGGAATTCGAGGATGTCTAGTGGCTTTGATGTAGCTTGTGAGTCTTGTTTTGGGTCTAGAATTTGTAATAGTTATAACATGTTGATCTGACCATTGATGTGTGTTGTGATATGGTCTACTTCTCATTCCTTCTCACCACTGGAATGTTTAGTGTTGGCCTATTTTTAGATCCCTTTCTTGGTCGACTTAGAAGATTATGCTTCCCGGAGACAGTATATATATGAGAATGATATGGATGTGTTAATATAAAAAAGTGTGACATTGTTATTGAAGATATGCAAGATTGGAAAGGAAAGATCTAATTGTTAGTCATATGTGAGAGTGTCTTGGTATTGCGGCTATGCAAGATTGGAAAGGAAAGATCTAATTGTTGGTCATATGTGAGAGTGTGTTGGTATTGAGCCACTGGAAGTAGTCCGGATTTTGCAGATTGTGTTCCAGTGGTGGATTCTTTAGATTTCTTTCTCTCTTTCTTCGACAATGAGCCTTTTTCTGGGCAGTGATCCCACCTGCAATGAGCATTCTAGCAGTGAGACACCTTTTGTAAAAATCAACTTAACCAGTGTTATATATTGAAAACTAACATTCTCCATGGTTTTTCCCTTCTTGGGTTTTCAGCATCATATCTGGTGTTCATTGTGTGATTTGTTGTATATTTTTGTTTTCATGCTATATATGTTTTGATGGTTAATCTGGTTGTGCAAAAGAATAAAAGAAATTGATTCACCCCCCCCCCCTCTCAGTTTCCTGGATATTCAACAATTGGTATCAGGATCCGACTACAGTTTTTGGAAAGTGAAGATGAGAAGCTACCTAATCTATTTGGGATACAATACTTGGAAAGTTGTTGAAATTAAGTATGTTCAACCGACAAATGGTCTTATCACTCCTAATAAGATTCAAGCTTATGAAGAGAATGAAAAGACAAGGTATTCTATCTTTAGTGCTTTACCTAAGACTAAATTGACAAAGGTTATTTCATTGAATACTGCTTATGAGGTTTGGGAAAAGTTGAGAGATATCTATGAAGGAAATTACAGAGTCAAATTATCAAAGAAGCTAACAGCTAGGCGCATATATGGGAACTTGAAAATGGAGGAAGAAGAGGACATAACTAGTTACTTTTAAAAGGTTGATAGTACGGTAAATGAAGTCAGAGAACTTGGTAGCACCTTGATTGATGAAGACATAATTGAGAAGATCTTGATGTCCCTATTGGAAAGCTATAGTGACAAGATCTCAACTATTGAAGAAACCTACAATTCGAAGAAGTTTACTAGAGAGAATATTTGTGGTAATCTATCGGCATTTGACATAAGGAAGTTTGGAAAAGGCAAAGCTAAGACTGAATCTGTCTTTAAAGCCACTGAGGAAGATCCAGAAGATAAAATTTCAAATGAGATGGAAGCAAACTTCATAAGGAAACTGAAGAAAGGCATCGACAAATACAAAGATATGTTACCCCTTAAAAGCTTTAGATGTGGAAAGATTGGTCATAATGCTACTAGGTGTCTAGAAAGAGGTTCAAGACAAAAATCTAGAGAAGGTAAAGGAAAATTTAATAGGAGAGCCTATTATGTCAAAGATGATGTTGAAATTTTAGATGATTAATCAGATTATGAAGATGGTGATTGTTTGTTTTTGGTATAGAGATATACCTACGATTGATATTCCTAAGACTATTGCTACTACTTTCCATGCTAGAAGAGATAGAAATGAATGGTTTATTAATAGTGGATGTTCAAATCATATGAATGGTGACAGAAGTAAGTTTGTGAAACTTGATAAGTATGATGGTGGTTCTGTTAGGTTTGGAGATGATCAGACAACACAAATTGTGGGAATTGGTTTTGTTTCTTTTGATGGAAAGCATAATACTGACAATGTTTACTATGTGAAGGGTTTGCATCATAATCTTTTGAGTGTTGGACCAATGTGAAAAAATGGTTACAATGTTGTTTTTCGGGATGATGGTTGTGAGATCTAGAAAGGATCCAAAATTGTTATTGCAGCAAGGAAAAGGACTAGTGGAAACATGTATCTGCTAGAAGGAGCTACAAAGCATTGTTTTTTATCTCAAGTCAATGATAGCTAGCTCTAGCACTGAAGGATGTGTCATATCAATTTTGGCAACTTTGTGAATATTACTTCATCAAGCGTAATGAGAGATTTACCGAGACTGACCAAACCAGATAACAACATTTACAGAGAATGTCAAGTTGGAAAGAAGACGAAAGGAACTTATAGAGGAGATGAGCATTCATCCATCGGTTTGTTAAATTTAGTACATACTGGCCTATGTGGTCCAACCGGAACAAGGAGTATACAAGGTGAGAAGTATTTCATGTTGTTGATTGATGATTATTCTAGAATGTCATGGGTTGCATTTTTTAGAGAGAAGTCAGAAGCATTAGAGAAATTCAAAATATTCAAGGCTAAAGTTGAAAATGAATTTGATAGAAAGATTAAGTGTTTGAGGTCTGATAGAGGAGGAGAATTTACTTCTAATAAGTTTAATAACGTTTGTGAGAAACATGGTATTAGAAGACAATTGTCTACCTCGAGAACACCTCAGCGGAATGGTACAGTGGAGAGGATGAACCAAACAATTCAAGAGACACCCAAAACAATGATCAAACGAGAAGAACTATCGGAAGTCTATTGGAGAGAAGCAATTTGTAATGCAGTCTACACTTAACAAAATTCTATATCGGAAAAGACATGGAAAGACATCTTATGAATTGTGGCATGGTAGAAGTCCTACAGTGAAGTATTTCAAAGTGTTTGGAAGCAAGTGCTACATCCAAAGAGATGAGAATAATCTTGGAAAATTTGACAGCAGAGCTGATGAAGGCATATTCCTAGGATACTCTACAAGGAGCAAGGCAAACCAGTGTTACAAAAAAAGGTTGAACAAGATTGTTGAAAGTGCAAATGTGAAATTTGATGAAGATACTTCTAAATAGTCTGAAAATTTGGCAGGATATGAGTCTAATGAACTGGATGACAAAAAAAGGGAAGAGAATTTCAGAGAAGGACAAGAAGAAAAGGAAGCTCAAGAAGCTCTGACATCTACATCTAAGACCCCAAGATATGTTCAAAAGAATCATTCAGTGGATCATATTATTGGAGATAAGAACAAAGGTATAATCACAAGAAGCAAAGCAGCTCAAGAGAAAGTTTTGTCATGTCTACTTTCAGATATTGAACCCAAAACAATAGAGGAATATTGTAATGATCAGAATTGGATGAAGGCAATGAAAGAAGAGTTGGATCGGATTGAGAAGAATCAGACATTGGATTTAGTCAATAGATCGGTAGATAATAATGTGATTGGAACAAAGTGGGTATTCCGAAACAAGTTGGATGAAGATGGAAAGGTTGTGAGAAATAAAGAAAGATTGGTTTGCAAAGGTTATACTCATATTTAAGGTATTAATTTTGAGGAGACATATGCCCCGGTTACTCAGATGGAGGCAATCGGGATGTTTTTGGCCTTTGCATCTTTTAAGGATTTCAAAGTTTATAAGATGGATGTGAAATCGGCATTTTTAAATGGAGAGTTGAAAGCAGAAGTTTATATTGAACAATCAGAAGGATTTAAGTTGAAAGATGATTTGAACATTGTTTGCATATTGAAGAAGGCCATGTATGAATTGAAACAAGCACCTAGAGCTTGGTATGGAAGGCTAGATAAATACTTGATTGATCAAGGTTGATAGAAGGGTTCGGCTAACAGCAATTTATATTTCAAAATTGATTCAGGTAAAATCTTAATTATTGTACTGTATGTTGATGATATACTTTTTGGAGGAAATGAAGGTATGTGTAGAAAATTTGCTAATGAGATGTAGAAAGAATTTGAGATGTCCATGATTGGTGAGTTAAATTTCTTTCTTGGTTTGCAAGTCAATCAAAATCATAAAGGAATTTTTATTTCTTAATCTAAATACATTAAGGAATTGTTGAAGAAGTTTGGGTTAGAGAACTCCAAACCGATGTGTACACCTATGACCACCAGATGCAAATTTCAACAAAAGATGATAAGTCCCCTTAAGCAGATGCAAGTCAGTACAGATCAATGGTTGGAAGACTATTATATTTGACTGCTACCAGATTGAATATCATGTGCATGCAATCTATTTGGTGGCTCGATTTCAACAAGAACCGAAAGAATTGCATGTTGTGGCAGTAAAAATAATTTTCAGATATCTAAAAGGAACAGAGAAGTTTGGTTTGTGGTACCCTAGAAATTCAAATTTCACCTTGACAACTTATACTGATGTAGATTGGGTCGAAAGTGTTGATGACAGCAAAATTACAAGTGGTGGAGCATTCTTTCTCGGCTCCCGATTATTTGCTTGGTCAAGTAAGAAGCAGGATTTTATCTCTTTATCTACAGCTGAAGCAGAATACATTACAGCATCATCATGTTGCACACAAATTTTATGGATAAAGCAGACTTTGAAGGATATTGTTGTAACATTCAATGAATCCATCTCTATTATGTGTGACAACACTAGTGCAATAAACATTTCTAAGAATCAAGTACAGCACTCCAGAACAAAGTATATATCCATTCGGTATCACTTCTTGAGGGAAAAGGTGTTGGATAATGAAGTAAAGCTTGAGTATGTACCTACAAAAGAGAAGATTGCAAATATCTTCACGAAGGCGTTGTGTAAAGATACTTTTGAGTATCTCTAGTAGAAGTTAGGGGTATTACCCCTTCCTAGTGTGAACTGATGTACATTTGGTATTGCATTAATCCAATGAGTAGCCTGCATATCATTATCTGGACTGATGCTTGGGTGCTTCCTCATAGGGGTAGCAGGAGTAAGTTTCTTAGGGGGAGTTATGCATTCCTTTGTCCTTGAAGTCAAATGGGCTGAGATTATGAGAGATTAGGAGATTTTGAGAGATTCAGACAGTTGTTGAGCTATTGTAGAGTTGTCGAGAGAGTGTCATGCATTTGTTGTTGATGGATGTTGCCATCAATGACAAAGGGGGAGATTGTTGCAGATATGTCATTGATGATTATGAGTGGTTGCCATTGATGTAAACATAATGGTTGTCATTGATGTTCTCAGTGTTGGTGATCCGAAATATGTATTCCTAGAATCTTTGATGCTTTGGAAGATGTGTTGATAGATCAGATGTGTTGTTGGTGCTCCAGATATTTTTGGTTATTGGATATTGTTAGAACATAATATTATTAGGGGTCAAACCTTGATAATATATAATGTTTTATCATAATGCTTGAAAAGCATTCAACATTTCTTGCGAATAATTAATAAATTAAAGAACTATTAAAAGTTATTTATTTATTAATTGTGAACAAGATTGTTATTGAAAAGGTATGGTAACTACCCTTTCGGGTATTTTACCAGCCTTTCTCCCTATATTTAAGGGAGGATTCCTCACCATTTTGGTAGAGTGAAATATTATTCAATTTATGTAAATTATTAGAGAGGCCTTGGAAGTTTGAAGAGAAGTCTCCCCAAGTTGTGTTCTTATAATATAGATGCTATATTTGTGGGGTTTTTTACCAGTAATGGTTTTCCCCATGTAAATTCATGTGTTTTGCGTAAATTCATTGTTTTTTCTAACATTTCTATAGTTTACATTCTTGAAATAATTTAATTTAACTATTTCATTATCATAGTTTAAATATTTTACATGTTCAAACATGGTATCAGAGCCAATTTAAACTGTGATAAAAAAATTTTAAAGAATAATCTAATATTTGATCATTGTGCAGGAAAAGATATAAATGATAATTTAACATTGATGATTATTACAGGAAAAAGATATAAAAGAGAATTTAACATTTGATAATTGTTGCAAGAAAAGATATGATGATTACTATTAAAATTTAATCAACCTTTTAATTCTTTCTATTTATTTATTTTAGAATTCTTTTTATGTGACTTAAATAAAAAATTAAAAATAAATATATAACCAAAAAATTAGATTCAAACTATTTTGTAAGGCTATTAAAACTATAGAAGTTAATAGTTTGGAAATCATAAATAACACAAACATAGAATATGATTTACTCATTAAATATAATTTTTCATCTCCTTTACTTTAGATTTTCACTATAAAGTTAAAAAAAAATTACAAAATTAAATTTTTTATTTTGCTTATTCTTTATTCACCATGAAGTTAAAAACCTTCCTTTTACTTAGAGAAATTTATTCTCTCTTATTAAAAAGGTTAAAATTACATATATAATATGAAAATGTTTTTAAAAAAATTATTTTCATATCTACTTTATTCATTTATCTCATAAATATTTCTAATATCTGACAATTATTACAGAAAGAAAGAAGGGGTGATTTTTTTTAAATAAGGCACTAATATATTTTTTATCAAAACTTCCCCCAGGTTATTTTATTATAAATTATTCAAATGGGCTCACATATCTTCACAATTGATAAAGCTCACATGTTGTGTGGAGATAATTATTCTATATGGAAGATTCGAATAAAAGCAGAATTCATGGCAAAACAACCTACAGGTGGAAATATTAACCCTGATCTTGTAAGTTTCTTTAATAATAGATCACAAGAAGCATTGTCAATTTTATTAAGAAGTGTAGGAGATGATTTTTTATTACACATTGGGAACATAGAATCACCTTTTGAAGCTTGGAAATTATTAGAATCCATGCATGAAGGATCTAGGCTTTCAAAAATAATTAAATTAATTTTAGAATTATTTACAACTCCCATGAAAGGGGATGAAAAAGTAATTAACTATCTTGCCAAGATAAAAAATATTAAATCTCAATTGGATGGATGCAAATGTGATCTAATAAAAGATAAACTTTTGTACTTTATAATACAAATCAACATCCATGAAAGATTTAGAAATTTTATTTCCATTTTAAACACTAAGTATCAAAATGAAGATGATCTTCCTGATTTATCAATGCTATCTTCTCTTCTTATTCAAGAAGAACAAGTAATGTTAAACTTTGATTCTAAAGAGAAAGCTTCGGAAGCTCTTTTATGTCAAGAAAAAAAATCATATACACATCGTAATAAAAATAAAGATAATATCTCCAAATCATTTCACCATTCTAAAAATTCTCAGATAATTAGCAAAACCAACCAATTAAAGTGTTTTCATTGTGGTAAACCAGGCCACTCTGAAAGTTTTTGTTTTTAAAATAAAAATAGAAATAGATATCATAACAATCAAAATAAAAGTAGATTTCATAACAGAAATAGATCTCATAAAAATCAAAATTATAAACCTAACACAAATCAAAATCAAAATGGGAATATTGCACTTTATATTGCCTTATGTGCATCAACTAATGATGAATGGATTCTTGATAGTGGAGCATCTAGACATATGACATACATGTATGATATTTTATTCGATGTAGAACCTTGTAATGAAAATATTTATTTAGGAGATAATTCAGTAATTAAAGCTGAAGGAATGGGTAAATTTAAAAATTTTAATGATACCATTGGACATGCATTATTTGTTCCAAATTTAAGAAAAAATTTGCTATCTTGTTCTCAACTTACCCAAGATAATTTTAAAATTTCTCTTACAAAAGATAAATGGTACATTAAAGATCAAAATAAAACAATTGTTGCAGGAGGCATTCAAAAAGATGGACTTTTTATTTTTAATAATACTTCAAAAGAAAATTGCTTATCTACACAAATAAAAAATGAAACACAATTATGGCATGAAAGATTAGGACATCTTAATATTAGGAGCTTAAATGAAATGTCTCGTCATAACCTTGTAATTGGATTACCAAAAATTGAAAATAAATTAGAAGCTTGTAAAGGTTGTCTCTTAGGTAAACAACATATACAACCCTTTAACAAGAATCATAATCGAAAGCAATATGAAACCCTAGAATTACTTCATAGTGATCTAATGGGGCCATTTCAAGTTCATTCTCTTAAGGGATCCCTCTATGCCCTTACATTTATCGATGATTATTCTAGAATGATTTGGGGATATTACCTTAAAAATAAAGATGAAGTTCTCTCTAAATTTAAAGAATTTAAAACTCTAGTTGAATATCAATCTAATTACAAAATTAAAATTCTTAGAACAGATAATGGAACAGAATACATTGATAGAGACTTTGACAATTTTTTGTGCAATATGTGGGATACAAAGACAACTAACATGTCCTTATTCTCCCCAACAAAATGGGGTTGCTGAAAGAAAAAATTGAACCATCTTAGAAATGTTTAGATCTATGATGCACTCTTCTAATACACCAAAATTTCTTTGGGCTGAAGCTATGAATATAGCTATATATATTTTAAATAGAGTTCCTACAAAATCTTTACATCTTTCAACTCCCTTAGAAAAATGGTCAAATGAAAAACCTAATATTTCTCATCTTAAAATATTTGGAAGTCCTGCGTATGTTCACATCCCTAAACAAAAGAGACAAAAACTTGACTCGACATCTACTCAATGTATATTTGTTGGGTATGGGATAAACACAAAAGGAGTTAGACTTTATGATCCCTCAAAAAGAGATATTATTCTAAGTCGAAATGTTCACATCTTAGAATCCCTCTTACCTAGCTCAATTAACAATATTGTTGAAACATCAAATTGTGAAGAAAATAATCAATCAACCTTTAATTATAATCTTGTACAACCTTCTAAAAAACCTAAGTGGGTTCAATCCTTAATCCAAGATTCAAATGTAGACCCTTCTATTCCTAAAATGACTAGAAGTCAACACACGTATTTTGCCTTAATGACACTATATGAAATTGAACCCCAAAAATTTGAAGAAGCCAATGAAAATCAAAATTGGAAAAATGCCATGCAGATAGAATATGATGCTCTCATTAAAAATAAAACATGGGAACTTGTTCCACTAACGCATAATCATAATATTATTAATTGTCGTTGGATTTATAAAATAAAATGTGATCCTCAAGGAAATATTGATAAATATAAAGCAAGATTAGTGGCTAAAGGTTTTTCTCAACGACAAGGCATAGATTATGATGAAACATTTGCACCAGTAGCCAAAATGGGGACTATTCATTTACTTATTGCACTAGCTGCTCAAAATGGATGGGAAATTCACCAAATGGATGTTAAAAATGCATTCTTAAATGGAGATTTACAAGAAGAAATATATATGCATCAACCTCAAGGATTTGTACAAAAAAATAAAGAGAGCTATGTATGTAAACTCAAAAAATCTCTTTATGGACTCAAACAAGCTCCTCGAGCATGGTATTCTAAATTAAGAAACTTCTTTCAAAACTTAGGTTTCTCTAGTTGTAAATCTGACAATGATTTATTTTTTAAATTTGAAAATGATCATATAGTTATTATTGTAGTATATGTAGATGACTTACTCATTACAAGTAGTCTCTCACCATTAATACTAAAATATAAACAAAAACTAAGTCTTAACTTTGAAATGACTGATTTAGGAGTCTTTCATCATTTTTTAGGAATGTCCATTTTTCAAGATCATCATTCGATCATTATATCTCAAGAAAAATATGCACAGAACTTAATTTCAAAGTTTAATATGTCTGATTGCAAACCATCTATTACCCCTATTGAAACTGGTATCAAACTTGAAGCTCATCCTCCTTGTGAAAAGTTTGACTCCACACTTTATCAACAATTAATTGGGAGCCTAATTTATTTAACTATCTCTCGCCTTGATATTTCCTATGCAGTTGGTGTTGCATCTCGATTTATGGAAGAACCTTATGTTCAACATTGGAAAATGGCAAAACGTATTTTAAGATATATCAAAGGAACCATTAAACTTTGGTCTTTATTATTCTCATACTAAAAATGCACATATATATGGATATTGTGATTCTGATTTTGCAGGGGATTCCATAGATCGAAAGTCCACTTCTGGATATGTGTTTAAACTTGGAATAGGTGCAATCACATGGAGTTCTAAAAAAAATCAACTGTAACACTATCATCTACAGAAGCTAAATATCGAAGTGCCTCTGAAGTAGCTAAAGAAGCTATTTGGTTAAACCAACTTCTAAGAGAAATTAAAATGGAATCCAGTCCTAGCACCACACTCTTATGTGATAATCAAAGTTGTATTGCACTTGCTAAGAATCTTGTTTATCATCAAAGATCTAAACATATTGAAATTCAAGCTCACTTCATACGTGAGTAAATGGAGATATTTCTCTTCAATATTGCCAAACTGAAGATCAAGTTGCAAACATATTTACAAAGCCATTATGCAGTGCAAAATTATCCAAATTCAGATCAATGCTTGGCCTCAAGGAGCTTCCATTGAGGGGGAGTGTACATGGCAATGTCACCTCCTAATAGATAGATCCTATATGTAATATGCATAAGTCCTATGGGCAGCTTGTAAAATCTTCTCTCTGTAAATCTTCCACTTGTATTAAGACCTACGGGCACATTGTATTAAGACCTACGAGCATATTGTACTAAGTCCTATGGGCACTATTAACTTGGGGAGAGGCTGATTTGAGGAGGCCCGGGACTCCAACAAAAATCTTATAAGACCTTTTAAGATAGCATCTATTAAGAACACTGGGATTATAAATTATGACAAAATGACCTTCATGTAGTCCGGAATGCATGATTTTTATTTTGGCATATATTTGTGTTCCTATTTATCCTTGTCAAGAAGACTTGCATCATTGGGGTACTTCATGTTTTTCTTTTAAAGAAATTGACAGGATTTGTCCCCTATTAATATTAAGGGGGAGTGTTAGAACATAATATTATTAGGGGTCAAACCTTGATAATATATAATGTTTTATCATAATGCTTGAAAAGCATTCAACATTTCTTGTGAATAATTAATAAATTAAAGAACTATTAAAAGTTATTTATTTATTAATTGTGAACAAGATTGTTATTGAAAAGGTATGGTAACTACCCTTTCGGGTATTTTACCAACCTTTCTCCCTATATTTAAGGGAGGATTCCTCACCATTTTGGTAGAATGAAATATTATTCAATTTATGTAAATTATTAGAGAGGCCTTGGAAGTTTGAAGATAAGTCTCCCCAAGTTGTGTTCTTATAATATAGATGCTATATTTGTGGGGTTTTTTACCAGTAATGGTTTTCCCCATGTAAATTCATGTGTTCTGCGTAAATTCATTGTTTTTCCTAACATATCTATAGTTTACATTCTTAAAATAATTTAATTTAACTATTTCATTATCATAGTTTAAATATTTTACATGTTCAAATAGATATGGTGTTGATCGATGGTATTCATGTGTATCTTGGTTCCATTCTTTTTTTTGGTATTTTGGGCAATGATGTTTGAGTCCAGATTAAGTCTAAAATTTGAGGTTGTGTAGCGGCGTTGATGTAGTGTGTGAGTCTTGTTTTCAGTTTGGAATTTGTAATGGTTGTAACGTGTTGATCTAACCGTTGATGTGTGTCATGATATGGTCTACTTCTTATTCTTTCCCACCACCGAAATGTTTAGTGTTGACCTATTGTTAGATACCTATCTTGGCCGACTTGGAAGATTATGCTTCCCGGAGAGAATATATACATGAGAATGGTTTGGATGTGTTGATATGAAAAAGTGTGACATTGTTATTGAAGACATGCGAGATTGGAAAGGAAATATCTTATTATTGGTGATATGTGAGAGTGTGTTGGTGTTGAGGCACCAGAAGCAGTTCAGGTTTTGCAAATTGCGTTTCAGTGGTGGATTCTCTCTTTCTTCATCAGTGGGCCTTTTTTTGGGCAGTGAGGCCACCTATAATGAGTATTCTAGCCAGTGAGCCACCCTTTGTAAAAATCACCTTAACCAATGTCATCTTAACCAATGTTTTATATTCAAAACTAACATTCTCCATGGTTTTTCCCATTTTAGGTTTTCCATGTCATATATGTTGTTCATTGTGTGATATGTATTATGTTTGTGTTTTCATGCTATATTTGTTTTGATGGTTAATTCAGTTGTGCAAAAGAATAAAAGAAATTGATTTAAGTTATCAACTAATTCACCCTCCCTCTCAGTTGCCTAGATATTCAACACTTCAATATTTATACTATATATGAGTTTATCTATATTACATAGTGTACATTTTTGGAATTCAAAATTTTATCAAACTTATCTTGACAAAAAATTGATTGCTTATGATTGTGGACATGTTTCAAGATACTAATCTTATTGAATCTAAATCTTATTAATGTCTTTTCCGGGATATCTAACTATACATATATATATGAGAACTAAATAAATAACTCGATATGATTTAAAATACTATTGGAAGTTAACTTTCATTTGAAATGAAGCATTGACTAACATCTTGATTTATCTACCTCTTGACAATTTCTTAAATTAGGCTAATGATGATAAGAATTAAAACTCTATGATCTATGGTAGCAATACATGTCAAGGCAATAAAATTGTGTATGATTTAAATATTGATAATTTATATAAAATAAATATCACTTTGTATATATGCATGTGTGTATTAAACTTATAGAGATAGGATAGAAGTTATATGGAACAAGCTACAATATTACATGAACATGTTCTCTAAATCACATGACTTGTAGCACTGCTAACTATAATTCCATGAGTATATATAGTCATATCAACCTACATAGACCAATCCAAGTTCAAACAAGTAACTTTTGACAATTTAAACATGAATTATAGTCAAGGCCACCCTTAACAAATTAAATGGAACTTACATGAAAACATGGAATATATGTATTTACACAAAAACGAAGGATCATTTAAATTCATGAACCTAATGTATCCAAGTTTACCATAAACAACTCTAGAGTTCAACTTAAATAAAACTAAGAACTTATGAATATGTGATCATCCACTCATCATATATCTAGTTTAGGTAGATCATCTCTAGAAATGTGTGTGTGTGTGTGTGTGTATTCAATCGGATATCTAACTCAAACAAGGACCTAGAAAAATGTATGTAAACCTACTTTAATCCATTCCTACAATGTGTGTAAATTATTCAAGGACGATCATACATATGTATTATTCAAACCACATCAAGTGGTTCATCCCACTCTTCTATAATATGTAATATTCTCCACGATGATCATCATTATCTAGTCTCCATTTACGACATGCATGTGCACATGGAACTAGATGAAGATCTAGGGCAGCAAAAATTACTAGGTGACTATACTAATATACCTTGCTCTCAAGTTGATAATCAATAAAATGAATCGCATGTGGAACAATTGTGACTTGTTTGAGATATGTCCCTTGCACTACAATTGAACCTACAGAGGAAACAACATGAACCTAAGATAAGACATGCAACATTTTCACTTAGTATTTATATAAGGTAACAAGTTTAATATAGCATTTTCATAATTGAAATCAGAATCTAGATAAATCATCATATATCTATCATCTATATATTTAAATTGATCTATGGGTAACAATATTCTATAGCTTGTTTCAGGTTTTGTTAGCTTCCTTTACAATTGTTTTTCTTAAATAGCTCCAGAGGTCTCACCTTCCTCGTATCCAAAGAAACCAAGTCCAGTGGTATCCTTTGATGGCTTCACCAATTCTAGCTTTTGTTCCAACTTAGTAGCACTCTGGTTGAACTTTGCAAGTATCTCCTTTGATTCAGCAAGTTCCTTGGAGAGAGCATCATTGGTTTTCATCAAGGTTTCATTTTGAGAGATAGTTGCATTTAGATTTGCTTGTATTTCTTCTTTCTCTACATTACCCTCTTGCAGATGAGCGGTGATGGTTCCAATCTCTTGTTTCAACTTAGAGATCTCACGCTCCTTGTCCTTCACTAAATTTTCATCTTTTCTTCTGTTTTCTAGCTCCTGGCTCATCCTGATAGTCAGTCCTTCCAACTCCCTCCTTAGGTTAGTTTTGGATTCATTTAGTTTTTCCACTTCTCCGACTAGGGCCTCCATGTCTACTTCATCAGAAGAGTTGTTTTCAGTAAATTCCATCAGTTGCTCAACAAGTTCTCTTCACTTGGCTAAAGAGGCTTTGTACTTGATTTTGAGTACATCATAAGCTCTCTCAGACTCGGTAAGACGGTGAGTGAGTTCCCTCATGTTGTATTCCCCCATATCTCCTTCCAAGTGGTTAGACTTATAGAAAGGGCGGATCTGATACCAATTGATGAATACTAAGAGGGTGGGGTGAATTAGTATGCCTAAAAACTTAACCAAACTATTAAACAAATTTACTGTAGACCAGTGCAGTAGTTTAAACAATAAACCAGTTAAAACATAAACAAGCCAAATAGCCAATAAAGCATTTACCCACAGAAGCACAATCACCATAACACAAGATATTTTGACGTGGAAACCCAAATGGGAAAAACCATGGTGAGTAAGACTCACAAGTCAACTATCTGCAAAATAGTAACCAAACCGATTAAGGTCAGACCGGTTAAAGCCTTACAGTGTTCTTCACCAAAACAGATCCTATTAGGAATCCAGATATTTGTTAGGAGATAAGTCTTGTTAAAGACTACCCTGTTAAAGGATTTTAGATCCACAATTGTGAACCACCTTGTTAGAGGATTCACGATAGGCTTGGTTGGGCCTAACCGGTTAGGGGTTTCAGACTTGTCGAAGAGATTAGCAATCAACAAGTGAATGATCTAGAAAGTAGCATAGAATGCTTGATTAGATCCTTGATAATTCTCTCTTAATGTATCGCAGTATTACTTCAATCTTCTATCCTTTGCATTCACAATCTCTGTAGTGAAAAAGTGTGTCATTGTTATTGAAGATATGCGAGATTGGAAAGGAAAGATCTGACTATTGGTGATATGTGAGAGTGTGTTGGTATTGAGGCACCAAAAGTAGTCTGGGTTTTGCAAATTGTGTTTCAGTGGTGGATTCTCTCTTTCTTTCTCTCTTTCTTCATCAATGAGCCTTTTTCTGGGCAGTGAAGCCACCTATAGTGAGTATTCTAGCCAGTGAGCCACCCTTTGTAAAAATCACCTTAATCGGTGTCATCTTAACCAATGTTTTATATTGAGAACTAACATTCTCCATGGTTTTTCCCATCTTAGGTTTTCCATGTCATATATGTTGTTCACTGTGTGATATGTATTATGTTTGTGTTTTCATGCTATATTTGTTTTGATGGTTAATTCAGTTGTGCAAAAGAATAAAAGAAAATGATTTAAGTTATCAATTGATTCACCCCCCCTCTCAGTTGCCTAGATATTCAACACTTCAATATTTATATTATATATGAGTTTATTTATATTACATAGTGTACATTTATGGAATTCAAAAATTTATCAAACTTATCTCGACAAAAAATTGATTGCTTATGATTGTGGACATGTTTCAAGAGACTAATCTTATTGAATCTAAATCTCATTAATGTCTTTTCTAGGATATCTAACTCTATATATATATATATATATATATATATATGAGAACTAAATAAATAACTCGATATGATTTAAAATAATATTGGAAGTTAAGTTTCATTTGAAATGAAGCATTGACTAACATCTTGATTTATCTACCTCCTGACAATTTATTAAATTAGGCTAATGATGATAAAAATTAAAACTCTATGATCTATGGTAGCAATACATGTCAAGGCAATAAAATTGTGTATGATTTAAATATTGATAATTTATATAAAATAAATATCACTTTGTATATATGCATGTGTGTATTAAACTTATAGAGATAGGATAGAAGTTATATGGAACAAGCTACAATATTACATGAACATGTTCACTAAAGCACATGACTTGTAGCACTGCTAACTATAATTTCATGAGTATATATAGTCATATCAACCTACATAGATCAATCCTAGTTCATACAAGTAACTTGTGACAATTTAAACATGAATTATAGTCAAGGCCGCCCCTAACAAATTAAATGAAACTTACATGAAAACATGGAATATATGTATTTACAGAAAATAAACACAAAAACCAAGGATCATTTAAATTTGTGAACCTAATGTATCCAAGTTTACCATGTACAACTCTAGAGTTCAACTTAAATAAAACTATGAACTTATGAATATGCGATCATCCACTCACCATATATCTAGTTTAGGTAAATCTTCTCTAGAAATGTGTGTGTGTGTGTGTGTGTGTGTGTGTGTGTGTGTGTGTGTGTGTGTGTGTGTGTGTGTGTGTGTGTGTGTGTGTGTGTGTGTGTGTGTGTGTTGTGGGGTGGTGGGGGGGGGTGGGGGGGTGTTGTGTTCTACATAAGTTCAATTGGATATCTAACTCAAACAAGGACCTAGAAAAATGTATCTAAACTTACTTTAATCCAGTCCTACAATGTGTGTAAATTGTTCAAGGACGATCATACATATGTATTATTCAAACCACATCAAGTGGTTCAGCCCACTCTTCTATAATATGTAATATTCTCTAGGATGGTCATCACTATCTAGTCTCCATTTACGACATGCATGTGCACGTGGAACTAGATGAAGATCTAGGGGCAGCAGAAATTACTAGGTGACTATACTAATATACCTTGCTCTCAAGTTGATAATCAATAAAATGAATCTCTTGTTGAACAATTTTGACTTGTTTGAGATATGTCCCTTGCACTACAATTGAACCTACACAGGAAACAACATGAACCTAAGGTAAGACATGCAACATTTTCGCTTAGTATTTATGTACTTGGTAACATGTATAATATAGCATTTTCATAATTGAAATCAGAATCTAGATAAATCATCATATATCTATCATCTATATATTTAAATTGATCTGTGGGTAACAATATTCTATCACTTGTTTCAGGTTTTGTTAGCTTGTTTTTCTAAAATAACATTTAATATTGAATAGTCCACTACCACAACTATTATTAATTCATGCTTATGTATTTGCATCTCATTGGATCAGACTACATAAGCATCTCATTGGATTAGACTAGAGTAAGCTTTAAGCAAAGTAGCTTTGCCTTCACAATATCATACGTCATTCTCCAAAATATTCTTTGGATTTTTGGGGTGAAATTGCTTACTTTAGCCCACATCTATCATTGATTTATCGACCATGACTGGCACAGTGCGTAGCTTTCCCTGTTTCTCTCAAGCTAGATTAAAAACTCAGCTCAAACAAAAGCAAGAAAAGTACGTGACATTTACAGGCCAATCTAACTAAGGATGCGTATCATACCAGTAGGAAGCATGATATTGATGTTCAAATTTGAAACCATCGAAAAATACTGGGACCTTCAACTTCTGGTCATGTTCGCAGTAGAAAGAGCCAAATATGAAGAAAATTCTCCCTTCCCTGCTACAATCCATTCCTCTATAAAATAATTTATAAACCCTTCAATCAATATTAATTTTCTTTATATGCCACTTTCGCTTCTCCATTTCTCCCATAGAGAAGCTGCTCACTAGTTAATAGGGTTCATTCATCACTTTCTAGCAGCTTACACAAAGAACAAAGGATGGAATAAATGATAATGGGAAGGATGTGATGTGATGTGATTTAGATTCTTGCAATTAACAAGTCCTTAGAATCCCATATATTTATTGTATAAAACTTCAACCAGCTTATGAAAAGCTTCAAGGACTTCTTGGGCCATTTGATTGGATTGTTATACAAGATTTTAAGATCTAGAGTGAAGAAGAGAAAATGGAAATGGAGAAAGAAGGAATGCTTAATAAAACAGTAAAAGTAGAGGGCAGAACATTAAGGACCATTTTTTTGCTTATTCAAGGTTTGTTGGGAGTGACAGCCTGTGCATTAGATTTAGTTTGGTGTTTGTACTACCGTGGTGGCTTGGCTTTCAGATCCTCCAATAAATATCACATATCCAACGTGAGAATCCTTTCATAAGCTTCAATTTCTTCTTTCATATAACTTTTACAGAGAAGTTTACATAATATTCAAAGCAATGATCGTTGTGTTTATTATATGATCAATTTCCAGGTACATGCTATTTGCTCATTTATAGGTTTCATCTTTTTACCAAGTGAAGGTAAGCAATCATGTTCTATTAGGTGATCGTTATGTTTATTATTCTGTGTCTTATTCATTTTATTTCTTTCCTCACAGCAATTCTAGCTTATAAATTTATACCTCTAAAACATGGAGGCCAAAAAGCTGTGCATGTGGCACTTCTAGGCATAGCTATGGTAATAGGAGCTCCTGGGATATATGCAATCTTTAAATTCCAGAAAGAGACCAGAACTTCCAGAGGCATGTACAGCTTGCATTCTTGGCTAGGCCTTAGTACCATCATTTTGTTCATTTTTCAGGTAAATAAAATTTTCACATTTATTTCCATTGAAATTGATGTGGGTTATAACATGATTTTTTTCTAATTAAATGTAAAATTGTAGAATTGTAAGTATGGTAGTAGTTTTAATTTATTGAATGTAATAATATTTATCTAGGTGTTTATAATATGGTTGCCTCATTACATCAGATGTCACTGCTTACAACATGATGTAAGCATCAGATGTCCTTCAACACTATATTATATTTTTAATGTGATATTTTTATTCTATTTAGACTATCTGATTCAATAGTCAAACAATTAATTATAATTTTACATTTCATTTCTATAAATAATGAAAAATATTCAAAATCAATCTTACAGAATTTATCTATTTTTTTCACTCCACAGTTCATGTGACATTTAATTTGAAGTTTAATTTTAGATTGGATGTGTTATGCTAAATTTCTGTGTGCATTTGAGCAGTGGGTTATAGGATTATGTGTTTTCTTGTACCCTCGTTTGCCAGACAAGAGAAGAGCCATATTTTTGCCTCGCCACAAAATTGCTGGGCTCTTCATTTATGGGATTGCAATATTCACAGCTGTGACTGGATTTACAGAGAAACTTTTACTGTTTGAAGTGAGAGGGTTAAATCAATTTGGGGCAGAAGCCATGCTTGTGAATGCTACTGCAGTTATTACAATACTCTTTGGCATGTTTGTTGTTTTGTCTGCTCTTCTACCATGATGACATCCATTTCATATTCTATTCTATTGGTTGGTATAGATCATAAAGCATTTGGTGCAACTTCAATTCCATTGATGGTATTGAAAGTATTTGTACCACTTTTATCTTAGGAGAATGATCTTGTACATGTTTTTTTCTTAGGGGAAGTATGATCTTGTGCGTATTTTTCTTACAAGTAGTATGATTTTGTACGTATTCATTCATATTGTGAATTGGTCAAAATTTGTTGTAATTAGTCTTATTATAATCTTATTTTATCATTGTATTGGTTGAATTTTTATAATTAGAGACATATATTTTGTTTTTATCATATTATGAAGATTCTCTTATATATGCATAATTTAATTACAATTGTGGCTGATGTACATGTTTTATATCTTATTTGCCTTTGACTTGAAATTAATACTAACAAATGTTTGATCTAAATTTGTATTGTTAAGTTGTTTATGGTGCATGATAAATTGCATAATTTTAATATTATTAATCAATAATAATATCTATATAATTAAGAGTTGAGTAGAAAGATTGTGAGCACATGTTTATAAACAAGCATAAAAAATGATAAGATGGAAGTATTTTGTTCTAGAGTTTGATGAAGAGTATTTTCTAATAGATGATGTTCTAATTGTCAAAGTTTTTGTCAATCAAATTTAATTACATGATCTATGTATCTGCAAATTGTGAAATTGACTATGTTTCAACTTTTGATCAATCTTGTAAAACTGTGTATCTAATCTAGGCTACACCTAAAGCTTTGAATTTTTCTAAGAATTTAACTCTCTATTGCAATTTTGAACGTCCTATCAAATTTTCTCTTGAAAGTATTTGTCCCTGTTGTTTAAATTTGATGATGTCAAGAGACAACACTAGAATTCATTGTATGCTAGGTGCAAGAGGTGACTTGCACCCCTCCTATTGCCTTAGGGAAATTGTTGAGTCGATTTATTAATTTTGAACAAGTTCAAAGATACTTCAAGTAGTCACACAAGATGTATAATCTATCCTTATCGATGTAGTGATGATGCAATACTAAATAATTTTGTCATAAGATATATTTTCTCCACCCATGATGATGTCTAAAATAAATTTATAGATTTGTCCTTTTTACAACACCCTAACATGCAAGTTTGAAATTTTGACACTCAAGTCAACAAATAATGGCTAGTTGAAAAAAGTTATCTTGGACCCAAGATTAAATTTGATTTTTAAAGTTTAGGGGTCAAAACCTAAGTTGTGATTCTAAACCAAGTTCATATCCACGCCTACAAGTTTGAACCTTGGGATGTATGAAGCCAAGTGTAATTCCTATTTTATAAAGGCAATAGTTAGTAGCTAACTTTACACACACAAAAAGCATGCCAAGTATAAGGCATATGTGGCAAAGAGGCAAAGTGAATCCATAAAAGAGGAAAAAAGTACAAGGAATGCATTTTTTAACTTACATTCCGACCCCACTTTGACTTGGATGTGAACTGTTATGAATCATGCATGCCAAATTAAACAAGTAATCAATATTAAAGAAGTAAATAATAAACATTCATTAAAGATATGAAGATTTCAAGCATTCTCTTTCTAATGGACAAGCTCCATAACAATACATGAAAGCATAAAATTATATGAGTAGAATCTAATAGAAAACTAAAATAAGAATGAGTAACTACTTAATAATGTCAAAAAATACAAAAAAGTGTTGGTTGCTAAGGAGGCTAGCAGTATCGATGCTTGGATTTTTTCCCAACTCACCGATTCTATTGTTGTGCTTCCTCCCAAGAGAAAACATTGTCCACTTCTTTGTGTCAAACCCTCCCCTATGGTGGTTTGTGGCCAAGATGTATTTAGAAATGAAGACTTATATCCCAAGTCGCTAGCTCTATTGTTGCACTTCCTCCTAGGAGGAAATCTTGGCCACTTATTTATGTCAATTTCTCTCCTATGTTGGTTTGTGGTCAAGATGTGATGGAAAAAGAAGACTTCTAACAATGCAAGGGTCTAGTGTACAAATTCTCTAAAAGAAATATAAAGAAGTAAAAAGAGATCTAGTTTGAGGGAGTACACAAAAAAAAGTTGATATGGTTATGAAGGAGCCTACTTAACAAAATATGGTAAATGTGATTGTGAAGGGGCCTTCACAAGAATTGATAAATATGATTGTGATATAACCTAAAATGAATATGGTTATAAAGGAGTATACAAATAATACGATTGTGAAGGATCCTATAAAGAATATGGCTACAAAGGAGCTTGAAAAGAATATGGTTGCAAAGGAGTCCACATGATCAAACAAGTAAAGGCTATGAAGAATATATTGTGACCTTGATATAGCTATTGTAAACATAACCATCAAAAAATATGAATGCTATTATCTTCCTCCCTCCAATTGGTTACATATGAAGGATACAAGGAAATGGAAAGGGGAAAATGTAATCATAATAAACCTTAATAATCATGGAAATATTATGAACAGCATCACGTGACTAATAATAGCTAAAACAATCAAATGTAAACATGTATGTACATTATATGACAATATAGTACATAGTATGTGAGTACATGCAAGCGCATGAATAATGTTACCTAAGTTTAATTATATAGTTATAATGACATGTAGGTTAGTTATCATGTAGGATAAGGAGAATGGCCAAAAAAATTAGCAGCATTCAATTGGAAAATAATTTGAATTTCTAGATCTCACTATTTTGGTCAAAAGAATGAATTGGAAGGGAGGCCAATCGCCAAGATTTTACTAGAAGTCGGTCCAATGGTAGTTAGATTGCCTCCCTCATATTTATGAAGCATTTACATTGGATCATTTTTGTCATAATAAACTACATGTAAATAATGAGGAATCGCCTAGAATTTAAGAGACGTGTTTTAATTTATCATTATATTCACCAATACACCTTATATCCCCCATTTATGTGGCTTTAAACGGTTAATCTCTCAACCGATTGATGAAAAAATGTAAAATAGACACTATGAAAAGTGGGATGGGTTAAATTTAAATTTCAACAGAACTTCTAGTAGAAACCTGGGACCCTCAAGTGTTGGGTGTTTTCTAAGAGTCCATCAAGACAACACCCTAGCATTGGAGTCCATAAAAAAAAATCAAATTTGGTCACAATATACCCTAGCATTGGTCAATTTATACAAATCCTTGGGATCTAAGAAGCTCCATTTGGAGAGAGATGCACTAATCATCATCAACGTCATTCAATGTCAAGACACCCCCAATCGAAAGTTAAAGAAGTTCATCCCATGAATATGGGAAAGCATAGAACAGTTGGAGGATTTCAAGCTAACCCAGATTCATCGAGAGGGTAACACCGAGGTGGACAAGTTATCCTAAGTGGTAAGTGTAATAATTATTCAGCACAAAAGAATAGTTTTGGTAGATATAGATATGACCTCAATAGCACCAAACAGCTTCAATCACACATATTAAACACTTGGAGTTGACTAACATTCTCTAAGCTTAATATGTTGCTTGGTGTGTGGTTTAAGGCTAGCCCAATAGCACTTCGAGGAACAATGGGGGGAGGATGATGGCAATTAAGAGGTAGGCTAGCAGAATTAAATGGCCAAGGTGGATAGTGGCAAGAAGCATTTATCTTGCCATGTCAAAGAAGAATTGATAATACAAAAATGGAGACTATCATTTGTATTGACTCTAAGAAAAGGCAGATGGCATTCAAATGCAAAGTAATAGACCACCACCTGAAGAAGATCCTTAACATTGTAGAAGTGGAGACACTAGAAGCAATGGAGGCGATTCTAGGGGCAGACTATATTTGGACATAGCGGTCGTGGGTTTCAATCTGCGCCTAACAAACTGAGGCAACCAAGCACATCACCTTCTTAAAGTATATCACGAGGTGGTAGATCAATACATACATTGTGGGGTTGATGCATTCTATTGGCTCCATATATGACTCTATGACCAACCTTGTTTGTCCTATCCTCAATGCAAAATGTCCCCACCAAAAAAGAAAAAGCTGACACTAAGGAAGATGAATAGCAGATGGGTCATCATTGTCAAGAGGCAAAAAAAAAATTAATTTTGTAAAATGTATTTTGGATTTGGCCTATTTAGTGCCAAATTAATCAATCAAAAAAAACCACTCTATATGAGGAATAAATTTAGCAATACCAATATATTTATCAAAATTTAGCAATACCAATATATTTATCAAAATTTAGCAATACCAATATATTTATCAAAATTTAGCAATACCAATATATTTATCAAAATTTAGCAATACCAGTATAAATCCACCCTACTATTAGGATAATAATCACCACCCATATTTTGGATCATGGTCCTAATCACCTAACATTTATATCCATCATTTATATAATCTAAAAGTTTCACCTAAATTTGAGCTCATATATAAGTAAAAATATCAAATGGTTCTTTTACTTATGCTCTTACAATTGATTATTTAATCTGTATAACCTTTCTTTAATTATTTTATGCCCAATGCCTACCTCCTACCTAGAATTCTAATTTTAGTAATTCAATCTAATATATGAACTTTGTAAACTCATGGATATTCCATCAATTATCAATATTCAATGGTGGTCATCTCTTGAAAGATCGAGCTTAGATTTATCTTAAAGATTATTGATACTTTCACCAACACACCAAGCTTGTAGTCAATAGTTATAGACAAACAAATCACATGCATTGGTGATTCAAGGATAGACAAGTGGAATTCTTTGTTGTACTATGAATCTATGATTGCCCCTATTGATTTGTCTATTAAGTTTCATCATTAGAGATTGCATTGAGAAGTGATACATCTAGGTGAATACAATGGAAAATGAGTGGAAAGATAAAAAACTAAATACAAAAAATATAAACCTTGCCTTACTCCCCAATGCTCCTTAGATTAAACTTGAAGAGGAGTATGACTAAGGTTGAGAGATCTTATAATATATGTGCTCAATATGACTTGAGATCCACCAACATGCTCTAGATAGAATTGATGAATGGTAGAAGCATGCAAGTTAACTTGAGATCCACCAACATGACCTTGGGAAATTAGAGTTATTGATTGAAATGGCTTGGATGAGGGTTTGATTCACAAGTGTGAGTATGTTTTAATCAATGACTTAGGTTTCACTTGAACATCAAGGGATAGGAATGGTTGAGAGGTTACAATTGATGAGAGGATGTCATGTGTCATCATTAGATTAATGTACTTAATAATGGGGATCAAGGAGAAATGAAGGGTTCTCATTGATTTGACCAAATCTAAGGGAGAGTGAGTCATGTCACATGGATAACAAGGAAACATAAGGAAAAGTGAATGGATACATTAACTCCTCACATGTGTGACACAACACATGGACAAAAGAGACCTAACAAGTGTCATCTCACATGTGTGGAAGCCTAGGGATATATGGAGACTATATGACTCCTCACACATGTGGGGGTCACTTGTGCCAAATGGATGGCTAGGATTGTCTATAAATAATGAATGGCTACTATTTTATTACATCATGTTAAGGGTAAATGAGATTTAGGTGAATGATTAAATTTATCACTTAAACATGTGCAAGAGATCAACAAGCAAGGAATACATACATATATATATATACATACACATATATATATATACACATATATATATGTATATATATATATATATATATATATATATATATATAATTTTATTATTCCTTTTGTTGATCTTGTTTGTTTAATTTCATTAATAGAGATGATACTAAAATTTTGGAGTCTTTGACAATGAACTTAACAACATTTTATAGTTTTCAACTTATGAGAGATGTTGAGCGATACCAAGTTTTGTGGGAGTGGAAAGGGTGCACATCAAAATGTAGAAATATGATGTCAAATTGACATGTGTAGTATAGCAAATTCAACTATAATATTAATATTGATTTCATTAATTGAAGAACAAGAGAATTTATTCTCAAAGAATATTGAACTCAAGTAGATGAAAATGAGAAATATGATGTTACTTTAGAAAATTATCAATATAAAAATAATGAAGAATTTAATAAATTAACCAATAATATTTATTAGAAGAATAATATCCTAAACAAGGGGAATGAGTGGGACCTATTAATATTTTTTTAATTGGATTGGGTTCAATATACCCTCTAGTAGAGAACAAAAATAAATGTATTTGCAACAAGATATTGTAGCTAAAAGTTAATGTCATTGTTAATTTTTTTGCACTACTTTCATTGATATAGCAACATTAGGTGAAAATGTGGCCAATTTTTTTAATTGATGAAATCCATTTTATAAAATATATTAAAAAAAACTAAGCAATCCAATAAAAGACTGCAAAGAAAAGATAGAAATACTGAACCAAAGATTACATTGTTGTGAAACTAACACAAATCTAACAAATACAAAATTAAATACAAAAGTTACACAAACTAAACAACAAATACAAAGCTTATAATTTCAAAGTCAAGGATTACAAACAAACTTACAACATAAGTTTGCACATCAATAGCTAAACACAACAAAAGAAAAAAGCTTAAAACTCCAATCAGCTGAAACAAATATAAAAAACCTAAACAACAGTTTGAAAAACTTAAACACTTACCCTATGTTCTCATGCAACTGCTTAACTATATTTTCTGCTTTAAGCAATTAAGTATTCCCATGCAACTGCTTAACTATATTTTCTACTTTAAGCAATTAAGTATTCCCATGCAACTTTAAAAATTGTATCTTTCCCTATTTTGGTGGAGCAGCTATTGTTTACAAATTAAAAATAAACCACAGAAAAAAAAGGGGGGGCTAGAAATAAGCAATGACTGCTTATTAACAAAAATGGCATGGCTCCAATTGTTTTCAAATTTTTAAGTGCACAAAATAGCATTAATACTATTAATACAAAGTTAAGGTGGATTTGTTTGAATATAAGCAACAAAGATAAATATTGGTGGAGTCCCATGGAGGGGGCTTGGGCTTCTATTTTTATGGAATAAGTGGCCCCATGGAAAAAAATAAAATTGCTACAAAATTGTTTGGAATCTTTTCCACAAAAATGGGAGCTCCTAAAATTTAGGCATGCATATTTTAAGCAAGTAAAAATGGGGTGGGACTAGAAATTGCCCTACTAGCTTAGGAATATTATTTGTCATTTGTCAAAGATCTAAAAACTTAGATTCCTCTCAATAGAAAAGTCCCACCAAAACTAAATTTTAGAGCTTAAATTTTTAAGCAAACCTGCATACTAAATTCATAGGATCACTAGGTTCCAATAAATTCCAAAACTTAAACTTTTAAGCAGATTTGCATACTAAATTCATGGGACCACCAAATTTAAAATACTCCTAAAAATCCTCAACAACACCCTCTAAAATTTGTTAGGAAGCTCCTCTTCATGGAACCCCAACTCTAAGCTAAGCAACCACATGGGAACATGCCCTTAACTTCTTCCAATTGTAAATGTTTTTTCTTCAACTAAACAGATAAAGAAACAAACTATAACATAATATAGCAATAAAATTACAGCATTTCATGTTTTTTTTAAATGCAAAATGCAACTAGAAACATAGCTAACATCTACTTTCCAACCACATTCTTATAGAACCCTAAACCCCAAAAAAAGACTTTCCTACACAAAAGATGTGCCACTTATTCAAATGGTAAACATTGAATCCATAACAACAAACCAAGTAAATTGAAAGTAATATTCTGAAAAATAAATATTTAAAATGGAGAGGATACAACTCTTAAAATAAAAGGAATTTTAAAAAATTCTTCAACAATAACTAAAATAGCATTTTTGAAAAATAATCTCATTAAATTATAGAGAAGAATGACTACAAATTTAAACAAACTTTGGAGAAAGTTGATTAGAAGAATCAATACAAACGAATTGTAAACCGAATCGTTCTTGCCTGTTACTCTATAATCAGAAGCAAATGATAACACATGAAATTCACTTGCAGATACAACATAGCTGAACAGATTGGTTTGAGCACGTCCTTTCAACATCATGGTGATAAGTCAAACGAAGAAGAGAATTTCAGGAAAGGCGTAGTCAATATGCAAAGGAGAGTGCAGTTTAATCGCATAATATCATATCAAAAATGAATTTTAATGCCCTGAAACTGACTCAAATACAACTTAATTTCCAAGTAACAGAACAATGACATCCAATGTACAGAGAAATCACATAACATTCATTTTTACGCTTAACAAAACTGTACAATTCCATGTAAAACTGTACAATTCCATTCCCCTAACATCTAATGCATAAAGAAGAAACCCTAAGTAAGCGACAAGAAAGGCAACCAAAAAAACCAGGCGAATGGTGGTGTAAAAATACACCGTTAAATAAATGAAAAGCATAAGAAATCTAAGCCCTCTCGCCACGGATGCGGCGAGCGAGCTGAATATCCTTAGGCATAATGGTGACTCTCTTGGCGTGGATGGCGCACAAGTTAGTATCCTCAAAAAGCCCTACAAGATAGGCCTCTGCTGCCTCTTGCAATGCCGAAACGGCAGAGCTCTGGAAGCGCAGATCCGTCTTAAAGTCCTGTGCAATCTCTCTAACAAGCCTCTGGAAAGGCAGCTTCCTTATAAGCAGCTCTGTGCTCTTCTGGTATTTACGGATCTCCCGAAGAGCAACTGTTCCGGGCCTGAAGCGATGAGGCTTCTTCACTCCACCAGTAGCAGGGGCGCTCTTTCTGGCCGCCTTCGTTGCAAGCTGCTTGCGAGGGGCCTTCCCTCCAGTCGATTTCCTTGCTGTCTGCTTTGTGCGGGCCATTTGATTCAAATTTAGCACAGCAAAATCCTACTCAACAAGTGCAGCAAAAACAGTAATTGAATGCTTTGATAATGTAGGGCCACTTAATATAAATAAACGCATAACTCAAATCTCCCCGTTTTTGCCTCGAATTTGTGGGAAGGAGGGAAGAAATCTCCACCGTCGGATCTTCAGCTGCCATCGACGGTGCAAAAACTTTTGCTGCTTGATCCGGGGCAATCCTTTTGCAGTTTTCTTTTTTCATAAGCTTTGGGTTAATATCTAGCAGTGGAACATAATATAGGTAGGTTAACCCTTAACATTCCCATTATAAAATTATTCTATAGGAAAAATAAACACTTTCCCTATCTAATCTCTTACAATTAGGGATGTAAATATATTTTATTTTTTATTTTTTATTTTTTCCTTCTTGAAAGATTCAAACTTGTCATTATTTAGGTGATTACTATAAGGTTTTGTCGTTACATCAAACATCTTTTGACAACAAAATGAACACATATTTATGAGTAAATAAATTATATTTAAACATGAAAGTGTTTAGAAAATTGAGCAATGAAAATTGAACAAGAGATGTATTTTTTTATTAGATATTGGTTATAACTTTTGATTTGTAGATGGATTATAAATTTACAATTTTGAATAATGGGTTATCTTCTACACATCTAGCCCTTAAAGTGAGTTACATATACTTTCCTTTGTCTCAAGTTTTGTAATCTTTTGAATAAACTCAAATGACAATATGAAGATAAGAATATGGCCTTAAACTTTGACACTATTTTACTCCAACTTATAATTTTCTCTTTCCCTTTTCTTTGTCTTTCAATCCATACATAGTCCCACCATAAGTCTACATGACCTTTAAACCTTGTACGAGCAAAATTTACTTTGTTGGATTATTTTGTAGGTTCATGTAGTGTTGTAAATTATATCCTTATACAATTTCATACTCACGTGGGCCTCACTTTGGTATTTATGCCCTCTATGCCTTGATTTTGCTCACACCGGTGCCAAATTTGTGATCTTTTATCTTTGCTTTGACTCCTAGACCTTGTTTTAGCTCGGATGGACTGAACTAGGGTGCCTAGCACCCTTGTCCTCATGGAATAGGGCGTTAGGCACCATAGTCCAAGCCAAAGAGGCCCAACTTTAAATCCTCTGATAGTCAGAAAAAAGTTGAGTGTGAAATGATTTTTGATGTTGCCCTTCTTCGTAATTTTCAACATGTTTCATGAGGATAGGTATAAAATAAACTGAAAATCCCCTCATTTGAAATGTCACATCAATGAAATTCACTTCACGTTTAGCATTCAAGTGAGCAAGTGAACAAACATCATTAAGGTAGTGAAGGATAGGTCAAGTATTCAGATTTTCAAGCATTCAAGATGGCATCCATGATCAAATCCTTATGAAGACATCCTTGAGTTCCCACGTGAAAACATCATTTTTTTATGAAGACTTCAACGCAGAGGAGATTCATAAAGAAGGTATAGCATTTCAATTGAGCATTTTATTTCCAGATCTAGCCTCTGCCCCATAAAGGTAAGCTCTTTTTTTCATTACATTCATCATAGGATTAATTCAAAACCTATTTTGACCTAGGAAACCCCTAACAATCCAAAAAAAATTGAGCTAAGAAATGCGGATCTAGAAAGTGCAGACTAAGACAAACATAACCAAAATTTGAAGAAGTAGAAAAGCCTAGACACTAGGGCTTAGCCCCATCGTCCGACATTTTTTCAATAGAATTTAAGGAGACTATTTTGAGCAACATCCTAATCTTGAATCTGTTTTTGATATCTGCATCTAACACTTTGAGGACTAAGCCAACTATCCAACATTTTCAAGCTCAAATTGCAAACACAGATTCCTCTCTAACTCTCATTTCCAAATTTGTACTTAGGGTTTACGTAACTATTCTAAAGCTCTATATTTATACTGATTACTATCAATTTTGCATAATTAGCCCTAATTATTGCACTCAATCATTCTATCTTGTCCAATTACAACAATTCAACAAAAAGATGAGTAAAGTTCAATAGTTTGTTTAGCTCTTTCTAATAGGTCTGAAGTTGGGCCTATTGGATTTTATTCGCCTTAATGTGATGTTGTCATGAATGAGTTTGATTCCTAGTTTTCATGTTTAGACTAGTGATCTTCATTTTCACACCTTTACATTTTGGGGGGCCTGAGAAGTGCATTGCATTATTTTGTATTCATATGCTCAAATTTGATTTTTATTGCATATTATTTTTAGATTTAGAAGCACTAATTGTTCAAAACTATCATTTGTATAGTGCATTTTTCCTAACTAAGTGGCTAATTGATCATTCTATTGGGAAATTGTATTGTTCAGTCATTTTTTTTGTTTGCATTATCAATTGTTTAGGAGGCAGAGTGAGTCCAAATCTAGTTCATTAGCTTTTCTCTCTCTGTGTATGAGTTTCATTACTCTTTTTCTTGAATATGATATCCCTTTGAGAACAAGTTATAGACTTATGGCTTCCCAAAGTTTAAATACTAAGAGTAATGAGCCTGAATTGACTAACATATTCTCCAAGAACTTGGGTGCATCCTCTATTCCTACACAAGACATGTCTGACATTATTGAGAATCGTTCCCTTCATGCTTCTCATGATGAGGATAACTCTTCAACTCGATTAACTATTGAACAATTGGGGAAGCTTGAAAAGCAATTGTAAGATCTTCGGCAATTTATAAGTCAAGAATACTTGGGTGGAGAGGCACTCTTCTTGATTGAGAGTTTAAGGATGTAAGGAAGTCAAGTAGCGGAACAACTTCCTACACTAACCTTGAGAGGAGGGTAATGCAAAAACTTTTATAGATCATCACAATAGTTGAAGAAAACGGAAATAGATATAATAACATTCAACCCATAACATAGTGATTTACGTGGGGAAAACCCTTTCAGGAGAAAAAACCCACACTCCAAAAGTCGCCCAATATATTATTCAGCAACAAAAAACAAATTACAATATACTTGCAAAGCAAGCTCTTCGCAGGTGTACCACTAATCAGAGACCCAGAGGTAACTCGACAGCCATGAGACTCTTACACACAACCTCTTTCTCACTCACTTCATATATAGGAGATACAATACAAGAAATCGTCAAATGATATTACAAAACCATGGGCTAAAACCACCCAATAATGTGTAGACGACCTTATCTCCCTTCTAGATGCCCTATGACATGTGTCCCTCCCTTTTACAACTCATTTATGTGTCTGATATATTTTATATTTCCTATTTCAAGAGTACAAACTTCCACAGGCCATAACTTGAGAACCGCGTGTCCTATTGACAAACCGTTTGAAGCGCGTGAAGTGCTCAATTGCCTTGTAAACTACTACGTTGTTTACACCCACTTTTTAGGGCATTTCGGGGCCTCTAAAGTTCTCAAAATCAAATTTAAACCTTTCATTGGACCCCTCCAAAATGGAATATTTAATATCTTCAAAACTAGTTGTGATCTTGCAACGTAACTTTACCAGAATGCTTATCTAGCCAACCAGAAGCTTCAGGGAGAATTTCGCACCATTTTGTGCCCAAATTAAAACTTACTATAAATAGTAACCTTACATAAATGCAAGGTTGAGACACCATTTTCCCAACAAAGAAGAATGATTCAAAGTGGTGGACATGGTGCAAATGTGTTGTGTAGCATAGCCTGTGTTGTGGATGATAATAATATTATGACAATGAAAAGTTTGGCCAAAGTACTTGATCATTTGAACCCTACAAATCAACGTGAATCTTCCCTTCCTACATCTTTGCCTAATCTACCTACATATACATCTTCCATCATGGCTACCTCTACACGAAATGGTAATCCTACACATGTTAGTAATTTGGGGAGAGGAATCCTATCAATCGATACTCTACATACCTCATTTTGTTAGCCTTCCTTTCGTGTCCCAACCATTCCTTTGCCCACGTATCATAATGTTTCGCTTACCTGTCATTATGCTACACCTCCATCACTATCTAGTATGTCCCACTCCAATTCATCCGCTAAAGCCACTATCAACCATTTTCTCTAAAATGTTTCATCTTTGCTACAACAATTGGATTCTATAACCCAATCCAAATTCAATCTTCCTACATGTGATACTCTTAGCCCAATTTTTGATGACATCAATCATACTATTATCCCACAACATATTGAGGTTCCTCATTTGGAGAAATACAATGGAAAAAATGACCCCCAAACTCATATAAAAACAATTTGGACTTTGTGTATTGACTTCTCGCATGACCGTGAACTCATGGAAAAACTATTCAATACATTAAGAGAAAAAGTTTTGCAATGGTTTCACTCTTTGCATCCTCGTTCAATTAATTATTTTTGAAAATTTTATAGTGCATTTGTGCAACATTTTGAAAAGAATATTGATTATAAAATTAATTTGACTTATTTGATGCATTGTAAAAAAAGGAGTTAAGGAAAAAGTGATTGATTTCATTAGCAAATATAAACATTTGCATTCACAAACAAAACCTACTGAGAGAAAACGGGCATGTACATGTACAAGGTACAAGAGATACGATCACAATAAAGTGTTGATTAAAAGCAAAACCTACATTCAAGCCAACCAAAATTAATGCAACCTTGAAGAATGAGCACCTGCCAAATCTTTGAGCCCACAATAAGATAAAAAATTTTTTATAAAAATTGCACTATAAACAAAGTACTTGTCGTAGCGTCCTAAAACTACAACTTTGTACAATTTTGACCGCATCGGGTCCCTACCTTAGTGTTTATGCCCCTAGGCCTGATTGGGGCCTAATTTTTCTCATATCACTCAGGAATGTCTACATTTTGACCTTTTGCATCAGCTAGGAACCTTGTCCTAGCCCCAAAATGGGGTAGGACTAGGACGCCATGCTCTGGTCCTCCCTATTTTGGGCCCCTTTCAGAACCTCTTCCCTATTTCGAAAATGAATAGGATTCCTAGCTCTGTGTCAGCTCATGTCGAGAAATTAGCAAGTTTTTAAATGAGAAGGTATAAAAGGAGGCTTTCCCCTCTCATTTTGACATCCTGTCAACAAGCATACACACATGAGATCAAGCACTCAAGAAATCAGTCTTCCTTCAAGCATTGGAGAAACAACAAAGTCAAGATTCAAGCATTGAAGTGGACATTTACATCCTATTTTATCAAAGACTCCATGAAACCCTAATCTTGTGTGAAGACAAACAAAACTTCACAAGGAGGTATATCATTTTGTTTTCAGTCATTATTTAACATCTCCCTCAAAAAGAGAATCTTCATTTACAACAATTCAATTATCTTTTATCTCATGGATAATTCCAATACTGGGGTTTGACTTAGGCAAGCCCCTATTCCCAACCTATTTCCCTTTCTTTCGATAGGTAGGAAACAGGTACGGAGCCGTGACCTTCAAAATTGGCATTATTTGCAGAGATGAATCAACCCCTTTTGGCATGCAAAATTTTTGGAGGACCAGAGTGACGGGCATTCTAGTCCCGACATTTTTGGATTTTTTTCAAGGATCAGATCCAAATCGACATAGAATTCTCAGATCCAGGTGTGTGTCTCAGTCCCGCATCTATAGCTCACTGTTTCCGCATATTACCTTCATTTTCAACATTTTTTCCCTAATTTCAACAATTCAACTCACAAAAGAGGGTAAACAAATTCACACCCCTTGAATCTAATTAGTATTCAATCCTTATTATTACCGAATCTATTGGATTCACCCCTCTTTTGAATGTAATGGTAAATTAGTGGTTTTCATACATCTAATGGTGGAAACCCTAATATTTTTCACCATCACATTTTGGTGAACTCGACTTCTTACATTTTTACTTCTAATTTATGTTTTTAGATTTGAGTGTTTATGCAATTTGAAATTCAAATTTTCATTAACAAGTTTGATTTCAAAGTAATTTTTGTAAATTAAAAGGTTAATTTCAAAACCCCTAATTTTTAAATTTAAGATTGAGCTTGTGGATTGTCTAAATTTTGCATTGATTATTTCAAATCTAATTGTTAATGTAAAATTGAAATTCAAAATTGCAATCTTAGATCCAATTTCAAATTAATTTTAAAAATTCAAGAGGTTATTTTCACAAAACCTTAATCTTTAAATATAAAATTTACAGTCTATTGCATGCTCGTTATGAATTTATCTCTTCAAAATCACAAATCAATTTGCTTAATTATTTGAAGAATCATTTTTACAAAAAAATTGCATTGTTTAATTCAACATTCAACATTCGAATTTCAAATTTCCCTCCCTTAGTGCATGAGTTTTACTACTATTAGTCCAACCTATAATATCCTCGTGAGAAGAAGTTGTAGAATTAAGGTTTCCCAAGGTTTCATTATTGAGGAGACAAATCCTAATTTGGATAACTTGTTCCACAAGGATGTTGGTGGTTCTTCCAATCCTATAAATGACCTCGTTTATCCTCGTTCTTTTCTTAATACTCATGGTGTTGATGAATCACTAACTATGGTGTTCGTTGACCAATTGGCGAAGACTGACAATCAATTTGAAAATCTTCAACAATGGGTGAGTCAACAATACCTAGAAAGTGAAGCTCTACCATTGATTGAAGGATTAAAAAGAATGGTTCAAAGTGATAAACTTGGTGTTGATGTGTTTCACGGTATTGCTCATATTTTTTATACTAATATTATGCCTATGAAGAGTTGTGTTGAAGTCCTTGGTTATACACAACCTCCTAGTCAAGTTAATCATTCCATTCCTATGACTACTCCTATGGCTAGTGTTCCCACCTTTACATCCAACATCATGGCTACCTCTACATAAAATATCATACCTACAAATGTTAGTCGAGGTGGAAACTCCTCTAATCATAATTCCTTCATCCCTCCTCCCACGAGTCTTCCATTTGTTATCCAATCATCTCCCATATCTACCTATCATAATGTTCCAATACTCCTCCTTCTCAATCTAACATGTCCAATTTTGATCCTTCCAATGAAGCTGCCATCAATAATTTAGCTCAAATAGTGTCTTCCTTACAAAAACAAATAGCTTCCATGAATCAATCTAAGTACAATGTGCCTACATTTGATGTAGCGGGCCCATTATCTAATGAAATTATTCGTGTTGTCCCTCCTAAACATGTGGAAGTCCCACAATTGGAGCTTTATAATGGAAAAGGTGATAAAATATTTTAAACTTTGTGTAGCGACTTTTCTCATGATCAAAGACTTTTGGCTAAATTATTTACTATAACACTAAGGGATAAAGCTTTGCAATGGTATTGTTCTTTGCTTCCTTGTTCTATTACTTCTTTTCAACAATTGGCTAATGCTTATATTCAATAATTTCACAATAATTTTGGTCCTAAGGTTACTTTGACTGATTTGATGCATTGTAAGCAAGGTGTTAAAGAAAAAGTGACTAGTTTTATTGGTAGATGTAAACATTTATGTAGACACCTAAAAATGTCTCATTAATCATGTACTAATTATTCATCTAATTGATTGAAAAATACTCTAATTATTTAATTAAATTAATTAATCTTATTCTTCTAAATTCACATTTCTTCATCATCTTACTAATTATTCAATCTATATTCTATCCTAATCAATTAATCATTTAACTCTTTTCTAATATTAATTAAATATTAATTATTTAATTAATTGTGATTTAAATCCTTTAATTGAATAAAAAAAAAATTTAAATAAAAGGGGTAAAAACTTTATTGAAATTCATAAAGAAACATAAGAACAACAGGACCAAGGTAACAAAAAGCATTAGATACAAACACAGAGATCAAGCAAAATAATCCTTCACCACAACCATCTATATCATTGGCAGGAATTCTCTCCATCTCATATCAAAGCTCCAAGGGAACCAACTCCCACTCCTCAAATTGTCCACCATCTAACCGCTCAAAAGCTCATTTTACCAGGCAATCTGTAGCCCTATTCCACTCCCTCGGGATATGAACAAAAGTCACTGAATCCATCATAGAACTAACTTGCAAAATTTGTTGCACCACTAAAGCCAGCTGCCAACTGACCCCCTTTGCTTTCCCTTTCATAAGAAAATCATTAGAACCTGGGAATCAAACTCACAAATAATCCTCCTCCACCCCATCACATATGCCTTCTCAAAAGCTTGAAGAATAGCCAAACCTTCCATGAGATTTATAGTCCACACCCCTTCGTAAAATGAAAAAAAGAACATCATCAACCCTGAAGAATCTTTGTCATTCCCCCTAGTACCAGCAGGGTCAGGATTACCCCAAGAGGAGCCATCTGTATTAACCTTTAGCACAACTTTGAGAGGGAACTGCCACCTCCCTCCCCTTTGAATTTTCTGTTTCACTCTCTGCCCTCTCCTAACACACGCAAAAGCCATAGACAGCCCCTGAATCCCCAGTCTCTCAACCAACCTCGCATCCCTTTTCTCCAAAGGAAAAAACACATCACACTTTGCTTCCACCGTCTCTTGAACCATGCACGAAACTCTTTGCCAAACTTGTTGCACAAGCCTCTTCTCTCCACATAAAATTATTCGATTACGTTGCAACCAGATCTACCACAATATGAAAGCAGGCCCCACATACCACACCTCCTACATAAATGAAGTCAAAGAAGGAGGCTTACCTACAAGACTCCAAAAGTCAATCAAGGAGGAAGCATGAACACGGGGACTCTATCAAACTTCCCACGGGAAATACCTTTTAATTAAATAATCTTTATTATTTAATTAAAATTCAATTTCTAATAATTAAATAGTTTCTTTAAATTATTTAATTAGCTAATTAATTCTTCAAATTCAAATTCCATTTTCCCCAAATTCCAATTTAATCTAGTTTCATTTATTCCTCTAATTCAAATTCATATTCTTCTAATTCCAATTTCTTTTAATTTAAGTTGCATGTGCATTTCAATTTCATGATTTTGAAAATCAAATTCAAAGACATGCAAAAATCAAATTTAATGTGTGAATCAAATTCTAAATACATTCAAAGATTAAATTGAATTTAAATAATTCAATTCTCATGCAAAGATTAAATTAAAAATCTAAATTAAGTACAAACGCATGCAAATCAATAAATTGAATTTTGAATAAAATATCCTACAACACATGCTAAATCAATCAATTCAATTAATTGATTAATTAAATCATTTTCTAAATTCTCTCTAATCATTTATTTTCATCTTCTAGGTTGTTTTTTTTTCTAAAAGGCTTTCTATCAGTCATCTCTAGTTAACAATTCAATCTATTTAGCTAATCAATTCAATTAATTGATTAATTAAATCATTTTCTCAATTATCCCCCAATCATTCTTTTTCATCTTTCAATCAGCATTTTTCCCAATCACTTAACTCATTTATCTATTCAATCAATTGAGTTCCACCTCTCAATCAATAGTTTAACTGTCAATCAACTTTGTAGCTCACTTGAGTTTCACCTCTCATTCAATCTCACCTAAAAATCTATAAATTGAGCATCAATTCTTCATTTTCAACAATCACGAACTTTGAAATCTTGTGTCACTTGCAGGTTAGCAATGCAATATCTAAGAGTCATCATACCGCAAGAAGCAAAAGGACAATGGAAGCTATATGCAATCATGGAATAGGGAGTTTTGATTAATATTATACATCCTTATTGTCTTGTTTTCATTATTCTATTGATATTTATTTAGAATTCTTTAGCTAAAATAAGGATTCATGATTTCCTTATTATTTCTAGTTAACTATGATGAATTTTACTGATAAACAATTTGTATTCTCAAATTGCTTTTCTTGTGCCTGATCAAGATATTCAATGAATTTTCATTTCTAATTTACAAAAAGACATTGGAGATAAACTTCTCTTTTCTAAGTTTACTTCCTTTACACAATTGTGCGTAGTACTTCACAATTATCACCTTACCGTGAGTTAATTGGAACAATCTTCAATGGCTCTGAATGATAAAAGTGAAAGTTCACAACAACCTTTTGTGAAGTTCAAACCAAATAAGGGATTCATCAAGTTCAATAACAACAACAACACTCAAGTAGCAGCTACAATAGCAAGTGCGCCTCCTTTGTCCAAATACTTTAGAAAATAATTCACTCCTCTTAATGAATCTTTGCATAGTATTATGTCACAATTGTTACAAAGGAATGTGTTGAAGCTCCCCCCTATTAAACTAATTGATGCAACTAAGTCTTTGTCACTTGCCTTTGATTCTAAAATTTTTTGCCAATATCATTGTCAACCTAGCCATGACATTGAAAAGTGTTATTCCTTAAGGAGTAAGATTCAAGACGATTGATAACAATACCATATATTTGGTTGGTGTGAATGATAAGATAAATAAATTCGTAGCTCCTCCTAATCAAAATATTTAAAGTTTTACTGATCCTTTACCTTCCTATTCCACTAATGTGATTTAGATTAATCATCTTGCCTTCTCTCGTATTGATCCTGGCCTTGATTCTAATAATGTGGTGAACCTTATTGATAAAACTGAACCTCCTAAGGACTTATGCGTTACATTTGATCCTAGTGAGACTATTGAAGCACCCAGTGGCCCATTATATATCACTGGGAGAATCAAAGACATACCTTCTCGAGGGGTGATCATTGATCCAACTTGCATGGTTAATGTTATAACTGCAGATTTTCTTTATGCTTTGCAATTGCATCAAGTGACAGATGATGAAACTGATGTGATAGTAAGAGTTTTTTATGGTTTCTCTTGTCTTGCTATTCTTTCTATCACACTTACTATTGAGGTTGGCACTAAGTGCTTAGATGTTGTCTTTGCTATCATTCTTACATCTGATAATTTTTGTGTGAAGTTGGGACATCCTTGGCTCTCTTCCATGAAAGTGATCACTTCTACCATTCATAAGTGTTTGAAATTTCCTCATGATGGTAAAACCATAACTATTAATCACATCATGTATCACCCTGCGATGAGGCATGGAGATGTTTATCTTGATTATTTTTGGTCCAAACAATTTCAGCCTCTTCAACCTAGAAGTGATGCTCTTTTTAAATCCTATCAAAAATTAAAAAATGAGATGATTTAATCCTTGAGTAAACCTAGAAATCCGACACTTAGTCTTCCTCCTAGTGATGACCATATTCATTCTCTTGACGTCTTCCTCTTCCTCCTAAGCATGAACCTGTTCTTCCTCCTAAGGATAAACATATTATTCCTCATAAGGATAGACCTATTCCTCCTCCTCGTGATGGACCCAGTCTCCTTCCTACACCTCCCATTCCTCCTTTATATGGTGTGGTTTCACCTCCTACATATTACAAAGGGAAGCACCCGACATCTCCTATTATTCAACCTAAAAGACCTTCTCATATGAATCCTTCCTTAAAAGAAGAAAAGAAGACCGTGCCTGATGAACCTAAACCTTCACAACCTTCAACTAAAACTAAACAAATCCATTGCACGAGAGAACACCAACAGAGACGTCGTGCTAGAGCTCGTGAACTTGTTTCTCAAACTATTTCTTTCCCGAAGACACCAAGTGTTGATATAATACCATTTTCTCAACCTTCTCCTAACCAAGAGGTTCAACCTAAATCTCCAAGACATAAAATGCTTAAAACAAATGATGGTTTAAGTTCTATTCCTATTAGAGCTCCTTTTTTGTCAATCTTGATGAAGAAATATGTGAGAATGTTTTTCATGATGAAAATGTTTATCCTAATAATTCAGATGATTAATATGAATATGTTGATGTTGATGCTGACAATGATTTATCTAAATATTTATAAAAAGAATTAATCCTAGCTCCAAGTGACAGACAAAGCGACTCATCATTAGAGCATGGTCCTTGTTTGGAACTCGTGATAGCTCCATCTATTGTGCTCAATGTTGTTCCTCTTG
This sequence comes from Cryptomeria japonica, assembly GCF_030272615.1. NCBI lineage: Eukaryota > Viridiplantae > Streptophyta > Pinopsida > Cupressales > Cupressaceae > Cryptomeria > Cryptomeria japonica. The sequence goes on along the minus strand of NC_081414.1, from coordinate 351,890,980 downwards.
CATGTCATCCACCTTACCTAAGCAACGATGGGAAAGATGGGGAGGTGAATGGTTTACATGATTATCTTCATTCATGTCATAGATTATCTCTCTTTCCTCTCTTGCTTGTTTGTGATCTTCTATTCATCTCTCAATTATTCTATTTGTTGTCCCTAGTGTTGTCTGCTTGAGGACAATGCAAAGTGTTGAGATCTCTTTTGGTCTCTCCCATGTTGACTCAAAAGACACATGTGCCCTTCTTCCATGGTGGTTTTTCTTTCTTTGAGGGATGAGGATAATTCTATGCACACACACACACACACACACACACACACACACACACACACACACACATATATATGTGTGTGTGTGTGTGTTGGTATTTTGGTATGGTTTTGTCATTGATGTCAACACCTACTAAAACACTAGCACTTTGGAGATGCAGCATTCACCGACAAGCAAGTAACTATTGCACAGTTACTGGTATATGGTTCACCGACAGGATATAATGACCACCGGCACTCGGAATTATGTGGAAGACACTTGGTGATGTCGAAGACATCATTTGGACATCTTGTCCTGGAGTTATGTTCACCGGTATATTCATATTTGCATATTTGCTTTTACTGGCAAATAGGTCCAGGGTTACAATGACAGGTTTATCTTTTCTAGATCAGCATGGCACGCTATGGAGATGATTAATTATTGTTGTAAATGCATTAATCTGACATGTTTAATCGGTTATTGCATCAGATATTATATTGTTTGTAATTTTTTTTTATTGTAATATCTTGTAGAGCCGACCTACTAAAATTGGTCTTAGGTTATGGTATAAATGTAAGATCTTATTTGTAAGATCAGATGTGGAATGTGAAAAAGAAGTGTGTGAAGGTATATGCGAGATTAAGCAAAGCTATACACGAAGATATCATTTGAAGGTGAAGCTAGGTTTTTGTGAAAGCATATCAACATTACACCGGTACTTAATCCAACATATGAAGATGCTATCTTGTGCAGTACATTCTTATTGGATTTAACCATCCAACTGTAGTCAGTGTGACTCCCTTTTTGTGATTGAGCAGTGAGCTCTAGGCTGTTGGCCTTTCTGCATGTGCAGACCCCATTTATGTACACTTATTATCTGCAGTAGTATCATCTGATTGTGGGTAAGGTTTCCCACCGTGGTTTTTCCCCTTACAGGGTTTCCACGTACAAATATTGGTGTCATGTGTTGCGGATGACTTTGTGTTTATGTTTCATGCATTAATCTTTACTGGTATAGCAAATAACTATTAACACTGTCTACCGGCATACTTAACTGGTTTACCGGTATTAAGCATTAAGTTGTTTTTGGTTTGAATTTATTAGACAACTGATTCACCACCCCCCCCCTCTCAGTTGTCTCCGGAACCTAACAATTGGTATCAGAGCTTAGTCCTCTTTTTGCAGAAGTTTAACAACTTGAGGAGATCCAATGTCTACTAATTATTTCAGGAAAGACAATCCTAAACTTGATGGAACCAACTATGGCATCTGGAAGATCAGGATGGAGACACATCTGAATTGCATTGATAAAGACATTTGGGTAGTTACAAAGAAAGGTTATACTGCTGTTGTAGCTGGTCAGCCCAATCCAACTACCTTAGCTAAAGACGAGGAGAATGATTGCAAAACAAGAGAAGCACTTTTGAGCGCATTATCAGATCAACAAATCATGGGACTATCAAATAGGTCTACTGCTAAAGCTATTTGGGATCATTTGGAAATACTGAATGAAGGAGATTCCACAGTCAAAATTTCAAAACTTGAGAGCTTCCGAGTTAGGTATGAACATCTGAAAATGGAAGAAGATGAAAGGATTTCTGCTTTTATGGAAAGAGTAAATGAAATTGTTTTGGGTATTAAATGTTGTGGAGGAACCTTAAGTGAGGATGAAATTGTTTCAAAAATCTTAAGAGGATTGCCACCAGCATATAAAATGAAGGAAACTGCTATAAATGAGTTGAGAACAATGCCTAATACATCAGTAACTAGAGATACATTGATTGGAAAACTTTCAGCTTTTGAAATTGAGGAGTTTGGTCCTGTTGCTACTATAAAGACAGATTTGGCCTTTAAAGCATCGACATCATCTGCTCCATCATTTGACAAATCAGATTGGAAAGCCTTTTATGCAAGAGAACTTGAAGAAACTAGGAAGGAGAATGAAGAACTTGAAGAACTTGAAGCACTATTTGCAAGGAAAATGCCTAAAGGTTCAGTTGGAAGTAAGTATGAAGGTAAAGCACCCTTTAAATGTTTTAACTGCAATAAGATTGGGCATATGGCTTTGAGATGCCCTGATAGACATGCTAGACTAAGAGAAGAAGCTAGAAGAACATACAAGCCTAATCTTGAATATCAGAGATACAAATTTAAGAAGAACAAAGACAAATCTTGTTACATTGCTGATGAAGGTGTGACTGATGATTCTGATGAGGATCCAACAAACAATGGATGGGTTTTTGTTGCTATAATAGAAGATCAACCAACACCTACTGTTCAACCAGTAGAACAAACCCTAGCAACTAAAGTTGAAGTAAAGGATGAATGGATCATTGACTCAGGATGCTCACATCATATGACAGGAGACAAAGGTAAATTCTTGAACTTTCAAGAATACAATGGAGGTTTAGTAAGATTTGGAGATGACAAAGCCTGTTCAATCAAAGGTAAGGGTACAATATCTCTTGATGGTAAGCATAACACCGACAATGTCTACTATGTTGAAGGATTAAAGCATAATCTTTTAAGTGTTGGTCAATTGGTTGAGAAAGGATTTCAGTTACAATTTAAGAATGGAAAATGCAAAATCATGAATAGAACTGGTTTAGAAATTGCAACCGGTAATCAAACTAGAGGTAATATCTATCATTTGAATAATAGTGAAAAGGCATGCTTGATTGCACATATAGATGAAAGTTGGTTATGGCATAAGAGACTCTGTCATGTAAACTTTGATTGCATGGTAAAGATCAATACATCTAAGGCAGTTAGAGATCTACCTAAAATTGTGAAACCTCATAATACAATATGTAAGGAATGTCAATTTGGAAAACAAGTTAGAGCTAGTTTCAAAAGTATTCCAGAAAAATCCAATAATGCTCTTGATTTGATTCACACTGATTTATGTGGTCCAGCTAGAACTAAAAGCTTACAAGGTGATAGATATTTCATGCTAATTATTGATGATTATTCTAGAATGTGTTGGGTTACTTTTCTCAGAGAAAAATCAGAAGCACTTGGAAAGTTCAAACTATTCAAAGCAATGGTTGAAAATGAAACCGGTAAGAAAATCAAATGTTTAAGATCAGATCAAGGAGGAGAATTCACATCTAAGGACTTTAATACATTCTGTGAAGTGAATGGGATCAGAAGACAACTATCAGCACCTCGGACACCACAACAGAATGGAGTTGTTGAAAGGAAAAATAGAACTATCTTGGATGCAGCAAGAAGTATGTTATCAAAAGCAAATCTACCACATGTGTATTGGAGAGAAGCAGTCAGCACAACAGTCTATACATTCAACAAAGTCCACATCAAAGGTGAAACCGGTAAGACCCCTCATGAACTATGGTTTGGTAATACTCCTACTCTTAAGTATTTCAGAATTTTTGGAAGTAAATGCTATATCAGAAGAGGCGAGTATATTGGAAAATTTGATCCTAGAAGTGATGAAGGAATATTTCTTGGTTATTCATCTAAGAGCAAGGCATATAGATGTTTTAACAAGAGATTGCAGAAAATTGTTGAGAGTACAAATGTAAAGATTGATGAACAATTCAGAGGAACTTCAAGGTATATAGACTCTAAACCAATAACAGAAATTGTGACAAATGAACCTACACTAAATCCACCGGTACAGAATGAAGATCTAGTTACCCCGGTACCATCAGAGGATTCCACAGTAATTGAAGAACAACAACAAACTAAGACACCCCGGTATGTAAGATTGAATCATTCTAAAGATCGGATAATTGGAAACAAATTTAAAGGAGTTATGACAAAAGGAAGATTGGCAAATGAAGAGGTATGTCTTATTTCTCAAATTGAACCATCATCTGTTAATGAGGCATGTGAAGATAAATTTTGGATTAAAGCTATGTAAGAAGAATTAGAACAAATTGAGAAAAATAACACTTGGACATTAGTTCCCCAGCCTAAAGATAAAAATGTAATTGGAACCAAATGGGTATTTAGAAACAAACTTAATGAAGATGGTAAGGTTGTCAAAAATAAAGCAAGACTAGTGTGTAAGGGATATTGTCAAAAGGAAGGAGTTGATTACAATGAAACCTTTGCACCGGTAGCTAGAATTGAGGCAGTCAGATTATTCTTGGCTTTTGCAGCTCACAACAACTACAAAGTTTATCAAATGGATATTAAATGTGCATTCTTGAATGGAGATCTTGAAGAGGAAGTCTATATTGAACAACCTGATGGATTTTCTTTGACAGATGACAATGATATGGTTTGCAGGTTAAGAAAAGCTTTGTATGGACTAAAACAAGCTCCAAGAGCTTGGTATGCAATATTGGATAAATACCTTTTGAAGATTGGTTTTACTAAAGGAAATGCAGACAACAATTTATATTACAAAATAACTAATGATGACATCTTGATTATAGAAGTATTTGTTGATGATATAATCTTTGGAGGAGAAGATGGATTATGTAAAGAATTTTCTATTAAAATGCAGCAAGAATTTGAAATGTCTATGATTGGAGAAATAAAATTCTTTTTAGGATTGCAGATTTCACAGACTAACAAAGGTATATTTTTGAGTCAATCCAAATACCTGAAAGAATTGCTAAAGAAATTTGGGATGAAGAACTCTAAACTGGTAAGCACACCTATGACTACAAATGACAAATTATCTCAAAGGGATGAATCTACACCTGTTAATCCAACTAGATACAAATCTATAATAGGAGGTTTACTGTATTTGACACAAACCAGACTTGATATTATGAATGCAGTATGTATTGTTTCTAGATTTTGAAGTAATCCTAGAGAAAATCATGAATCAACAGTAAAAAGGATTTTTCGGTACTTACAAGGCACTGCAAATCTTGGATTATGGTATCCTAGAGATGAAAATTTTGATCTATGTGCATACATAGATGCAAATTGGGCAGGAGATGTGGATGATAGAAAAAGCACCACCGACGGAGCATTCTTTCTTAGAAACAGACTAGTTTCTTGGTTGAGTAAGAAACAGAGGTGTACATCTTTATCAACAGCAGAATCAGAATATGTTGCAGCAGCAACTAACTATACATAGGTACTATGGCTTAAGCAAATGTTGAAAGACATAAAGGTAAAATGCAAGGAACCTATTACTATATATTGTGATAACACTGCAGCAATTGATATATCTAAGAATCCAGTATTACATTCTAAAACAAAACATGTTTCTATCAAACTAAATTTTCTAAGGGAAAAAGTTGAAGAAAAGGAGATAAAACTAGTTTATGTGAATACTAAAGAACAACTTGCAAATATTTTCACAAAACCTTTGCCTAAGGAGGCTTTTGAATATCTCACAGATCAGCTTGGAGTCATACCACCACTGGTAGAGACTTAGACAGTTGATGATTGTCATCAACCGACAGAATTAACAGACAAATCTTTTACTCTGGTCTTTGATGAGGAAGCTACTTCTCAGGGGGAGTAGTTGGTATATTGAATTGATTGGTATTTTGTATATGAACTTGGCTTTATTATAACTTCGGCATTTGATGTCAAAGGCGGAGAGATATCTATGGAAAAACACATTATCTTTTAAAGAACTTTGGATAACACATGTTGGTCCCAAGGGGAGAGATTGTTGTTTGAGAGAGACTATTACTCTCTGTATTCTGGTTATGATCTTTTTGGAGATTGTTGGTTTTTGGCATTTATGTTTTGGCACTTTGATGGTTTTTCCATCTTGTGTTGCCATCAATGCCAAAGGGGGAGATTGTTGGTATTTTGGTATGGTTTTGTCATTGATGTCAACACCTACTAAAACACTAGCACTTTGGAGATCCAACAACATTCACCGACAAGCAAGTAACTATTGCACAGTTACTGGTATATGGTTCACCGGCAGGATATAATGACCACTGGCACTTGAAATTATGTGGAAAACACTTGGTGATGTTGAAGACATCATTTGGACATCTTGTCCTGGAGTTATGTTCATCGGTATATTCATATTTGCATATTTGCTTTTACTGGCAAATAGGTCCAGGGTTACCTAGGGTTACACCGGCAGGTTTATCTTTTCCAGATCAGCATGGCACGCTATGGAGATGATTAATTATTGTTGTAAATGCATTAAGCCAACATGTTTAATCGGTTATTGCATCAAATATTATATTGTTTGTAAAATATTTTTATTGTAATATCTTGTAGAGCTGACCTACTAAAATTGGTCTTATGTTATGGTATAAATGTAAGATCTTATTTGTAAGATCGGATGTGGAATGTGAAAAAGAAGTGTGTGAAGGTATATGCGAGATTGAGCAGAGCTATACACGAAGATATCATTTGAAGGTGAAGCTAGGTTTTTGTGAAAGCATATCAGCATTACACCGATACTAAATCCAGCATATGAAGATGCTATCTTGTGCAGTACATTCTTATTGGATTTAACCATCCAACTGTAGTCAGTGCGACTCCCTTTTTGTGATTGAGCAGTGAGCTCTAGGCTGCTGGCCTTTCTGCATGTGCAGACCCCATTTATGTACACTTACTATCTGCAGTAGTATCAACTGATTGTGGGTAAGGTTTCCCACCATGGTTTTTCCCCTTACAAGGTTTCCACATACAAATATTGGTGCCATGTGTTGTGGATGACTTTGTGTTTATGTTTCATGCATTAATCTTTACCGGTATAGCAAATAACTGTTAACACTATCTACCGGCATACTTAACTGGTTTACCGGTATTAAGCATTAAGTTGTTTTTGGTTTGAATTTATCAGAGAACTGATTCACCCCCCCTACCCCTCTCAGTTGTCTCTGGGACCTAACATATATATATATCATTGTAGTGCCCCTCCTTGATTCGTCTTTCCTTTTTGTGCATCGATAGACTATATTGGCATAGCTTAGACCATTTTATGATGCTATGATTGGATTTACTTGTGATTTGGACGCTCCATTATTCATGATAGACATATTATATTTGCACTTGACATTATGATTTTAAGAGAATGATGATGGACTCTTAGTTGATGATTTATATGTACTAATTTCATATGCATCCTTAATATTTGTTTATGGTGATTTGATGATATTTTATGATGTACTAACCCTATTTCATGATTATATTGGGTACGATGATGTCGATGATAGTGCTTGATTGTTGTGACTGTCTTCTAAGTGTATTTGTGATAGAGACAATATCATATCACTCATTGCGAGCATGATATGATGTTGTGATTGTCTTCACTTGCCTGTTTATTTACGTTATATGTTATTGCATATGTATTGGTGGTGACATGTTTGTAGGTACCAGACATCGACTCTACCTGGCTCCACAGGTCCGAACGTGTCTTTATCCCAATGGCAAGTTGATCGGAGATGACATGAAATCCCATTTTACACTCCAGGTTTAAATTGGTACCCTGTCAGTCTTAGTTTTATGGTTACAATTGCCTAGTGGTATTTTATGTTACCCTATATTTGGTTGTCTCGAGATATTGTCATTATTGGTTAATTAATTATTAATTAATTAAATTGGCTCATATAGTTTATAATAATAAATTAATTCAATAGTTGATATTAATATTTAACATTAATGTGGAATTATTATTATTAGGATTATTATTTATTAATGTCATTTTGTGGGTCATAGTATTTGACATTTATAATTATGCATGAAAGATTATTTATTTATTTATTATATTTTATATGTATGTGGGAGATAGTAATGGTATTGAATTTAAATTATATTGGTTGGAGTATTTTTATATCTATTTGTACATTTAATTATTTGTTTATTGTGTATTTATTTATTTATTATTGGATGGAGCATTTATATGCATCTTACAATTAATTAATTGTTTATTATTTATTTATTTATTGTTATCTTATCTATTTATTGGTTATTTATTTGTTATTATTTATTTACTCACCCCTTGTTATGATTGGCCATTTTGGGAATTGTGTTTGTGGCATAATATTATTTAATTATTTAATTATTTATTTATATTACTTTTGTGGTTTAACATTTATTGGGCTTTTGATTTATTAATTTTATTTATTAGCCCTTTCTATTTTATTTATTGGTTAATGGGTTTATTTATTATTTATTATTGTTTATTTTTCCTACCCATTTATTTATTTATTATTTATCTTACCTACCCTCTCTTATTATTGGTTGTGAGGTTGGAGATTGTAATAATATTATTTTTTATTATTGTTATTTTAATTCTCGAGATGGTTGGTAAGAAATATATTATTTTGGATTATTTTGATTGAGCCTTTGATTTATTGGGTTTATTTTACTAAGCCTTTTTATATTATTTTATTGGTTATTATTATTTAATTTCTAATTTTCCATTTAGTTTGATTATTTATCTATTATTTAATTATTTACCCTACCTACCATATTTTATTATTGATTGAGATATTTGGGTAAGTTAAGTAATATTATTTTATATTTTTCCTACCTCGAATTTGGGTAGGGGTTGGTACGAGATATTATATTTCTAATAATTTTTTTAATTGGCCGACATGCTCCATGACTTTTGAATGGAATTCTATTTATTTGGTTTTCTGAGATTGTTGTGGTGTGGCCTTGGTTGGAGAAATTTTGCATTGATTGAAGATTTTGGCATTTTTGGTTTTGAAGCTTGGAGTTGGGATTGCGCTTCATCAAATCGTTGTCTTTCCATAACTTCTAATACTAGGTTGGAGATCTACTTCTTTGTTATTGAAATGGATTGTTTGTAAAAGATTGTCTGCGGGGATAAGAAATTGATGTTGTTGTTAAATTAATTATATGGTATAATAATATACTATGGGGACTATTGTATTTTGTGATTATCTTTTCTAGAAAGGCTTCTCCTGAATTTTGGACGAATGGTTTGCTCGTGTTGTTTTGGTTAATTCAATTTATTTCATGTTGTGACTTATTTATGCCTCATTTTTGTTAAGACCAACTTTAGTTTAAATGTTTAATTTATTTTTCAAACTTGGTTGAATGTTTCTAGACTGTTTTGAGACCTTTTCGTGCTCTGGGTAAGTGCACCAAGATGGTGAACAAAAAGGGAGGTATAAGTGGCCACTTTTCTTTTGAAAACAGGTAAACCTGAACTTCAAAGAGATATTTGAAGGTCATGCATTCAAAACTAGGAGTTGAGAAAAGAATAAAAATTGTAGTACTCTGAATCTAGTTTCTAAACTACTATTTTTTTATAAAAATTGGATAAGATTAAGAGGGTCAAACCTCTCGCGCACGAACAACTATTTCTAATTTTTTCAAAAAAATATAACATAGCTATTTTCGTGTGTTGCACAAAATATATAGTTGGATTTAGTATTTTGCAAAATCCTTTGGTAGGATGATAGGTAAGAGTGACATATAGAAGTTGTGTATTTTTTTGTAATTTTCTGTTGAGTATTTTTTTTAATGATTTTTTGAAGTGACCACATCCTCAAAATTTGGTACCTCTTCGTGCATTGGGCATAACTTGCATCAAAATAATCGAAAATGCAAACTTCTTTTTTTTTAAAGTGTATAGAATCTAGTGTAGAACAATAATATGTAATTTATTTTGAATTTGGTCAAGTTTATCAAAAGTTATTAAAGTTTACTATGCTAATGTTGTCCAAAAATAGAAAAACATTTATGGTCAGAAAACTGAGAAGACGTGTGAGATTATGGTGGTAATTTTAGAGATACCCACTCGATTGTTTGTAAACTTGATAATGACGAAGTTGAGAAATCATGTTGGAAGATGAAAAAACATGTAAAGGGACCAAAGTGAGGGGAAAATAGGCTTGCAAGCCTTATGGTCGTTTTCTAACCCTCTTACCAAGCCAAAACCCACACGGGTTTTGAAAAACAAAAAGTACTATTCACAATTCTACATAACCTGTACGGCTTATGTAGAACTAAAACCATTATTTTGTGTTTCACAAAACCCATAGGGTTATGAAGACATAATAATGTATGCTTGTAAACTTAGCATTTACTACACATGTATAGACATACATATATAATATGTGTTTATGTATGTATATATGCATATCTATAGTTATATATACATATATTTATATAGATATATGTATATATGTTTATATACATGCATGTATCTCTTCTTTTCCTCTCTCTCGTCTTCCTTCCCCCATCACCGTCTTTGTCTATTTTGAGCCCTAATTATCCTCCTTGAGTTCTATCTCATCTCTCTCCCCCTCACACTTCTCTCTCTGTCGAGTCTCTTACCCTTTTCTCCTCATTCTCTCTCTACCTCATGTCTCTTACCCTCTCCTCCTTCTCCTACTCTCTCTCTCTCTCTCTCTCTCTCTCTCTCTCTCTCTCTCTCTCTCTCTCTCTCTCTCCTATTCTCACCCTCTCCCCCTTCTCTCTCTTTCTCTCCCCTTCCCTCTCCCTCTCCGCCCTCTCCCTCCCCCTCTCGTTATCTTATCCTATACTCTCTCTCCCTCCCCTTCTCTTGACCCTTCTCTCTCTCTCTCTCTCTCTCCCCTATTCTCCCCATCTCTGCCCTCCCTCTCCCTCTCTCCCAATCTCCTCTCTCTATCCCCCTCTCCCTCCCTCCCCTATCCTTATCCTATTCCCCCCTCTCTTCCTATCTCCTATTCTCTCTCTTACCCCCCTCTCCTTTTCCCAATCTCCCTCTCTCCTCTTCTCTCTCTCTCTCTCTCTCTCTCTCTCTCTCTCTCTCTCTCTCTCTCTCTCTCTCTCTCTCTCTCTCTCCATTTCTCAATCTCCCTCTCTCTCCCTGTCCCCCTCTCCTTTTCCCAATCTCCACAGGTTTGAGCGTGTCTTTATCCCAATGGCAAGTTGATTGGAGATGACATGAAATCTCATTCTACACTCTAGGTTTAAGTTGGTACCCTGTCAGTCTTAGTTTTATGGTTAGAGTTGCCTAGTAGTATTTTATGTTACCCTATGTATGGTTGTCCCAAGATATTGTGATTATTGGTTAATTAATTATTAATTAATTCAATTGGCTCATATAGTTTATAATAATAAATTAATTCAATAGTTGATATTAATATTTAACATTAGTGTGAGATTATTATTATTATTATTATTTATTAATGTCATTTTGTGGGTCATAGTATTTGACATTTATAATTTTTTATTTATTTTTTAATAAAAGTGGAAAATCCACTAAACTATATATTAATGAAGTAAAGAGTTTACATCGGGTTCAGACATGGCATACCGGCAGAAAAGAACCCACAAGAAAACCTCTGATTGTAGCCATAATTAAGACTTAAGAGACAAATAAGTACCCTTTACAATATATATACTGATGAAACCCCCACCCTCCTAATTCCAATATATATATATATATATATATATATATATATATATATATATATATATATATATATATATATATATATGACGCCCTCCTAAATGGCACAAGGTAAGCAAATGATAAACAACACCAAAGACACAAAAACCGTTAGTGTTAGTCAATCAAAAACTAATCTAAAAAGGCATACCAAGAGAGACACTAAAAGCATGCTAATGTATCTAATAAACGAAACAAAGATTATGAGGCATCTCCAACTGCCTCTTAGCATGGCCTTAGCTCCTTCTCCCTTGTTCCTCTCCTCTCCAAGTTCCAAAATAGTGTAGCTCTCAGCAGCTTTTTGCACTATGGATGCTTATGGAGGATTGAGATTGTAGTATAGCTCTAAATGTGAAATGAAAAGCTAATACTAATCTATTGATGCTAAAATGATATATTTTAACCAAAATGATAAGATGTTAGATTGATTATGCTAAGAATGCTCTCTAAAATGTCTATAGCTTAGATGCATGCAAGTTTTCAGGATCTGGATTATGAAGGAATGGGCTCTATTTATAGGAAAAATGGAGCAATGGATGGCCAAGATTGAAGGGTTTAATCAAGGGTCAAGCTTGAAAGCTGGGGATCCATGTGTACAATTGGCACCAATGAAATAGTGACAAGTGTCAACATAGGGTTGGGTTGAAAGAAAGGGGTTGGAGGCATTGAATGCCTGAGAAGACTTCATGGTTATCTAAAGGCTAAGGGTCAAGTCTAAATTAAGCTTACCCATTGGATTAAGAGTTAATCCAAGGATAAACCTTTGTGCAAATGATTAAGAGATAATCATGGTCAAAGCATTGAAGGCCTGATGAGACCCTTGGGTTGGGTAGAGGTTGAGTCAAAACAAATGTTTTAACCATGTGGGAGGGTTTGGGTTAACCATTAATGGTTTTTGAAGACTTTGTGGATTAAGTGGTTGAAGGTTGGAAGCTTTTAAAGGTTATCCAAGACTTTGAGGATTTAGTGGTTGAAGGTTGAAAGCCTTTAATGGTTATCAAAGACTTTTAGGCTTTGAGAAGTGACTCCATTTTGTTTAGGAATGTGACAATAATTAGGGGATGGATTAGGCTAATTAGGAAGGGTTTAGAAGAATCTAGAAGGGGATTAGATTTTTGCAAGTGGATTTGGTGGGTGAGGGAAAATAGGATTTTATTAAAATAAAAATTCATTTATTTCAATAAATGTGTGCAAGTTACATTTGTAGGAAAATGCAAGTGGGGTGGGGATAATGATTTAAATAAATGTTTTATTTAATTTATTTAAAAGAGGAATAGGGGGATTTAATTAAATAAATAGATTTTATTTATTTAATTGATTTGTATTTGGTTTAATGAATTAATTAAAATAAATTGAATAATTTATTTAATTAATAGAAGAATGTTTGGGGATGAATTAATTAAATATTAATTTAATTAATTGATGGTTAGTGGATTTTTAATCAAATAAATACGAAATATTCATTTAATTAAAATGGACAGATTTATGTGACTACATTTGCCCCTCTTTGAGACGGTGCGGTTTATCGCGTCGTTTCAAAGAAAGAAAAAAAAGTGTGAAGAAATGCCCCATAAAATGTGAATTTAATGGGTGGTATGCCCCCTCGAGAGATGGGCCGAAAAATTTCGAAAAATCGGGCGATCTCTCGAAAAAGAATGAAAATTGGCAGGGTGATAGAAGAGAAGAAGTTAGCAACAACAGTGAAAGAATGGAAGAAAAATAGAGTGAATACGGAGAAACAACAAGCCAGCGAGTACCCTGAGGTCATGCAAGAGATACATAGCAGATGTAGTGTGGGGTTTGGATTGATGCTATACAATTGATCAAAATTGGTTGGACAATCTGGTGCAATCGGTTGAATTGCCCCGGTCAAGTCAAAGCGTGACAGTTGATGTCAGTTGGTCGCTTGGACATGATAAAGTCTGAGTAAGTGAATCAAAGTGACCTGATGTGACTTAGACAATTGATGTAATTGCCCGATGAAGTCAAGGTATATGAAGCAAAATACTCGTTGAGACGTAGACAATTGATGTAATTGTCTGTTGGATTGTGTTTGATTGGTTGATCAATTGATAGTGTGTGCGTGTGATGGATGGTTGTGGTTAATCATAGCAACCCTGTTGAGACTAGGCCATTATGATAAATGCCTGATGTAGTCTAGGATTACCATGATCGATTACCTGTTGAGACCCGAAGATACTTGATCAGAGTATCTGTTGATAGTCTAGGTGTGTGTGAGTCGATGTATCTGTGTAGACAGAGTAACTTGCTTGATTGTGTGGATGAATGAGGATGGGAAACACAATCCCTCCTATTAGAGATGGATGGTGATGAACGTTCCTTGATTGGGTTGATGGGAAATGGTGAAGGGTATGTGATGTTGATTATCGAGATGGGGAGGGTTGGGGGGGGTTCGATGTTAGAAGAAATGGAGGACCTATGACTCATTCCTATGGAAGAAGAGGAAAATAGAGTATGCATTATTATGACTATGTATGCATGATATGCCGCTATTATGAATGTATGGATGGTTGGAATGCAACGGAATGCAGTATATACAGATGAGATGGAATGATGATCCATAGTGCTCGATTTTCATCATTGAACTTTAAAATGTTGGAAGAGAATACAAGCATCTTGACATAATGATTCAAGATGACCTGAGTATTCCTTACATGGATTTGATATGGCAAGTTAATACAAGCAACTTGATATAATGGATCAAGTTGACCTGAGTATTGCTTGCGGAACAGACAAGGATTATCTCCGTTCATGCATGACTTGGATCGTCCTCCTTGATCTTAGGCTGATCATATCCTGAGACAAGTGCATACCGTACTAAGAGATAACACCTTTATCCAGTTTGGATGAGGTAGGAGAAACCAAAGGAAGAGCATTGCACTTGCAAACAAACAATATATACATAAAGAATAAAGAATATGGATCCTTGGTAATGGTTCATGTCCATATGGTCGAGGTATACGCTGTAGTCAGCAAGCCGTAATGATCTATGATTGCATTTGGCATAAGATCACATAGCTTGGTGAACTTCCCACGTAGACACCATTAGTACATGCCCCAGAACTTCATCGGAAATAATGCACAAACAAAACAAAACAATGCTGAAAAGATCCCGATACAGATAAACGAATGATTGTACTCACAAATCAACCAAGTATTTGATAGCCTAACAGAATTTTCTTGTCAAAGAAAACGTCATCTTGTCTTTGTTTTGGTAAGGAAGGATGCATCCTTTTTTAAAGACAGCTTGGATTGTTGATGTGGATTGTGTGGTTTGATTGATAAATGGTCATTGTGTGAGTAGTTTGTCAATGTTTATTTTGGTATCTGCATGGATGGGTATGTACAAGGTGTTGCCATGTTTTGGTTTTGATTTTCGATGGTTTTTCGATGTTTTTTTGGATTTTGTGAGACATTTTTTTTTTTTTTTGAATGTTTTTGGATTTTGTGAGTCATTTTCCAATGTTTTTGGATTTTGTGAGACGTTTTTGAATGTTTTTGGATTTTGTTGAGACATTTTTCAATGTTTTTTTGGTATTTTGATGATTGCTTGAATGAAGAACTGAATGAATCATAAGACAATGTAGAATCCACTTCCATCAACAGTTTAAAGGTATTGCCCCCAGTTTTAGACATGACTTATGAAGAAGCGGGACACAAGATGCATGAAGTATTTATCATAATTGCAGAGAAATAACAAGCCATGGGTTTTTCGGATGGATGGATGTATATATGAAGTAAATGTGATCGCAACGAGCCTGAAAGATACTGGAGCCTATTGCCTTTACGAGTGGTGCCTGTTTGCGAGGTTTTCACCACCGTACTTACCCAAGGTGCCACCGGAGTGGTTGTTCACCGTTTGGATGCATGATTTTTCTTTGAATGTTTTTGTATTTTCTTCAGGACATTTTCTGAATGTTTTTGGTATTTTCTGATATGTAGGGGAGCTTGATGCTCTGTACACCTTAGGTATAAAACCGTTTGAGGTGCATGCTATTGATTGGATCTGCAAGTGGTTCTCCTTCTGATGTAGCCAATTGATATGCCCCGAACCCGAACATAGCAGTGACAACATATGGGCCCAGCCAGTTTGATTCAAACTTGCCCTGATGTTCTCGGTTTGGTTGGTTGCGAGGATTCTCTCGAAGAACAAGATCACCTACCTCAAATGTACGAGGTCTAACTCGGTGATTGTAGCTTCTGCTCATGCGCTGCTGATAGGCTTTGAGGTGATTATATGCAGCTTGTCGTTTCTCATCAAGTAACTCTAAGTCCTGAAGATGTGAGACTCTGTATGCTTCATCATCGATGAGATTGTGCAAGGAAACCCGTAAGGATAGTATCTCGACCTCAATAGGTAAGATAGCTTAAGCACCATAGACCAATGAATAAGGAGTTGCACCTATAGGGGTTCGAATGCTAGTTTGATATGCCCATAGCGCTGGATTTAGTTGAACATGCCAATCACGGCTGACATCATTAACTGTCTTTTTGAGGATTCTTAATATGTTTTTATTGGATGCTTCGGCCTGACCATTGCCTTGTGGGTAATAGGGAGTGGAAAAGCGGTGTTGGATATGAAATTTTTCACAAAGTTCACGGACATCCTGATTTTTGAAAGGGAGACTGTTATCTGTGACGATGGACATGGGTACACCATACCGGCAGATGATGTAGTTGAGGATGAATGAGGCGATCTGCTTGCCGGTGACTTGGGTAAGTGGAACAGCTTCGATCCACTTTGTGAAATATTCGGTAGCAGTAATAATGAATTTGTGGCCATTGGATGAAGATGGATGAATCTTACCCACAAGGTCAAGGCCCCATTGACAGAAAGGCCATGGTGTCATGATTGGTTGCAGTTCTTGGGCTGGTGCATGTATTAGGTCGCCGTGAACTTGCATTTCTTACATTTCCTGACAAAGTAGTAGGAATCCTTTTCCATAGATGGCTAATAGTATCCAGCTCGCATGATCTTCTTGGCTAGTGATGGACCACTTGAGTGAGTCCTGCAAATTCCTTCATGTACCTCTTCCAAAGCCTTTGTTATCTCATCTTGTTCCAGACATTGAAGGAGAGTACCATCAAGACCGCGTCGGTATAGGGTTTCAACAATAATGGTATATCGAGTAGTTTGGCGAATGAAGGTTTTACGTTGGTTATTTGATTGGTTGGGAGGAAGGGTGTGATCATGGAGATAGGTGTAGAACTCACCATACCATGGGGATTCAAAACCAACAAGGCGACATATCATTTCGGATTCGGGGATATCATAAGCAGGGATCCAAAGCTGTTCTACCAAGAACTCGTAGCGTGTTGAATTCTGTGGAAGATCTAGGAGAGATGCGATGGTAGCCATAGCGTCTACAACTCGATTCTGATCTCTTGGTATCTGCTCAAAAGTGATAGTAATAAATGATGTCTTTAGACTGTCCACCATTTTCTTATATGGCATGAGTTTATCATCCTTTGTCTGATATTCATCTGTTGCTTGTTGAATGACCAGTTATGAGTCACCATATACTTGTAGTTCTTGTAATTTCCATTGTACGGCTAGCCTGAGTCCTGTGATCAAGGCCTCATACTCTGCTATGTTGTTTGTGCATGGAAATGTGAGCCTGTAAGACTTCGGGATGCTATCACCTTGAGGTGTGATAAACAGAATGCCTGCCCCCGAGCCGTGCCTAGTGTATGAACCATCAAAATATAGTTTCCATGGTTGTGCTGTTGTGATCATGAATATCTCCTCATCTGGAAAATTGGAAATAAGAGGATGATCGCCTGTGAGGGGTGCATCGGCCAACTGATCTGCAATAACTTGCCCTTTGATAGCCTTACGGTCCACATACTCAATGTCAAATTCACTTAGAATCATCACCCATTTGGCCAAGCGGCCTGTCAATGCTGCTTTGTTAAGTAAATACTTGAGTGGATCAATCTTTGCAATGAGTTGTACTTTGTGTGTTAACAGATAGTGCCTCAGTTTAGTGGCTGCTAGGATTACTGCTAGGCAAGCTCGCTCAATAGGTGTGTAATTGAGTTCATAGCCCACCACTGTGCGAGAGATGTAGTATACAACACACTCTTTGCCTTCTGCATTATGTTGTGCCAGTAGTACACCCAATGCTGTACTTGTTGCTGAGATATAAAGTAACAACGGTCTACTTGGATCTGGTGGGATCAGCAATGGTGGATTCATGAGATAGTCTTTAAGTGTCTGAAATGCTTGTTGGCATTAGGCATCCCACTGAAAGCGAATGTTCTTGTGTAGCAGATGTGTAATTGGGTGACACTTATCAGCCAATTGTGCAATGAATCTTCGGATGGATTGAAGTCGCCCTTGTAATGTCCTTAGCTGACTGATATTCTTTGGAGGTGGCATGTCCATGATTGCCTTAACCTTTGCTGGATCAACCTCAATGCCTTTGCTTGAGACAATGTATCCTAGAAGTTTCCCGGAGGTTACTCCAAAGACACATTTCTTTGGGTTGAGTCGAACATGGTATTGTTCCAGTCTATCAAAGATTTTATCTAAGATGTGGAGATGCCCATCTCTAGTGAGTGATTTTGCTAGTAAGTCATCCACATAATCTTCCATCATGGTATGCATCATGTCATGGAAGATGGTGGTCATTGCTCTTTGATAGGTCGCTCCTGCATTCTTTAGACCGAAAGGCATTACATTCTAGCAATATGTGCCCCATGGACATGTGAAGGTTGTCTTATGTTGGTCCTCTGGTGCGATCTTTATTTGATTATAGCTGGAGAAGCCATCCATGAGTGAAAGCATGGCATGTCCTGCTGTTAGATCCACTATGATGTCGATATTTGGTAGGGGGAAGTCATCCTTAGGATAGGCCTTATTTAGATCTCTAAAGTCAGTACAAATGCAGATGCCCCCTTTTGGTTTGCCAACTGGCACAATATTGGAGATCCATTCTGCATAATCAATTGGCCTAATGAAACCAACATCCAGGAGTTTCTTGAGTTCTGTTTTGACTAGCACTGCAATCTGGGGATGCATCTTATGAAGCTTCTGCTTGACAGGTTTGGCTCCTTCTGTGACGGTGAGGTGATGCATGACTAAATCAGGATCAAGCCCAGGCATGTCTGCATATGACCATGCAAAGTTGATCTGACGCTGTTGGAAGAACTCTATAAATTTAAGCTGTTCATCTGGAGTGAGAAGAGATGCCAGATGTATGATATGAGGATTTTCAAGAGTCCCCACATTGTATTCATTGGTTTCCTCGATGAGAATCGTTGATCGTTCCTGTTGTGTACTATCAGGGAGAATGTCAAACCCTTCATCCTCAGGCGCCTCAGAGAGGTTTTCACCGTTGGATACGCTCTTTCTTTTTACTTTTGTCAGATCAAACAGCGCCACAGTGTGGTTTTCACTGAAAGATCCATGTTTTATTGTTATGTTTTTGCAGCTGAAGGGTTTGGCATCCGCCCCGAAGTATTCTGCGCTATTAAGTGCAATGGCGAATCCAGCTTTGTGATCCCCGCTTGGTAGATTATCCCATAATTCCAAAAAGTCAATGATAGCCTCATCGTTCTGGAAGAGGTCAAGACATGGGGGATTTGATTGGTTCCATTTGATGAGTTCAGGGTGGATAATGGGCATTACTTCATCGATTAGGTTAAGTTCATTAGAGGTATCAGTGAGGGTTAAGACAGTGTGGTGAAGGTCGTTGATGGTACTTTCCCTGTCAAAATCAGGCGTAGGATGAGACGTAGGGTCTATGGAAGACGTTTCCAGCTCAGGAACCCAAGTGGTCTGTATCTGTGCTTCTCCGTAAATAGGTATGTCTTTGCGTGGCAGAGGTGGTGACGTGTCTTCCTCATCTGAAGTATTAAGCTGTACAGAATCAAATTCCCACTCATGCGAGTCGGTCTCTGAATCACTTTCCAGCATTCGATTGCTATACCATACTGGGATGTCTTTAGAGTTAAACACGGCAGGTGTGATTGGTTTATGTATCTTTGTAGTAATCGATGTGGCAGGAAGTTTGATAGGGATGAAAGGATTTGTTACTGGAAGTATCGACAGTGTTGACTCAGTGACTTCTGCTGGAACTACTGATGCCATAGATGTTGCTGCGGGTTCTGATACAGTTGTTGCTGCTAATGATGCCGCTGATGGAATTACGAGTTCGTTTGATGGGATGAGTGACATTGGTGATGGTGGAGTTGTGAGCCTCGATGGGGCAGTGGGGATAGTGCTTGATGGTGCTTTGATTATGAAAGGTGTCCTCTTTGCAGTAGGTGGGCAAAATGGTTTGCTGGGTTTTCCTTTGAATCTGAGTTTAGGAAGGATCTCTTTTTCAAAGCCAAGGCCTGTATTACCTTTGGGCTTGAATTCTGGCAGCAGAGGTTCGTGTCGTCCTTGTTTGCAGTATCCCAAAGCACTCTGACCATCATATCCCATTCTTTGCATAATGAGAAGGCCTTTGCCATACTGTTCCGTAGGAAGTGTAACTTGCGGTTCATCAGTGGTGATGGGATCTTTATAGATCCATGCCACTAGGTCCTCATCTTGTGTCTCTTCCTCTTGACTCTTTCCAAGGATGAAAGGCGTTAAGGCACATGCGGGCGTGATTAGTGGTTGTTGGAGTAACTGTTGTGGTTTACCATGTGTTCTAGGAGAAGTGGGCATTTGTCCCACAAAAAAGAGCTGACTCAAGTTATATTCTCCAGGACCTTCCTCTGCTACCTTCATTTTAAGCTTTTCTTGCTTGGGCATAGTGGTGTTCGAACTGGCAAGAGAGGCGGGACTTACATATGATGTGGAGGAAATGGCTTCCCTATTATTAGGAACAGTAATCTCTGGTTGATGGCTGATATTATGGCAAAATGCAAAGGGATTTGCATCACCCAGGATTGTGATCTCTGTACCGTTATGTGGGAACTTGATACATTGATGGTAGGTAGATGGAACAGCTTGCATGGCATGTATCCAAGGTCGCCCTAATAATAGATTATATGGCAGAGGAAGGTCCAGAACCTGACAAATTATGTGCTTTACCACAGGACCGACTCGGATTGGTAGTACCACAGCTCCTTTGGATGAACACTCTGCATCATCATAGGCCTTGATGGTGATCTTCTTGCGAGGATCCACTGATTCTATTGCATATCCCAATGCTGTGACCAACTGTAGTGTGCAAATGTTTAGGCCTGCTCCATTATCGATCAAGACTCGCTTGATCCTGTGTTGGTTGATAAAGCCTTCAATGTGTAGCGAAGCATTATGAGGTTGTTGGAAATAAGAGTTGTCACTTTCGGAAAAAGTGAGACAAGGTGATGACTTTAGATTTCCAACCATGGCTTGAAATTGGTCCGTATTTAGATTTGCGGGGACTGACGCTTCTTGGAGTGCTTGATCCAAGATAGTTTTATGAGAGGGTGATAGACGCAAAAGCTCCAAAATGGATATAAGTGCAGGGGTTTTGTCTAATTGTTCCACAAGATTGTACTGCTTTGGGACGGAGGTGGTGCCTTGTGGAGCTACCTTGATGGTGACCTTGCCACGACGTGTAACAACATTGCAATTTGAGGTGGGATTTTTGAAGGTGATAGTTGCAATTTGTTCACTGGCATCATACAGGTGATTTACAGTGTAGTTATACGCAGCCTGTGTATAATCAGTGGTATCAGTGCCTCGCCGGGAAGTGGAAGGACCCCTTTGATCTTGTGATGGAAGTGGATTCTTGAACATTAGATGATCATTATTGGTTGTTTTTGGGTCATGTCCTTCAATTTCAATTTCTCCTCGATCAATAAGATCCTGAATGAGATCTTTCAATTGGTGACAATTACTTGTCTTGTGTCCTCTTCCTTGATGGAATTCACAGTGTTCAGTATCTCTCCACCATGCCGGTTTGACCTGAGGCTCATAGTTTGATAGCTTACGTAGAGCGACCAAATTTTGGGAAATGAGTTGTCGCAACACTGTTTCAATGGGTTCCCCTAAGGGAGTGTATGTTCATTTTTGTTTTTGCTGACGAGGTCTTGGTTCATCATGAGACGTGATGCGACCTTGATTGGAAGGAACATTTGTGTTATTCTGAGGTGGAGGGTTTTGTCCTGCAAACCGAACCATAGGTTGTGCATTTTGGATAGTTCGAGCATCCACAACCCCATCATTGACGATATTCTTATTCTTGTTCCAGAAGTTCAGTTTATCACTATTGAAGCGCGGGCGAGGACCATCTTTTGGTTCATTAAAGATTTTGATGAGTCCTTTCTTGATGAGTGCCCTTTCACATTTTAAACCCTTGGTGATCATATCGTTAAAAGAGTCTGTGTCTTTGATATCCAGGTGAAATTCCATTTCTTCGTTTAAGTTGGAAATGAAAATTTCCACTAGTTCTCGTTCAGGTAACTGAAGAGAACGTCTGCTAGACATTTGGCGCCATCGTTGCAGGAATACTGAGAATAATTCACCTGGTTTTTGTTTGGTATTGCATAGATCAGCCATGGTGATGTCGCGTTCAATGTTATAAGAGTAATGAGATAGGAACTTCTGGATGAGTTCCTCAAATGTTCTAATGCCACCTGGTAGTCGGGAAAACCATGATGTGGTTGTTCCTCCCAAGCTTTGGGGAAAAAGGCGCATTAGGTATGTGTCTTCATATGCCACTTCAAGACAAGCGGAATGAAATTCTCGGACATGATCATGGGGATCCCCCTTTCCTCTATATTTTTCGAATTTGGGTGTTTCGAATCCTCGTGGAAATGGTGGCATGTAAATATTCCTATCAAAAGGATAGGGACAGATGTCATTGAGTGAGAATTGGTTAGTCTTGACACCACTATGAAGCTGTTGGGCGAGATTCTCGACTTGTTGCCGCAACATCTCCATTTCATTTGGAGGAGGAGGTGGTGGGTTACCTCGAGGGATGTTATATCTGATGGGATCTCTACCCCTTTCCTCCTCATGGCGACTTTGTCTTTCTGATGCTTGTCTTAATTGGGAAAGATCAAAGTTTGAGGGAAGTTTGGCTCCTTCTTGAGCGAGTTTTAAGAAGTGAGCATCCGCATTACTCCTGAGTATTTCGTCAAACAATCTGTTAAAGAGAGGGTTATGCTGAGCCCTTTCTATTGTTGCAGGAGTAGGAGTACTTGGGTTTTCATCATTTGCATTTCCTCCAAGTGCTTCTTGGAATTCATGGAGATTTTCCTCTTCTTCTTCTTCTATTTCTATTTCTCGTTGCCGTGACTGTGATCGGGTTTGGGCCATTTTGTTTATGAGTCTTTGTTGAAATTGCATGAAAATGATGATGAGTTTGTTTTGAAATGAGAAATTGATGGTTGGTGAATTATGTGGTATGTAGATCTCTTTAGCACTTTTAAGGTAGATGTAACCGAAATTCCTTTTTTGAATTGCTTGCTTGTTTTGATAAGATTTGATGTGATAAGGTGTAGATAAATCTGAGATGTGTTACAGATTTAACTACCTAGTAATGAGAGGATTCACTCATGAACTAGTTTTAACCTGCGTAGATGTGTCTCTTAGGATGAGCTTATCCTAGATGTAGAAACAATCTAAAAAGTGATGTGATGTGTTTGATTTCAAGCAATATCTAAAAGAGAACTTGGGACAAGAACCTCTTAATGTTTTGAGAGTTGGGACGGATTGATGATGAAGTGATGATGTATGAGTGAGATGATGGATGAAAATGCTTTCAACTTCAATAAAAACTTTGTGTCACAAATGGGACAAACTCTACCTCTTCCCTTTCAGGTGTTGGAGGTATTTCCCAAGCTGTGTTGTAGGTGATGCAGACGTTTGGGAAGAAATTGGGATTAATCTTTCCTCCTTGATTTTTTTGATAACTCAGAGCTCTATATTGCATAAAAGCTCTGTGGTTCAATGATTCCGAATCAAACTCGTTTGTTTTACCTTGAAGGTATAGACGCATGCGATGTAGAAAGACTCTATGGGAGACAAAGATTTGTCGATTGATATAGAAGAATTTCCTCCTTTTGATCAAAGCCTTTGAGCTTAATGGTCTTCTTTTCAAGTTGATATTCTGATGATGCTTCTTCTTTTGCAAGATGTGAAGAATGGTCATAAAATTTTGACTCTTTTGTTGTTTGCACTTTGTTGATGTGTTTGGTTGTTTTGAGAAATGTTGGATGAATACTTTGTTTTTGGGAAGTGATTTTCTGATTTTTCTTTGACAAGAAAACAAAGCAAGCACACAAACACAAGATTGTAGCCTCAAAGGCACAAATGAGTATGGGTCTAGATCAACCCAATCCTTGGACTTGTTTTTGACCCTTCTTTTAGATGTATTTTAAGGTGTATTTCCAAAGCCTGAAGTCGGCTCAATTTGCACTAGGTCTGTAAAACGAACACACTTCAAACACTTTTTATCCCTAAGGTCAAATGGCTAGTTGTGATAAATTTAGCCCACATCTTGATATTTCTTCGACTTTGGTACTACATACCTTATGAATCCTGCCGTAGCAGGTAAGGATGTGATATACTAAGTCTTGCACGAGCATAACAAATAGATGATCCCTATGATGGGGGAGTCACCACTTTTATCAAGCCACAAGTGACTTTTCAAAAAGCTATGTTTCTACTCAAGGAAATATGTATGGTGAATATCTTGGGAGCAAAACCATCTATGCTCTTGCACTAAATTATATCTCAAATATCCTCAATCAATAGAACAGGTGGGCTACTACTTAAAGGTGTTTAGTCATGTTCGATGTTTTTGGACATAAGTTCATTCTGCAGTGACTCACTTAAGAGCCTTGTAACTGGTGGTGGGGCCCATTTGTCCTTTCGACTAGTTACACTGTAGGAACAACTATACCCAAGGCTACAGCTTTTGCTCTCACCTGATTTCTATAGAGGCTCGAAGGATTTACCGCTCGAGGTCGTTCCCAAGAGTATCGATCCTTTGGTAGGCCTCTCTTAAAAAGATAAAATTTTGAGTGTTACTAACACTTTTCTCTTGCACCTAGGACCACGAAAGCCAAGGGAGAGGATAGTGTGTGTTAGAGGTAGGACCACTCGACTGACTTTTGTGCACAAGCGTGCCAAACACGTAAAACACTTGTTCTTTTTAATCCAGCATTTGCAAATGTGATCTAACTATTTGGAGATGTTGCTCCAACAGTCATGGTGTTCTTTTTAACTTCAAAAAGCAATGTGTTTTGTATTCTAGAATTTGAAATCCTGGTCAACTTAATAGAAAACACGTTTGCATGAAGTAAAAATCGCTTGCAAAAATCAAAACAAGTGGATTGTTCTTTTTACTTGCCCAAAATTGAAGTGTGGATTGTAAATTTTAGGTCCGAATTGATGCAAGGAAATCAAATTTGTGTTGTTGATTTTAAGCACCAAAAAAGATGAATCCTAACTAGAAAACAATGGAAATTTGTTTTTTTTTGTGTTTTTCAAGTTTTTAAAAGCACCAAAATGAAAATTTTATGATTTTTAGGGGTTAGTTTTAACCTACAAAAACCACAATTTGTTAGTAAAATTTATGTCCAAGGGGGGGCTTCCACAAGCCTAAGATATTCAATTTTTCGGTTACAAGGCGACTTGGACAACACTCTGTCGCAATAGCGCTAGTCTGTGTTTTGACAGTAGCGCTATTTTACACAGTAGCGCTAGTCTGTATTTAAAAAGAAGCGCTAATTTATACAGTAGCGCTGAAAGAACAGAAGAGACAGAAAGGCAAAAGCGCTAGAAGTATTCCACTAGTGCTATAAAAATAACAGAAGCGCTAGAATAATGTCCAAAGCGCCGAAACTTTGACAATAGCGCTATTGTGGGGGCAATAGCGCTGAAAGAAAAAGTGTCGGTAGCACTAAAACGTGTTCAATAGCGCCGAAGCGTGACCTGTGTGGCACTTTCAACAAGCAAATATGTTAGTTTTTAAAAAAAAAGGATTTGTTTTTGGTGGTTCGATTCACGTCGGGTTCACCAAATGATGCCCTGCAAAACGACACAAGGTTAGCAAATGATAAACAACACCAAAGACACAAAAACCGTTAGTGTTAGTCAATCAAAAACTAATCTAAAAAGGCATACCAAGAGAGACACTAAAAGCATGCTAATGTATCTAATAAACAAAACAAAGATTATGAGGCATCTCCAACTGCCTCTTAGCATGGCCTTAGCTCCTTCTCCCTTGTTCCTCTCCTCTCCAAGTTCCAAAATAGTGTAGCTCTCAGCAGCTTTTTGCACTATGGATGCTTATGGAGGATTGAGATTGTAGTATAGCTCTAAATGTGAAATGAAAAGCTAATACTAATCTATTGATGCTAAAATGATATATTTTAACCAAAATGATAAGATGTTAGATTGATTATGCTAAGAATGCTCTCTAAAATGTCTATAGCTTAGATGCATGCAAGTTTTCAAGATCTGGATTATGAAGGAATGGGCTCTATTTATAGGAAAAATGGAGCAATGGATGGCCAAGATTGAAGGGTTTAATCAAGGGTCAAGCTTGAAAGCTGGGGATCCATGTGCACAATTGGCACCAATGAAATGGTGACAAGTGTCAACATAGGGTTGGGTTGAAAGAAAGGGGTTGGAGGCATTGAATGCTTGAGAAGACTTCATGGTTATCTAAAGGCTAAGGGTCAAGTCTAAATTAAGCTTACCCATTGGATTAAGAGTTAATCCAAGGATAAACCTTTGTGCAAATGATTAAGAGATAATCATGGTCAAAGCATTAAAGGCCTGATGAGACCCTTGGGTTGGGTAGAGGTTGAGTCAAAACAAATGTTTTAACCATGTGGGAGGGTTTGGGTTAACCATTAATGGTTTTTGAAGACTTTGTGGATTAAGTGGTTGAAGGTTGGAAGCTTTCAAAGGTTATCCAAGACTTTGAGGATTTAGTGGTTGAAGGTTGAAAGCCTTTAATGGTTATCAAAAACTTTTAGGCTTTGAGAAGTGACTCCATTTTGTTTAGGAATGTGACAATAATTAGGGGATGGATTAGGCTAATTAGGAAGGGTTTAGAAGAATCTAGAAGGGGATTAGATTTTTGCAAGTGGATTTGGTGGGTGAGGGAAAATAGGATTTTATTAAAATAAAAATTCATTTATTTCAATAAATGTGTGCAAGTTGCATTTGTAGGAAAATGCAAGTGGGGTGGGGATAATGATTTAAATAAATGTTTTATTTAATTTATTTAAAAGAGGAATAGGGGGATTTAATTAAATAAATAGATTTTATTTATTTAATTGATTTGTATTTGGTTTAATGAATTAATTAAAATAAATTGAATAATTTATTTAATTAATAGAAGAATGTTTGGGGATGAATTAATTAAATATTAATTTAATTAATTGATGGTTAGTGGATTTTTAATCAAATAAATACGAAATATTCATTTAATTAAAATGGACAGATTTATGTGACTACAATATATATTACAAAAGTCCCATAGGACAATCTCCAAACCAGAATTACTCCAACTGAAGAAGAGATGAACAAGAAGAATCACAAAGCTGATAGATAGGAGAAAAATTCTCTGTACCATAGCTAACCATTTTGAACCCAAAATAAACCATGTAGCCTTCATTCCTGCAAAAAACCATGTTACCAAATACAAAAGAGAAAAAATGTTAGTTGTCCAAAAACCAGGAACTAGAACTCTCAACCGGTGGCTCATGAGAAGAGAACGGTGGTGGAATCACCCTTGGAGGGAATGCCACGCAGGCAGGAGCAGAGCATAAAATTCCCAAAGAGATTAGTGAATGTAAAGCCTGAAAAACAACCCATGCTTTATCCACATATTGGTCAGGAGCTAATTACAACAAAAAATCCATAGAGGCTCTAGTATTTTCCAAGGAATCACATATCAATCCCATATGTAACTGATGAAGCAAATGACCAGACCAGCCATTAGCCAAAAGCTCATGGTGAGGAAGAAAACCCCCGTAATAAAAGGAGCCCATATCAAACCGATAACTAGCCAATGCAGGAAAGACCAATTCCCAATTGCACACTGACGGGAAGACAAACGTAGATACCAAGAGGCAAACCAAATCCATATTGAGCAGGACATCATAACAAATAGTAATAAAAAGAGAGAGAAGCTCATCATAAGAAATTTGACGACCAACCTGTAACCACCGACATCCCAAAAGCTTGCGAAACTCAAAGTCCACCGCAGGAGAAATAGATTGAAAACTTTGCCAAGTTTAACAAAATTATCCTCAATTGCATCATCTTCCCCCAATGAATGAGCTTCTAAAACCACTCTATAAACTCCAACAAGTAGAGAGGAAGGCATTTGCAGAATGAAGAGCACCGAAAAACCAAAAAATAAAACAAGGAACTGATTTTAAAAAAAGACAGAGAAATGTATTTGAAAGAGAAAATGTCTTGTATTTCCCATAAAAATGCCAAAAGAAACCATTTCAGGCATGCTTGAATTAATTCGCACGAATGCAAAAGCCTTCCACTAAAACCCATAAGTGATTTTCCCGCAAGTAAGGATACCATCAATCCAAAAATAAATAATCTGTAAGGCAAATCTAACAGTCCCGGACAAGCACAAGGTGGCAAGCGCAATGATATTTATATCAAAAAATAAAACCTTAGCAAAAACGTACCGACGACTCGAGGAGATGAAAACATGCGAAAAAATAATGAAGGGCTAGAGATAACACACACGTCGCAACCAAAACTCATAATAAATGACGATATTAGTGACAAGACACAAGGTCAAATCAATATCGGAAAACCAAAAACTTAAGAAAATCTCTCCCCAACCTGAAAATAGAAATTCATTTGAAAAACATTAGAGAAAACTTCCATAAGCTACAAAAAAAACCAATTAAACTGTAGCGGCTGGGATATGCACCCCATCCTTCTGCATGAAGCAAAAATACCAGTACCCCATATGTGAGCATAGGACGGGTTACACATGTGATGTAAAGTCAAGGATGACATGTATATCTCAAGCAAATAAAACCGATTATACAATTTTAATATCAATCCCTTATAATTAAGCCAATTCATGGGTGAGCATCCAACCACCTGAAAATTTCAACTCTAATCCTTAAGAAGTAAACACATTAACATCTAACTCGAATGCAGCAGTGTATAAATACTCCAAATGCATATAGTAACAAAAACCTCCTATCAACACATGAAGGACAGATACAAATTGAACTGAGGAGAGGATAATATGTATACTTCAGTAAGAAATGAAGATACTAACTCAAAATTTTGCACTTGAAATTACCTCTCCATCCCTCAAGAACTACACACATTAACATCTAACCCAGAAACAGGAATGTACAAATACTCCATATGCAAAAATAGAAGTAAAAGCCTCCTATCAACACATGACGAAAAAATACAAACTGAATTGAGAAGAGGATAATATATATACTACCATAAGAAATGAAGATAATAACTCAAAAATAGATAAACTTAAACTTTGGAATGTGGCATATACTCAGAGAGGACAACATGAGGAATGTCGCCAACTGCTACACTCTTATGAATAGCTGCTGAGTGAATAGCCAAATTGGCCAGAAAATATGCCAGTTTATTTATCTCTCGAAAACAATGAGACAATACATAAGTATCAAAGAAGGATAATTTCTCCAAAATGTGGTCAATTAAGTACTTTAAATACCAACAATTACTTTTGCAGTTCACCACACTTTGGATAACAACCATTGAATCCCCCTGGATGGAAAGATGTTTGATCCCAAGGGAAATAGCCAGATCAATCCCAAGTGACAAAGCTTGACATTCAGCAAAATTATTTGATTGACGCCCAAGAGCATGACATCGAGCAACAATTAGGACTGCATTGTGATAAAAAATGGCCATACCAACCCCAGACATACCCGGATTCCCCCTAGAAGCACCATCAAAATGGAGTTTGAAATGACCCGGAGGAGGAGGAGCCCAACTGGCCGCAATTCTCTTATTTTTGAAAGCCATAACCTTTGCAACTAACCCATGTGAAGGTATGCTAGACAGAGATTTCCAAGTCCTTGTGATCATGCCATCCCAATAGGAAAAAGATGTCAGATTTTCTAAAATCTTATGAATATATGACAGGACCACCTCCGAGATAGAAGCCGCTATCTTGACTAAGATATCAAAAAGCGAAGTGGATGGTTTTTTAAAGATCCTATTATTTCTCTCTAGCCATATGTTCCAAACAATAATCGAAGGAGCTATAATCCAAAGACAGACATAAAAAGAAGAGGAAAACAAGAGAGGCCAAGCTCTGAAGTGAGAGAGAAGATCCTGACTAGTAACAAAAGACAGACCTAGTTTCTCTAAAAACCAATTCCAACATCCTAGAGCAAAATCACAATGAAGGAAAAGATGAGATGACGATTCTAATTTTTGATTACACAAAACACAAGGGAAAACAACAAATAATCCTATCCAGCCTCAACTCGGTAAGAACCCTGTCTTGAACAACAAGCCAAGCAAAGGCTCCCGCCTTTAGCAGACATGCCGGATGCCAGAAATTTGTAAGGCCAGGAAGAGAGGTCCTTAACCAACATAAGAGAGTTGTATCCATCTTTCACTGAGTATTTTCTAGATGAATTCTTAGTCCACAACAACTCATCATCCTTCTCAGACAAAATGATAATTATATCTTTAAGAATAGAATAAAAACGTGTTTTCAGACTAGGGCTAATAGGAAGGAACTCAATCGATTTCCATCGAGCCATCACCAGATGTCCATTATGAACTACATTAAAGTAGTCTGATAAATAGATCCCCCATTTATTCAGATGTATTGATTTCAAGGGAGACCAATCCCTAATAGAATCCACAGGACAATAACCATTCCAAGAATCATCCCAAAATCTAATTTTCGTACCCTTATGCACAACCCAAGAAAGATATGGCAGTAATACACTTCTACATTTTCCCATGAAATTCCAAATAGCCGACCCCTTAGGCAGAGTCAAGGCCCTAAAAATAGACTCCCTGGAACCATTAGAAAGATACTTAGCGAACATGATTCTAGCCCAAAGGGACATTGGATTATCATACAATTTCCATACTAACTTGGCCCCCAAGGCCAAATTTTGATTTTCCAAACTACGAATTCCAGCCCCCCCAAGTTCCTTAGGGAGACAAACCTTATCCCAAGCTAACAAAAGGATCCTAGATTTCCCATCCCTATTGTTATTCCAGAGGAAAGCTCTCAGAGTATCCTTTAAACTAATAATAATAGCCTTTGGAGCTTTTAGAATTGACATTAAGTAAATTGGCACCGCATTCAGTACAGACTTAATCAACACAATTTTCCCAGCCATGGTAAGCCATTTGTGATTCCATGCCAAGATTTTCTTAGACACCCCAGAAACAACTTTATCCCAAAAGCTAACCATAACCTTATTAGCAAAAAAGGGAACTCCTAGATAAGTGCAAGGAAGATCCCCAAGTTGGAAACCCCAAAACTTTTGAAGCTTATCCTGGAGCAGGGAATGAGTGTTTAAGAAAAAAATCTTAGATTTTTCCTTGTTGACCTTCTGACCTGAAAAGGCTGCATAATTCCTAATTACTTGATCAATAACACGAGCCTCCTTCAAGGTTACACCACCAAATAAGAGGGTGTCATCAGAAAAAAGGCAATGGGAAATCCTCTGATCAAAATTCTGAATTTTGATCCCCTTCCATACACCAAACTCCCGAGCTGAGCCAATTGCCCGACTCAGAGCTTCAACTAATAAGATAAATAAAAAAGGTTAGAGTGGGTCCCCTTGCCTTAAACCCCTTGAAGAGTGGAAGAAACCACAAGGGGACCCATTAATAAGAACCAAAAATCTTGCTAAGGAAATACAAGCCATAATCCATTTTATCCAAGCCCGGGAGAAACCCAACCTAAACAGGACAATTTTTAATGCACTCCATTCAACCCTATCATAAGCTTTCATCATGTCTAACTTAAGGATCATGGCAGGGTATTTTTGGGCAGAGATCGAGTGTAAGACCTCATGAGCAACTATAGCCCCTTCAGGAGTTTCCCTTTGAGGAACAAAGCCTCCTTGCTCAAGGGAGATTATTCTTGGTAAAAGAATGGCCAACCTTAAAGCAATTACTTTGGAAAATATCTTATAAATGGTGTTACATAGAGCTATGGGACGGAAATATGTGAAGGTTTTAGGGTCCTCCTTCTTAGGTAAAATGACAATTAAGGTAGTGTTCATTTCTTTAAGGATAGACCTATTTCTCCTAGCTTCCTCTAGAGCCATAAGGACATCCTGACCCACAAAATCCCAACATTTCTGAAAAAACAAAGGAGTAAAACCATCAGGCCCAGGAGCCTTATCCAGGTTCATAGCAAAAACAACCCCCTTAACCTTCTCTATTGAGAAAACATTAACATTCTATTATCCTCGGGGGAAACAAGAGAGGGAATAAAAGATGAGATATTGTTAGTATCATCAATATTCTCAGATGAAAGAAGATTTTTAAAAAACTTAATCGCTTCCTTAGAGATACCCCCATCCTCAGAGAGAATATTTCCCTGACTATCCTGAATACAAGAAATCCTACTCCTGACCCTTTTCATTTTAGTACTAGCATGGAAAAACTTTGTGTTCCTATCACCCTCAGCAAGCCATAACTCTCAAGACTTTTATCTCCAATAAACCCCCTCTCTAGCCAAAATTTCGTCTAATTCACTCCTAAGAGACCTGCTTTCATCCAATACCTTAGATCCCAAACCCTGCTGCAAGAATTGCCTATTCAGTACCTCTAACATATCTAAAATCCTTTATTTTTCTTCAAAACTATTTTTGAAATGAAGGAAGTTCCATTCCCTAATATTCTTTTTTAAAAAACTAATCTTCTTGACCAACTGGAACATTCTAGAACCTCTAAAGAAAGGAGCCTCTCCCCACCAATGTCGCAGGAGGGGAAGAAAAGAGGGATCCCTAAACCACATTGGCTCAAACTTAAAAGGAAGTTTGTGGGAAGGTCTATCCCTTACAATAGTTAGAGAGACCAGGAAATAATCCGACCCAGATAGGGGAAGAATGGAAGAGAAAAACTCAATATCAACGTCGAAAAAATTAGATGAGAGTAAAAATTTGTCCAATCTTTCTGCAATCTGAGAGAAATTTTTCCTCATGTTCATCCATGTGAATAGGCCATTATTAGGTTTGCAATAAAAAAGAGACATGTCAAAAATGAATGCATTGAAATCATCCATAGACTTCTTATTTGGATAAATCCCCCCCGATTTTTCAGAAAGATCCAAAATAGCATTAAAATCTCCCCCAAAAATGACAAAAGAATGATTCCTAAGGGGGGATGACACCCTAATGAGCTCTTGCCAAAGATTTTATTTAGCCAAGATACCTGAGGGAGCATAAATATTAAACACCCAAACTTTAAAACTAGAAGCTCTGAATGAAACTAATGACAACATCCAATTTGGCTCAGACGCAACCAATTTCACAACTACCAAATCATTCCATAACAAAGCCAAACCTCCCGAAGCCCCAGCAGTCGGACAAGATAAAAACTTCCACTTTTTCCAAGAAGAAAATATAGAAACAGAGTTCTCCAATGAAATTTTAGTCTCCTGAAGCAAACCTAGATCCCACTTAACCAAGTATAACTGAGACTTGATCAAGCGTCTCTTGTTAGGGGCATTTAAGCCCCTAACATTCCAAGAGATAATCTTCATTGATCTCGAGGGGAGGTCGACACTCCCCTCTTTTCACTAATGGGAGAAGAACAATTCTCCCCAAAGCTCGTATGTAAGCTTCACTTGACCGCAGTAGATCTAGTTACCGGAGGATTGATAACACACTTCTTTTTCGAATTGAAGGAACCACTACCTTTTCCCTTCCCAAAGGACAATATGACAACCTTCTTAAAACCAGGGGAAGATGACAAAACTTGTTGAATACCCGCATCAATTTCCAACTGAGTTTTATGATTCTTTGGAGGTCTACCCTTGCCTGGGGACACTATAGTGTTGGGGAAATTCAGCTGAACCTGGACAATAGAAGATCTAATGGGCATTTTCATCGGAGATGGTCGATGAGACAGGGCCACTTCCTAAAGAACCACTTGATTTGGGTCATTTTGAGAGGTATTAATAGGGACCTCAGATGGTTTTAAAGAAGGAGAATTTGACAAACTCTTATGAATTAAATCTAGGTCATTTCCAATAGAGCACAAAACCTTTTTCGAGACCTCCTCTTCCTCAAAATCCTTATCAGATTTAAGCAACTGCTCAACTTGCTAAGCCGTGTATTCATCTGGAGAAATGTGCAGAGACTCAGGCATATCACACTCCCTAAGAGGCTCATTATGTAGTAACTCTTTCACTTGTTGAATTAAAGCATCCTCATCATGATAAACGGTGGTAGACACAAACAGAGCAATTACCCCAGGGTTTGTAATAGAAACAAATGGTGGATCTAGAGAATTAAGGACCTCATCCCCTAAGCTACCAACAAGCCCCTCCTTCTGAATAGGGCTAACATGGGAAACTTGTAATGGAGGAAGACTTATTGCTTGCTCAATTGCTTGAATGTGTTGTAATGTTGTTTGTATGTGCTAAATTGTTAAACAAAAGCATTTGTTTGTATTGGCATAAGCGTTGCACTATCTCTTATATGCACTGAGATAGTCTGCATGGGCGCTAGACTGTTGTGTTTTATGTTTTGAGTCATCTTGGCTTTCTGTTCTTTTGGTTTTACCAGTCCAAAGGCTATCCTTTTATCTTTTTTGAGTTTCCTGATGTTGTTTCGGGAATGACATATTGATTTGAGATGATTAAATGTGCTAATAGATTGAGAAAGATGGGAGATGTCTTGTTGTTATTCTTTGGGCTAATATTGGATGCTTTTGATAATGAAATTCTTAATGTTTGATGATTCTTGGTTGCCCATGTAAGACTCTGATTTTGGCATATGTTGTTCATGTTCTTGGAGATTATTATTGATGTATAACATTGGTTATCTGGTTATGATGTATTGAGATCCCATGTTTTATATGATGTGCACTAATGTCACCCTAAGGTCTAGGTTCATGCTAGGGGGAGTGGGCTTCCAAGTGAGTGATTGGGGTTGTGGGGCGTAGACAACTAGGTTACCTGGGGTCTAGACCCCCAGAATATCTCATTGGGAGTTTATCTTGTAATCAAGTGATAATTTAATTAATTGATTTTAGGAAGGTTGGGTAATAGTAATTCACCATAATAAGATAAGAAATGGTTTGTAGCCTCAACGTAAATCCCTGGGGTGATCTAGGAATGGTTGAGAAGACCTTGGTGATCCAGGTAAGCTAATCTCCCTTACTCCTTCAAGGTTGAGATGGCTCCTCATGGGAATTATGGATGCTAGGAGAGGCTCCCAGGTTCCCATTATGGCTGCATGTGATGACACTCCTTCCCTACATGTAGGTCCTAACACCTTGAGTCTTGATTTTGTGAGAACCCTCTGGAGGTCTTAGGTTTTATTAAGCCTTGATTTAGCCATGTGATGTGTGGAGTGTTATCCTTTGGTTGTTAGGTGTCAGCCTAGATCTAGAGTGTGTTTGGGATCTCGTGTCATCTTCTAGCATGGGGGGTGGTTCCTTATGGTTCCACATGGTTAGGTGGTTTGATGCCTTATTTAATTGGGATATTCTTCATTGGATGCTCTTGTGTGTGGATGTGGATTCTTATCTCATCTTATGGGTGGACACTTGTAGTAGATTGATGTATATGATTCATATGGCATATGCTTGTGTAGAATTCATGATGTAATTATATTTGTAGTTGAGAGCTATGCTCCTTTATGTAAATGGTTGATGTATATGTAATGGTAGATGATGTATTAGGCCATGATCATAATACTTGTATGAGAATGTAATGTTGTATCATGTTGTATCTTGGATAATGCTCATTAAAGGAATTGGTTTTATGGATATGCATTATAGTGTTATGTGAATGTTTATGATGATTAAGGAAATGGATTAGTAATGTGGTAATTAGTATTAGAAATGGAATAATGATGCTAGGATTTTGAATAAGTGATTGGGATTAGGAACATTTGATAATTCAATGCTTTAAAATGAATCTTAAGGGGTCAAATGGTATTTTCATTGCTAATGAATAGAATCATGATATATAGGCTAGCGAGGTATGTTATGTATGCATATAAAGAGAAATGTTAGTTGAGTTAGAATGCTTTGGATTTTGATAGTAATTATGATGTTATGCTTTTCTAGATATATTCTTGATGTGACTATGTTTTGTGGATAGTTGTAAGTAATGACGTTGAGGTACCCTAGGGAAAGATTAATTATAGAGTTGTGTTTATTTCCACTTGCGTATAGTGCTTTTATGTTTATGCTCATGATGAAAATATGTATATCTTGTTAATGGATGTTAAATGCATGTGAATAGTTAATGTTTTAAAAAACAATTATCTCTATTTGCATGTTAGTTGGTGTATTTCTCTAGGGTATTTTAGCGGGCATTAAAATCATATTGACCCTAGAGTTACGTGAAGCCACCTCATGTTTTATGTCTTTTGATCATTATCCTTTGATTTGCCCTCTCTTGGGGGCATATCATTGTGATAACATGCTTGTCTTTTTGGGTGTATCCTGCCTTAAAGCCATTGCTCCCGATAAGGAGTACGCAATCGCTTTAACGTGGGGGCATACACTCTGCTCAATTTCTTTCTCTTTTGCACATCTTGATACTTAAGTTGCTTGGCAAAATTAGTCTTTTTCTTCGTAATTTTGGTATTTTTTTTCTTTCCATGACTCATAGTAAGAGAACCTTACTAGTTTGTAGTCATGGTTCTCTCTATCTATTTCTCATGATGTTCCTTTTATCTTGTCATTGAAGTTGTAAGATCCTAAAGTCTCCTAGGGGCTTGGTGATGAATACTAAGAGGGGGGGGGGTGAATTAGTATACCAAAAAATATTGTAAACAAACTTTTAAACTATTTAGCAGATAACCGGTACAACAGATTCACTAATAAACTAGTTAAGATAAATGCAAACCAAATAGAAAACAAAGCATTCACCCACAAGAGCACAATCACCATAACACAAGATATTTGATGTGGAAACCCAAATGGGAAAAACCACAGTGAGCAGAAAATCACAAGTAACTATCTGCAAAATAGAAACCAGATCGGTTAAGGTCATACAATGTTCTTCACCAAAATAGATCATGTTAGGAATCTAGATCTTTGTTAGGAGATAAGTCCTATTAAAGACTACCTTGTTAAAGGATTTCAGATCCACAGTTGTGAACCACCTTGTTAGAGGATTTACGAAGGCTTTGTTAGGCCTACCTGGTTAAGGGTTTCAGACTTGTCAAATATATTAGTAATCAACAAGTGAATGATCTAGATAATAGCACAATATGCTAAGTTAGATCCTTCACAGCTCATTGTTAATGCATTTCAGCATTACTTCAGTCTTCAATATCTCCACATTCTGTCTCTTCACACAGACCTAATCTTCTCTTCAATGATTGCACATAACCATTTCTCTTCTATCTCTCATACACATTATCTCATACATGCAAACCCTAGACATGATGTACTTATAAAGGAAACCGATTTCATGTCGGTCCAATAGGATTAGACTACAAGTTCCTAGGTTCAATGCATCTAGACACATTTGGTAACATGACACAAAATCACCGCCAAAGTGTCGGTGGATGATAACTCATCACACATTACAGAAATACCGGTTGGTAACTCATCACAAAGTAATACCGGTTAATACAATATACCGATTACCAGTTGTAAAAAATGAAGATTGGTAGATTGTAGTGTTTTGATCAAAAGTTAACTACCGCTTGGGTCCTTCGTACTGCTTGAGCTCGTCAAACCGCTTGGGATTCTCGTACCGCTTGGGGTCTTCATACTACTTGTGACCGGTAAACCATTTTCTGCAAAACACCGATAGTCTAAAGACTATACATTCAATAATACACAATACCAGTTGGAGCAATTACCGGTTGAGCATAACTCATACATCAAGAAAGTGTGTGTCCATCAATGACAATCAAAACATCATCAAAATGCCAACACTTGGTATATCTTGCCTTCTTGGTGACTTGGTGAAAGTTTTTCAATATGAACCCTTGCACTTTATCGAGAGTATGATTGAATTTGTATTGCCACTAAAGTCGGGGCTATATGTAGCATCCTAAAATTGCACCCTTGTATAATTTTCACCACATTGGGTCCCTACGTTAGCATCTGCACCCCTAGGCCTGTTTAAGACCCGATTCTTCTCATATCACTCAAGAATGACTATATTTTGACCTTTTGCATCAACTAGGCACCTTGTCCTAGCCTCAAAATGGGGTGGGACCATGGCATGACCAGGGCACCACGGCTTGGTCCTTCCCATTTTTGGCCCCTTTCAAACCCTCTTCCCTATCTAAAAAATGAGCCAGATTTGTAGCTCTATGTTGGCTCATGTTGAGAAATTAGCAAGTTTTTTGATGGGCAAGTATAAAATGAGGCTTTCCCCTCTCATTTTGATATCCCATCAACAAGAATACACATATGAGATCAAGCATTCAAGCAATTGAGCAAGCAATAAGTCTTCCTTCAAGCCTTGGAGTAGCAACAATTTCAAGATTCAAGCATTGAAGTGGGAATTTACATCCTATTTTACCAAAGACTTCATGAAACTCTAATCCTGTCAAACAAAACTTCACAAGGAGGTACATCATTCGGTTTTCAATCATTATTCAGCATATCCCTCAAAAGGAGAATCTTCATTTACAACAATTCAATTATCTTTTATCTCTATTTCATGGTTAATTCCAAAATTGAGGTTTGACTTAGGCAAGCCCCTATCACCAACCTATTTCCCTTTATTTCTATGTAGGAAATAAGTACAAAAATGTGATCTTCAGAATCAACATTATTAGCAGAGACAAACCAACACCTTTTGGCGTGCGAAAAGTTTGAAGGACCTGAACAACAGGCATTTCGGTCTCGACATTTTTGGAGCTTTTTCAAGGATAGGATCTAAATCTACATATACATCCCAGATCCAAATGTGTGTCTCAGTCTCACATTTATAACTCACTATTTTTGCATATTTACCTTCTTTTTTAGCACTTTTCCCTAATTTCAACAATTCAAATCACAAAAGAGGGTAAATGAATTCACACCCCCTTGAATCCAATTAGTATTCAGTCCTTATCATTACTAGTTTGTGATTGAATCTATTGGATTCACCCTTCATTTGAATGTAATGGTAAATTAGCAGTTTTCATACATCTAATGGTGGAAACCCTAATATTTTTCAGCATTACACTTGTCATAGGTGAAAATTAGGCTTTCACCATTATATGTAGTAAAACTAATAATTTTGCTTAAAGGACCAATATACATTGAAAGAAAGATGGACGTAATAGATCCAGGCTTAGTCCTTCTAGGGAAAAAGCTCTGAAATTTTGATCAAGTTCCACTTCTATTAGGATTTTTACTCACTCTTTCTAAATTGAATTGTGGAAATGTTGAAATTGGTGTAAATGGGTGAATATTGAAGACATTGAGCATAAAAAGGGAGCTATAGTCATTGTACAAAGCCACAACCCTAGATCTGGTCTAAGGAATGTGATTTAGATCTACTCCCCAAAATTTGGTCTGAGTTGTTGGGATCATGGTGGTGGTTTCCTTGGTTCTCCTAACTTTTTACCGTCCAAAGGGGAACCTATTTGTGTCTATAAATATTGTCATTCTCTTGAATGTAGTTCTGTACCTATTCCTACACATAATGAAAAAGGGAAAAAGGCTGGGAATAGGGGTTTGCCTAAGTCAAACCCTAGTTTAGGAATCAACCTTGAATGAATAAATGCAAATATTGAAATAAAAATTGGAAATATATACCTCAGATCTACAATTGTTGATGATGACGCTTTTTTCTTTGAATGTAATCACATATGTTGTATGAAATGACATGAACACGACAAAGCCCCAATAACACACACATGCAACCTTGAAGATCTTTAAAAATACTTGATAATGAATATTTCACAAATACAAGGATGATAGGAACTGATTGCTTGTGATCGATAGATTTTTTAGATGAAATTCGATTGATCAAATATCTTTATATAGGGGTGTTTAGGTGAACTACCGATTAGGCCAACCTCCAATGGTCATGCAGAGCCATGAAGATGAATTCCCACTAGAGAGATAATACCCCTACCCTAATTCAAATTTGGGCCCCATTGAGAGGGACGAAAATAAGTCTTAGGGGAAAGGGGTACCTCACCAGGGAATCCATCAATGGGTGTTCATGGCATCATAACTACATAATAGGCACAAAATGAATCTAGATAGGTGATGAGAATAGGACATGCTAAAGTAGGGGCAAAAACATGAGGTATAAATTGGCTCAATGATAATTTACAATGCTAAATTTAGTCCCCACTTTCACGTGAGTATGAGCCTATACAAATAATCATGGTAAAGTAGATGAAAGATGAAAGAGAGGAGCAATTAGGAGCATAATCACAAGGAGTATAAGACATCATTAATTTTGAGGACCAATCCCCCAATCTCAGGATCCTAACTCACTCAATCGCATGCAAGGGCACACAAAATAAGACAAAACAAAAAGGCAAACAAAGACAAAAGGCAAAAAAGACACACAACATGCAAAAGCTTAAAACCAAAAACAAGACCTTGAGTCAACTAAGCGAAGAGACCTCGATATCAAAATGTCTCAACCTCTAATATAATTCTTGAAAATGCTATCTCATGAACACAATTGATCACATAAAAAGAGCAAGAGCACACATCATCCATGAACTACAAATAGAAAAAATATGAGCTCATGAGAAGAAAAAGGAGGAGAAGCATGTATACATGTTCTAGATATATTTTTCTAGGTGATCCATGAGAAGAAGAATGACAAAAGACATTGATACAAATTCTAGTTGTGTTTTTCTAGGTGATCCATGTTGGGGAAGAGAGGAGTAGTCTAGCTATGTTTTGCTAGTTCCACTCATCCTTGCGTGTGTGTGCAAGTTGTTAGAGTATTCGGGTATTTACTTGATTAATTAAACATTATTTGTTTAATTATTTAAGTTCCCTTTATCTCTTTTACACTTAAGCTAACTTTAGGTGCATATAATTAATTATTTTAATTAATTATTATGTGCAAACCTAGGTTTTCCCTTTTAGGGTTTCTTGACCTATTAAAGGTTGAGTTCTTTCTTTTCATTGTATGAAGAAGGATTATTATTGACAATACATTTTGGAGATTATTGAGCTCTCATCTTTTGGAGCATATTTTTCCTATGTATTCTTTCCTTCTGTGATTTGCTTCATTGCTTCTCCTTGTAACAGGTTTTTCAGCTTGCAGAGATTATTTGGGCTCCTGTGGTGTTGTATTTTCTCAACTCCTATACAAGTGATGTTTGGTTTTAGGTGTTAAGCATCCCGTATAAGAGTTTGTTCTCTCTAGTTTTGAGCATGCAATAACTTGTGTAAGACATGAAATGAAAATACAAATGTGTATTTGGTATCGAGAACATCTCATGTAAGAGTTTGTTTGCTCTGGTTTTGAGAATGTGTAACCCTATGTAAGACAAATATATGTCTAGTTTCAAGGAAATCTTGTGTAAGATTTTATTTAATCTGATTTCAAGAATGTGCACCTTGTATAAGACATATATAAATGTTGTGTCTAGTTTCGGGCATGAATCATCTTGTGTAAGAGTTTTTTTCTCTGGTTTTGAGAATGAACACCCCATTAAAGACATGAAAAATATAGTACAAAGAGGGAGATATGTATCCCCCCCCCTTAAGATGTCAACATAGTTTTATGTTGATATCTTTAGGAAGCTAGAAATAAGAACACCCACTTCCAACACTAATGAGATATCCTTTTAGACAACAATTATCATAAATCCAAGCTAAAGAGACAATACCCTTACAAGCAAGGATAAGATAGTTCAAAAAGAGATATCTTGCAATAAGAGTAAAGAGTATCCTTTGAGGAGAAGAGATCTTTTTTCAAAAGAAATCTACCCCCAAGAGGAATTTCTTGAAGAAACATAACATCTACCAAAAGAAGGGAAGGAGAACAAGAATGCCTACCTTCCTCCTATTTATAAGTAAAGGAGATTATTAATGAAGGATGACATACTTTTGACCCAATGCAAGTGGTTTGTTTATAATATATATACATTTACAAGTGAAAAATAGGTTGTAGTCAAGGATACACACCTCTTGCATAATAGAGAATCCTTGATCAAACAAACAACTTCACACAAGGATTGACATCAAATCATAATCAAACACCACTCAACAAAGGAAAAGTGGATTGTTGGAAAGGATAAGAGAGATCAATTCCCCCCAAGTGTAGGGACAATGAGAATAATCATACAATCTCTAAAGAGAGATTATACATAAGCAAATGCACAATATACTCATATGAATGAATACTCAATGCAAGCAAGAAATAAAGATATGCAAAATACTACTCTAAAGAAGAACTAATCTTCAAAGAGAAAGATAGAATTAGATGAAGGATCAAAAACTCCCCCGAGGAGAGATTAATCATAAGAGACATAATATTCCATTCAAGAAAGGACATTAAAGCGTGAAAAATATAACCCCTCAAAGGGAACAATGAAACTTTAGATAGAGAGAAGAAATAGGATGATATTCTTGCTCCCCCAAGCATAAAGGAAAGAATGAATTATGTTGTTGCCCCAAGATGATTGTAATTGAAAAAGAAACACCTCTTATGGAAAAGGGCCCCCAATATATTTAACTACTAGTGTGATAGGGTGAGGAGAAACATGAAGGGTGAATGGAGTGCTAAGGCACTACCTCTTCACTAAGAAACAATGCAAGATCGGTTGTAAGAACTATGTGAGCTCTACCATATTGGTCTTGAACAAATTTTTTAAAGGCTTTAAAATTTCCAAGAGAATGAGAATAACTACGATGAAAAAGGTAATGTGCATCACCTTCCTTATGCTTAGAAATGTGATTAATTTTAATGAAAGGAAAGACAACATTCTTATCGTACTTTAATCTCCAAAATATTCTAGTAGCTAATTTATCTTGGTCATCAATGGGATTAGGTCTTGTATCTTGTGATGTAGGACAAGGGTTGGTAGAAGAAGATGAATTATCACCTATGATTTTAACAGTTCCATTATCAACTAGTTCTTGCATACTTTTTTGGAAATCCAGAAAATCATTAGCATGATGATTATGAGTTGGATGATATGAACAAAAAGGAGTGTTCTAATAAGAAGAACCTTTAGATGGACAATAAGTTCCATGTCTTGCAAGATAATCCTTAAAGTTTTGAATTATTAGGAGATCATCCATAGGTGAATCATTACAATGTCCTAGACCCTCAACACTACTAAGTGTAGGAGGGTTTATAGGGACTCTAAGTCCTTGTTCAAATTTTCCAAGTCCTTGTCCTCTAAAACCTTATTTTGATATTATGTTATAGCCACTCCTATGAGAATGTTTTAATTGAAAAGATGAAGGGTTATTATAATGAATTTATTTTAAATTTGTAGTGTAAGTGTATTTAGAAGGAACAAAAGGAAAAGTATACGAAGAAATAATACTTGTGTAGGGATTTTTTTCCTTTCTATCATCATGCATATCCTCTTTGATGAGTTGGGAGGGAAGATCCTTATCATATAAGGCCTCATATTTACCTAATGTTATGTGGGGAGATAGATCATGAATGAAATTTATAACATCATCTTCTCTACTAATGTTTTGATGATTAATACAGGATCCAGGAGAATAAGGGGGATCTAGAGAGATTGAAACACCAATATTTTGACCTTGCCCCCCTTGCACTAGGGTATGTGTGTGAGAAGAAGATTGTGTCATGTTTCTCTCTAGTTATTGCTCTCCATTAGAGAGATCATTGATAGGAGTATTATCTCTTTCTTCATTCACATGAGATACCCTAGTATAGGTACAAGTATTAGGTTTTTTATTAGCATCTCTAGGATTAGGATCTACAAAATATTTTATGTAATCTACATATGTAATGCATTTTCCTAAAAATATCGCCATAAAACGACATGCATGATGGATAAAAGCTTTAAGATTTAATTTATTAATAGGAATCAACTTGGAAATTGTAAAAATTCAATATGCCAATGTGTTATGAATGTATAGAAGCATGTGAAGTGAAAGAAACCATTATCCAACACATGAGTATGATAAATATAAGTAAAAAGCAATGTAATCATATGTGAAATGGAAAATAAATCTAATCTATTAAGTGCCATTATGAATGTCTAAAATCAGATCTGAAAATAAAGGTTACAAATTATGCAACTCACAAATCAAACTAACCAAAATAAATTAGGGTTTTTATGAATTTAATCTTTAAATTTATGTAATTTGATTAAAAAACAAAAAGAATGAATGCAAAAT
Organism: Cryptomeria japonica; assembly: GCF_030272615.1. NCBI lineage: Eukaryota > Viridiplantae > Streptophyta > Pinopsida > Cupressales > Cupressaceae > Cryptomeria > Cryptomeria japonica. The sequence continues at coordinate 351,846,986 of NC_081414.1, read as the reverse complement.
TGAAAATTAAAACACTCACAAATCATATTTGAGAACACAAATCAGAAATAGTGGTTTATGGAGTCCGGTTCACCAAAATATAATAGGTGAAAATTAGGGTTTCACCATTATATGTAGTAAAACCATTAGTTTTGCTTAAATGGCCAATTACATTGAAAGAGGGATGGACCTAATAGATCTAGGGTTAGTCCCTCTAGGGAAAAAGATTTGAAATTTTAATAAGGTTCCACTTCTGTTAGGGTTTTTACTTGCTCTTTCTAAATCAAATTGTGAAAATGTTGAAATTAGGGTAAATGAGTGAACATTGAAGAGATTGGGAATAAATAGTGAGCTACAGTCATCATATGGAGCCATAAATCTAGATCTGGTCTAAGGAATATTATTCGGATATTCTCCCCAAAATTTGGCCCGAGTTGTTGGGACCATGGTGGTGATCTCCTTGGTCCTCCTAACTTTTCATTGTCCAAAGGGGAACCTGTTCATCTTTATAAATCTTGTCATTTCTCTCAAACATAACTATATACCTATTCCTACATACAATGAAAATGTTGGGAATAGGGGTTTGCCTAAGTCAAACATCAGTTTAGGAATCAACCTTGAATGAATAAATGCAAATATTGAAATAAACATTGGCAAGATATACCTCATATCTGCAATTATTGATGATGATTCTTTGTTCTTTGAATTCAATCACATATGTATGAATGGAACGAACATGACAAAACCCTAATCAAACATACATTCTTGCATATGAATGATAAAAAATTTCTCCATAATAGTTGAATGATGAATATACAACCTTGAAGATCTCTGAAAATGCTTGATAATGAATGCTTCACAGATGCAAGGATGCTAGGAATTGATTGCTTGTGATTGATAGATTTCTCTGATGAAATTTGGCTGATCAAATGTCTTTATATAGGGGTGTTTAGGTAAATTATTGATTAGGTTGACCTCCAATGGTTATGTGGAGCCATAGAGATAAATTCTCGCCAGAGAGATAGGACCCCTACCCTAATTCAAATTTGGGCCCCATTGAGAGGGACCAAGGTGCTAGGCACCATGGTCCTCCAAAAGGGACCAAAATAATCCTCAAGGGAAAAGGGTACCTCACCAAGGAATCCATCAATGGGTGTTCATGGCATCGACACTAGAAAATGGTCACAAAGCAGACCTAGACAGGTGATGAGAATAAAACATGCTAAAGTAGGGGCACAAATAGGAGGTGTAAATTGGCCCAGTGACAATTTACGATGCTATAGTACTAAGGACAAAGTACATATCAAATACATCATAATATATTATAGTTTTAATATACAAAATGTTGACAAGAGACTACATAGATGGTCAAATGTTTTCATTGGTGGCAACTGGAGTCAGATATTCCATCTGTAGTTCTTAATTTGTTCATACCGGAAGTGTGGTTGAGTTTTGGAAAGGTCCGATGAGATAGAACACTGTATCCGGTAGTATGCAGTATTTTGGTTAGCAGATCATTTTGGTTGAATGTTTAGTTTTGTGGATCTCGAAGAAGCATTATGGATGTGTAATCTACTTTATTCCAGGGTTGTGGTCTTCGATGATAATTCTTGAGTGAATTGGAAGGTCCGTTATACAGGTTTTTGGTTACAAGATTGTTCATCGGCAATAACGTGTGGATATTCATTGTGCGGATCTTGTGGATTGAATTTGGTGATCACTTGTGTGTTTGAGGATGTTTATCCCTCATGTGGGAAGTGTGTGGAAAAAATTTATTTTGGTCTTCACATGCATTTGAGTTTGGATTGAGTCAACTTGTTATACACGTTTCATTTGCGTTTTATGTATTTTTGGGTCGACATGTAAAAGATCTAATTCGATGTTGTGGATAAATAAGAGTGATCGATATGATCATTTTAGGTATCGGTGGTTGTGGGGAAAGTGGTTGTGAGCAATTGTGCGTAGTTTCATGTGTGCATGTAAAGGATTTGTGCTCTAGTATAATGCAGAACAGACAAGTGTAGTAGAGCAGAGTAATATTATGTGTTTTGTGCTTAACCAAAACTATACTCAAGCATTTGTTGATGCTATTAAATAGTTCAAACCTTCTTGTAATCTTTTGTAATCATTTTGTAAGGCAGTGAGCCTTCTAGGGTTGTAGCCCTTATTGTAAATTAAGTAGTGAGCTCTAGGCAGTGTGCCTAATGCATGTGCATTCCCCTTATGTAATATTTATATACTTCTAACAGAGTATATTAATATTGTGGGTTTCAATCCCACCATGGTTTTCCCCTTACCCGGGTTTCCATGTAAAAATCCTGGTATTATGGGGTTGTGGATATTTTCTTTATGTGATTGCATCTTTCTTTTGTTTAGTTGCTTAAGTGGTTGCAGAATTACATTTAGAATGTTAAAATTTGCAGAACACTGATTCACCCCCCCTCTCAATGTTCCTTGTTTCAAACACAAAAAATATAATATTATAACATTATATTTTATTTTTTATAGTTTTATATTATATTATTTTGTATGCTGCCAAGGGGACCTAGGCCCATTTAATTGAAAAACAAGAAAAAATATAATTGTCATTTTGAATGGCCTTATTCTAGTGTAATGTTATTGGTTTGTGGTCAAAGATGGTTCAAAGGCATCCTATCACTTTTACAACCCTTCCAATCTATTCTCAAAGAAATGTTAATCGAGATGATTTTCTAAGAAGAAGTTGAACGTCTTCAAGTCGCTTCATATTTTATCATGCTTATCCTTGAAAGCATCAACAACTTTTCACAGACTCCCAATGTTTTGTATTTTGTTGAATGATATGATGATACTTAGAGGATTAACCTTCCATGATTCTATGGTGTAACCTTGTTTAAAGAATCATATTTTCTAGCATAAATTTCCACATAACTTTGATATTTGATTTATAATAATATATATTTTTATTCTAAGCTACTTATAAAAATGTAGCATCATAAATTGTATCCAATTACAATTTCATCCTCACCTAGACCTCACCTTGCCATTCTATCATTTGATGCCCAATGTCTACTTTGATTATGTTCACACCCTTCACAAACTTGCATATCCACCTTCTCTCCTGTCTTTTCCCCAAAGCCAAGTCCTAATTCTCAGGACCATAGCACCATAGCCCCTTGGTCCTCTCAATTAGGACCCAAATTTGGTCCTCACAATAGTCACATTAAGTTAGTAGTCTTTTAGATTCCATGTCGGCCTACTCTGAAAATTCAAATAGTTTTCAGACAATTATGTATAAAAGGAGGCCTACCCATATCATTTGGAGACCTAACCAAACTTCTCATGATATCGATGACACTCTAGTGTATTCCATTCAAGAGAGAAAGCAATCAAGCATTCATCAAGCATTGGAGAAGAAGTGAAGTCAAATTTGAGCATTCAAGATGGCATCCATGATCAAATTTCTATGAAGACATTCTACGTGACATCCTAAAACACTTGTGTGAGGATTCAAGCAAGCTTCATCAAGGTATACATTTCAATTACAAGCATTAAATTTGAGATCTAACTTTTCCCTCGAAAGGAAATCATCAAATTCAATTCTATTTATATTACAATTATCATTTCAATTTCATGGTTAATTCTTAAACCGGGGTTTTACCCAAGGCAAACCCCTATCCACAACCCATTTTCTTCTCTTTCTATATATAGGAAATTGACCTAGGAGTTGTGATTGAATATTCTGATAAAGTTGATGACAACGAATAGGTTCAGATTTTGACAAAGCGAAAAGCAGAGGACCAGGGCGACCGACCATCTCGATCTTGAGAATTCTATTGGAGCTTCTGATAGTGGATCCAATGCATCTCCCTAATTCAGAAAAAAGATCCCACTTGCCTATCTCAAAGTTACATGACCAGGGTGACCTACCATCCTGTTCCCAACAATTCAACTTGAAATTTCAACAACAAGTTTTGATTTTTTTATTCTATTTAGATCCCTATTTGTGGCTCTGTCCGATATCTATAGCAATCTATTATTATTGTTTCATTTCAATTATCCATTGGTTTACCCTAACTTCACAATTTACATTAAATTTTAACTCAAAAGGGTGAGACTGTAAATTGGTAAATTTAATTAGTGTTTCAACCCTTTTCCTATTTGGATTATGGTTAAATCTATTGAATTTACCCCTCTTTTAATGTAATGGTTAACTAGGTAAGATTAGTGGTTTTATTATCTTAATTGATGAAACCCTAATTTTACACCATCACATTTTGGTGAGCCCATCACTCTTACATTTGCATTAATTCTGATTTATGGTCTCATATCTAATTTATATGTAGTTTAATATTCAAATTTGCACTCATAGATCATATATGCAATTGAACTACATAAATTCGGAGGCTAAATTCATAAAAACTCTACTTTATTCTTCTATAATTGACTTGTGGGTTGTATAAATTTTTAATTGTGTTTTCAAATCTGATTTTTATGACATGTTATGTTCAGATTTAGATGCATCTAGTGTTCAAATTCATAACTCACATTGTTTAATTTCTTGGTTAATTAATCATTTTATAAAGAAATTGCATTGTTTAATCATAGTTTCAAATATTTGCATTCAAATTTCCCTCTTTGTGCATGACTTTTTTTACCCTTAGTCCTATATACAATAATCTAGTGAGAAGTAGTTATATACTTAGGGCTAACCGAGGTTTAAACACTAATGATATGGAGCTTCAATTGACTAACCTATTCTATGTGAATGTTGGTGCTTCCTCGAATCCCACAAATGATATAAAAAATCCCCATTCACCTCATACCTCTCATGATGAGGATGAATCACTAACTAGGGTTACTATTGACCAATTGGAGAATATTGATGGATTTAAAAAATCTTCAACAAGGGATGGGTCAACAATACATGAATAGTGAGGCAATCCTCTTGATTGAAGGATTGAAAATAATAGTTCAAAGTGATAAGATGGGTGTGGATTTGTTGTGTGGCCTTACTCATATTGTTGATACTAATATTATGCCAATCAAAAGTTGTGTCAAAAACCTTGGTTATTCTCAACCTACTAGCCTAGTTAACCATTTCATTCCTATTCCCACATCCTTTCCTAGTGTGCCTATATTTACATCTTCTATCGTGACTACTTCTACACAAAATGTTAATCCCATACATGTTATTCATGGGGGAAATCCTATTAATCTTGATATTCTAACATACCTCCTTCTATGAGTCTTCCATTTGTTTCACAAACATCTCCCATACCAACATACCATAATGTTCCCCTTACTTATTTTTTGCCTCTACGCCAAAATAACTCTACCAGAAGTCTCAAGTTTTTAGAAGTTTATTCGTAGGAGTTTTTCTTTCTTGAAAAGAGTTACTATTTACCTCTTGTTGTTTCTAAAACATTGAAAGGGGTTAAATCTATATTATCCTTATGTAAAAATATCAATTCCCTCCAAAATAAGGTCAAACAAATCATGTGAAGTTGGAGTTTTTTTTTAGAAGTCAATGTTTCCATAATGTATGAGGAACTAGAGGTTTGAGGTTAAGGTCTCCACACTACATGATTAGCATGGCAAACTTTCATGCCCAATCTTTGAGAGGGAAGGCTATTCTAAATGCAAACCATGTTCTAATTGTAGTATTGTTGGAGTTTACCTTTATTTTAAGCCATGAACATAAGTAAAAGATGTCACATAAAGGAGAAGCCCTAGCTCTCCTTAAGTTTGATTAGTAGTTCAACAAGGAATCCAAGGGCAACCATGCATAGAAAGAGGTAGTTGACCAACTATTTGATGCATGAAACAATGATTGGGAGAGTCTTGAAGGGATTAAAAGCATGCATTAGGTAAGATAAAGACAACTCTTGCATTATCTTCTCTAAGAGTAATGTTCAGCAGGAAGGTTAGACATAGCTAACATGGTTGTGATAGTTATAAACTATAATATTATCATTCCCATTAGAAGATTAAGATGTTAGTAGGCAAGACTGGTGAAGGGTATGGTACCAATCAAAATAGAAAATGACAGCGACCTTGTTGAAGAAAAGACAATATGTTAGCATGTGAGTAAGAAGCCTAATGGAAGATCCCTATGAAAGAGAAGCAATCACTCTCTATGAAAGAGAAATTATCGCTCTAAGAAATACAAAGGTAGAGATAAATTAAGAGCTTAAGAAGAAGCAAAGGCAATGATGCATTCAAGAAGGCCAAATTTGGAATAGTGTCAAACATTGTGGCAATCCTAGGAACAAAGTGAGCCTTCCTTCAACACTTATGGCAGTGCCATAGCTAAGGGGCGAGACAGTCCATTCACAATGGTTATATGACACTATGAAGATGCATTCAAAAGCAAAGAGGGAAACCATTATGGAGCAATAAAAGAGAAGATGGAAAGGAAACTCATCTAATTTTAGCAACCTCTATGGAGGGTATAATCATCATGAAAATCATTGAGGGAGCTTCAAAAAAAACTCAATTCTTTTGGAAGGCATAAGAATATTGGCACATTAATAGAAGGATAAGTAATGCAACTTCATGATAGTATGAGCATTGAAAGAAACAGTAAAGAGAGTTTTAGCAGAATATATCAATCTATCCTTAGAAAGACAAGACATTTTGTGTTCACTTCCTACTTGTTGCAGCCTGTGAAAAAGCCTCTATGCAATCATTCAAAAAATTTAGCAGTTATAGGGTTAATAGCAACATATATTGTTCAACATTCAAGAAAACCCTTGACAAAGACATAATACAAAATACAGTCCAAAAGGATATGAGAAGACCAATAAAAAAGAATCGAGCAATGAATAAGAATACAAATTGGAATGACAATGAGTGCTCATGGTTCTTGTCAAAAGAATAATAACTTGTCAAAATTAGTGAACAATGCTTCTAAATGTAGCTAAACAGTAATAGGGATAATCAAGACTGTAAGCCTTTGGATAGTATGGTCAAAGAGGTCAGGATTAAATAACAAAAAATGTATTAAGTGACATGCTTGGAATGGGCATCTTTAAAGAAGTTATGAACAAATATTTCTACTTATTGCTTGGATGAAGAGCATAGATTAAAAATGAAGATAATATGGTAGACAAAAGATATGAAAAATAGTACATTCACATTGTTCTCAGCTATTTCCTCATAAGAAATCAAAGTCATGGAAGAAACTCAAAGCAGACTAGAAGACAGTCCAAAGTAGTATGAAAGAAGCAACCACTTCTAGGGTTAGAGGTTAAAGGAAAAAATATTGTTGCAGCATTTAGAGATAAGGCACGAGAGCTTAAGTTTATATTTTAAAACACAAAGAAAGCAGTGAGCAAAAATTCTCAATGCAATCACAAAGGAAAGAAGATTACATGACTGTTAAAAGAAGGCTGTCACAAATAAAAATATAGTCCAAACAACATTGATAGGGCAATCTATTAAGGAAAAAGATAGTCACAAAAGAACTTCTTATAGTGAAAACTATACAAGATTTTCAATCATAAAAGAGTTAAGGCCGTTACATGATAATGAACAATATAAGACTATAATAACATAGAATGAGATGCAATAGCACAATTCATGAAAGGAGGTTTGGACAAGGGCATAACAAAATGTATCGAAGTCAAATTTATGAAAGATGACAAACCTTGAAAGAATAAAATAAGTAGAATAAGCCAAAAAGGGAACTAATGACTGACATGTTGGAAAGAGATACTACACAAGTTATCTGGTGTTGTCATTGATGGCAACTCAAGTCAATGTACCCATAAGTAGTGAATGATTTTCTCATACCGAAAATTAGATTGAAGATTGGTTTAAGTTCGACAAGCTTAGATTAGAGAATCTAATAGTGTTTGGTATTTTGGTTGGTATTTTGTTTCAGGTTAATATTTTGTGTTGCGGATCAAAAGGAAGCTAGATGCATGTCTGAGATACCTTATTCCAGAATTTTAGCCTTCGATGATGATTGATGTGCAAGTTAGAAGGTCCAGTGTATTGAGTTTTGGTCTAATAGTGCAATATGACCGACTAGCATGATAAATCCTTATGCGGACAATTGGAGTTATTTTGGTGATTGTTTTTGTGATCAAGGATGTTTAGCCTACATATGTGGTAGCCTATGTTTGATTATTTTGGTTTGCACTGGCATTTGAGTTCAGATTTTGCCGCTAGTTTGTACATGGTTCATAAAATAATTAAATTTTCTTGAGCCGACATGTAGCAAATATGATTTCTTATTGCGGATATTTGAGAGCAATGGTTTTGATCATTTTGGGTATGTGGAAGGCATTAGTGTTCAATTGTGTACAATTTCACATGCACAACTTAGAGATTGGTGCTCTAGATTATAGAAGAATAATGTAACATAGTAGTGAGAGATAAGGTGTATGAAATTCATGTATTGTGCTTAAGCAAAAATTTAATTTGATATTTGTAGATGTTGTTCATCAGTTCAATTAATCTGTAATCTTTGTATTTGAGTTGTAGCCAGTGAGCCTCTCTCTTTTGAGTAGTGATCTCTAGACATTGTGTCTGAATGCATGTGCATTCCCTAATTGTAATATTTATATACTTTTGCAGAGTATACCTATATTGTGGGTTCATCCCCATCATGGTTTTTTCCTTAACCGGGTTTCCACGTACAAAAATCTTGGTGTTATAGTGTTGTGGTTATTTGATTTATGTTCTTGCATTCTTTCTTCTGTTCATATGCATTAAGTGGTTGAAAGAACAATTTAATAAAGTTAAAAATTGTAGAACACTGATTCACCCCCCTCTCTCAGTGTTCCTTGATTCCTGTTGTCACAAAATTTTGCACCCTGCGATGATCAGACGGTCATCAACCTTGTGAAACATTGAATCAACTTCTTAAGTGTGGGACCTTGTGAAATGTGAGGTTGAATCTTTGGAGAAGGCTGACTTCCTTTCCAGTTCGAGTGCAGGTGTTGGACCAACCCAACAGAGATAAATCCTAATCTACTGATCTGATAGGGAAAAGGGAGAGAGAGAAGGGTTGCTTGAAAGAAGGGAAATAAGGTTTGTACCTAGATTGAAAGTGATCTTCCCCGCTTATGACTGCACAAAACATAAATAAAACCACCAAAGACATGCACAAGATTCTATCTTAATTAGCTTCCAAAATGTAGAGTGAAGGTTGGAATTTGCAAGATAGCAGGAGGAGCTGATCCAGTTCACAGATGATATCCACAAGGAATCAACACAATCATCTATACTAAGGAAACAAATTAAAATGCATTCAGACAAAAGGGTAAAAACATTACACAAGTTTAAAGAACTGAATGAAGGCAAAACAGGTGAATTTTATTCATGCAAGAGCAAGGCAAAATTTTACAAGTCCAGAGAAACATAAGTTTTTTGCAAAAGAAAAGAAAGAAGATCCTGTACAAATGTTACAAATTTACCTTTATAGTTCAAGCATAACTCAAAATTGAACCTAGCTGGAAACCCTAACCCCCCTAGGGTTAGGTTACAAAATATCTAAGAGGAGGAGAAGATTAGATCGACAAGTTGATCTGACTGCGCAGGGATAACTCTACAAGTGGCTATCATCTCTAAAAGAGGCAAAAAGGGTTGTAGGAGAAGGCATCTCTGCAATAGATGCATCATGGTGACATGACAAAGGCAAGAAAGTCTCCAAAATGTATTAAATGGGCATTGGACGACATCCAAAACAAGCCTGTAGAAGTCCAATAAGGAGTAATGGTGAAAATCCCCGGTGGTTGGAAGTAAAATAGATCATAGATCGGGCGTCGAATGAGTCCAAAAATGTCTTGACTACGAGATCGACAACCACCCCTGACAGAGAGAATTCAAATTTCAATGGCCTCCGCAAGTTCAAATGTTCACTATCGATTAAGAGATCTTGCACGCAAATGGACACGCGAGATCTCGCCACATACGCACACAAAAAAGGCCCATCTAAAGATTAAGTCATGACCATTGATCAACCTTTTAAGTGAAAATCCACGACCACATGCATGCCATGTGGTAGGTCAAGATCACTCATATATCGTTGTTACGTTCTTACCTCACACAACCATCTAACTACCTCTATTTGCCTTGTGGGATAAGCGGGAGGGCAACCCTTCGCGTTGTCATTTTCTTATCCCGTAGCATCCTTCTTTTGCCTTTGTTATCTAGGTACGCATAACACACAAGTTATGCAAAAAAACATTGAATTTCTCATATTGAATCTATAGCTAAGTTGACAAAAAAGGGTCAACAATTCCAACATGACATTCTCATATTTAGGGACATAGTTCATAGTAAAAAGAAAACCTTAAGAGCAATGATCAAATTTGTCTAAAAGCACAAAAGAATTAGTGGTTTATACTGATAAAGAATCTTGAGAGTAGTCCTAAGCTTAGAGTCTCAAAGATAATGACATGACAACCAAATGTTAGTAACAAAGGGCTCAGAAAAATGGAGAAGATTATTAGACAAACCTTCATCAAATAGTAGTAGACCCTAAAGAGACAATACACATAACACAGTGAGTATCATAGTTATTAACTATGACAATAACTTTCATAAGATGATAGAGATCTTCTTAAAAAGACAAAGCTTGAAGAGATTAAAAACCTAAAACACAATTCATTCAAGACAAATAAGTGGATCACACAATTGAAAGACCATGAAGGAAGGGATTTTAAAACACATTGATATAGTCCAAATGATTGTCTTGAAGCAAGATATATAGTAGCACTATTTGTTAATGAAAATGCAGTGGTAGTGACAAATTTTGAAGCAAAATCAGAGTGTAAAAGGGAGGAATAGTCATAGCCAAAGGGCTAAGAGTTGATCATAGTTACAAAGAGTTAATAAAGGTGAACTTTGAGTAAAGTTCCAATTCCTTGTGTTATGCATTCACTTAGGCCAAGTCCTAATTATTCATGCCATCATTTGAAAGGATTAAATAAATTGTTCATAATCAGTTTGTAAGGAAGTTGGAGTTAAAAGATCACGTATTAGTTTGGACCTTGAAAAAGGGAGTTTTAAAGCAGTTTTGCCTTAGTTTGGGTCCCCACATGGATACAACATGAGTCAAGATAGCTTTTGGACTAGTTCAGAATGATTTTATAGTAGTTTTAGCTTCCTTTTTGCATGCTTTTCAATCAATTTAGATCCCAAAGGACACGAAGATAGAACAAGAAAAGGATGATCAGTTGTAGCCAACATGGAGGTGGAAGAAGAAATTCATTAGCAAGTTCATCCGTAGTTTTTTTTCAAAGCTTCTTCTTCTATAAATCTTCCTCTTTACTATTTTCTATCTAGTTCTTACTTTTGTTTTACTTGGTGTTCTAGCTCTTGAAGATCTTTCAGGCTTAAGGGTAGTCTTGTAACTCAACATTTTTCAATTCTAGAAGCATTTGTAATAGCATTCCTTTTAGAGTTAATAAAGATGTAGTGTTATTTCTCAGATACTTCTGGTTTTTATTGTTGTTATGGATGATTTGATATGTTTTATGTGTTTTCTCTTCCAGAAACCTCTAAATGTGTCTCATTTATGCAATTATAAGGATAGTAATTTCACATAAATTTAGGTTACGAGTTGTGTCATATTGTTGAAAGTAGTTTGAAGTCGTGAAATTTAGGTTTCCTTCACACAAACACTAAAACAAGAAACCTTCCTGTGAAATATTTGTGTATTTCTTGATATTTTTGAGTTGTGATCATAAAAGCTTCTTTCATTGAGTCTGGTTGTGAGTTTAGGACAATGAATACAATTAGAATATTTGGTGCATCACCTCCTAGGATGGGTTTAATTTCCATGTTTCCTTGTATAATTTTTTCCCAATCAAGAAGTTAGTTTGCAGGTTGTCCATTAGGAGAACCAGCTCACTCTAGAATTTACCTTCATTATTGGAAACCCGCAAGCTCAAAGGTGTTTCCTTGTTTCACAGGATTGTTAAGCTCCCATAATCCTTTGTGACAACAATCCCCGCTCCTTATTCTTAAGATCCTTCACCTACTCAACAATGTTAATCCTCCATCATAATTCAATATGTCCAATTATCATTCCTCCACTAAAGCAACTATCAATAACCTAGCCCAAATTGTTACAATTTTACAACACCAATTGGCTTCTATAACTCAATCCAAATTCAATGTTCCCACATTTGATGTAGCAAGCTCATTATCCAATGACATTGTCTATACGATTCCTCCTAAGCATATGGAAATCCCTCAATGGAGTTATATAATGAAAAACGTGACTCCTTGACTCATGCGAAGACTTTTCAAACTTTGTGTAGTGATTTCTCTCATGATCAAAGACTTGTGGCAAAATTATTTACTCAAGCCTTTAGGAATAAAGACTTGCAATGGTATTTTTCTTTGTCTCCTTGTTCTATTACTTCTTTCCAACAAATGGCTAAGACTTTCATTCAATGATTTGAAAATAACATTGGTCCTGAGATTACTTTGACTAATTTGATTCATTGTAAGCAAGGAGTTAAAAAAGTGATTGATTTTATTGGTAGATATAAACATTTTCATTCACAAATTGCTTATATTGTGCCTGATCATGATGTTCAAAGAATTTTTATTACTATTTTACAATAGGATATTAGAGATAAGCTTCTATTTTATGAGTTTAATGTTGGCATGTTTGGCATAACTGATGAAGATGAGATGATGGTGGATGACTGTACCGGTAGAGGAAGATGACATGGTCAATTATTTATATTGTCATTGATGGAAACTAGGTTCAACTGATGTTTAATGATGTTTACAGTTAGTTTTCGGTGATTGACTTGTTGGATAAGTGATTTGGTCTATCGGAGTAAGAGTTTGATAGTTTGACAGTTTGACAGAGTTTACTAACAAGACTACGAATTGGGACCTTAACCAGTAGAGTAGATAAGTTTGTTTTGGTGTTGAAAGTTCCAGTTTTTGTTAATACTGATTCACCCCCCTCTTAGTATTAAACAGATTCTCTAGGTTTATCAATTGGTATCAGAGCTTTGGTCCTCTATGTGTAGAAAGCCTAACAGTTTGAGTAACAGTTTGAGGGAAAGATTATGTGAAAGATGATGAAGAAGGAGGGTCCCAAGTTTACCAAGGACAACTACCAGATATGGAGTGATCGAATGAAGATCTACATTAAAGGAATGGGTTCACACTACTGAAATCATGTGATAACCAAGTATGTTGCACCTACTACTAGTCCCTTGACACCAGATGAGCTCAAAGAACAACATGAAAACATTCAGGCTCTTGAAGCAATTGTAAGTACTTTGTCTAACTCTGAATATATTGATGTTCATAGATTAGAAACTGCAAATGAAGTATGAGAGAAATTAATTTTAATCTATGGAGGAGATGAACATGTACAAAGGGGAAAGGAAGAGAGTTTGAGAGGAAAATTTGATGATATGAAATGGTTGATGGTGAGAACATAACCCAATATGGACAAAGGATTAAGGAAGTTGTAGGTGAAATAAAGAGTGTCAGAGGTAAGATTGAAGATGATACTATTGTCAGAAAAATGCTTAGAACTCTTTTACCTCAGTATTCTATCAGAGTGTTTGCTATTCAAGAACTGAGATCCATTTCAAAAGATAAATTTACTGTTGATTCTTTAATTGGAAAGTTAACTGCATTTGAACTTAACAGTTTTGATAATAGTGTTTCCAAAGCTTCTGAATCCGCCTTTAAGGCTTCAGTAACTGGTACATCAACAAGGAAAGGAAAAGATGTTTGCCATAATCATGACTGCAGGTCTAGTCATGGTGGTAGCAGAGGTGATGGTGATGATGAAGATCATCTAATGGAACTTAAGGCATTACTGGCTAGAAGATTCCGTAGAGGAATAGGTAAATATAAAGGTAAATTACCCTTGAAGTGTTTTTCTTGTAGTAAGATTGGACACATAGCTGCTAACTTCCCTAATGCTGATAAGCAAGATAAGTTTAGGAGATTCAAAGGAAAAAGAAAGAAACATTGTTATGTTGCAGTGGATGAAGGTGTGGCCGATGATGAATCAGAAGAAGATGACAATGATGAGATAGTATTTATTATTGTGAAGGAGGATTTGACTGATGAGAAGGCTTTGGTGTCTCATATGGATAACAATGATGAATGGATAATAGATAGTGGTTGCTCACACCACATGACCAGTGACAAAAGTAAGTTCCTATCCCTTGAAGAGTTTGATGGAGGTGTTGTAAGATTTGGTAATAACTCTCCCTACATGGTTAAAGGTAAAGGATCAATTTCATTAAATGGGAAGAGTAATGCAGATGATGTCTTTTGGGTTGAAGGACTAAAACATAACCTCTTGAGTGTTGGACAACTTAATGATAAGGGATATCTACTTGAATTCAAAAGTGGAGTGCGTAGGATTGTTGGAAATAATGGAGAATTGAATGCTACTGGGAAGTAGACCAGAGGTAATTTATTTAATCTAAATGCTAATGTAAATGATTGTTTGGTGGAGAATATTGAAGACAACTGGTTGTGGCACAAGAGATTTTGTCATGTCAATTTCGACAATTTGATTAAAGTTAGTAAGTCAAGTATTGTTAGAGGTTTGCCCCATCTTGTGAAAACATACAATGTGTTATGCAAGGAATGTTAGATGGGTAAGATGACCTATGTATCCTTTAAGATTAACTCTTTTTCTTCAGAGAATATTCTTGATTTGGTTCATACTAATCTTTGTGGTCCTATGAGGACTAACAGCTATTTTGGTGATAAGTATTTTATGATCTTTACTGATGATTATTCCAAAATGATGTGGGTAACTTTTCTGAGAGAAAATTCTGAGGATTTTAGTAAGTTCAAAGCATTTAAAGCTCTTGTTAAGAAAGATACCAGGAATAATCTAAAATGTTTGAGATCTGACCGTGTAGGTGAATTTACTTCTGATGAGTTTGTGAAGTTCTATGATGAACAGGGAATTAAGAGGCAAATGCCAACTCCTAGAACTCCTCAACAAAATGGGATAGCAGAGAGAATGAATAGAACAGTTTTTGAAGCTTCTAGAATCATGTTGATTAAAGGTCAAGTACCGAAGATGTTTTGGAGAGAAGTAGTCAACACTGTTGTCTATACTTTGAATTGGGTACTTGTCCAAAAAGGTAATAAAAAAACACCTTATGAATTATGGTATGGAAAGACTCCTAGTGTAAGCTATTTCAAAATATTTGGGAGTAAATGCTATATTAAGAGAAATGATTACACTGAAAAATTTGATGCTAAGTGTGATGAAGGCATCTTTCTTGGTTACTCTACAAAGAGTAAGGCATTTAAATGTTATAACAAGAGAACTGAGAAGATCATTGAGACTGCTAATGTGAACATAGATGAACTCCTGGAGAAATTTGGCGAGTCTAGCAGATCTGAGCCTGAGAAAGATGAAGAAAGACTTGTGTTCATAGAACCAGAATTGTAGAAGACTGATGAGAAAAATGTTGTAGAAAATTGGTGCTCAACCGGTAAATGCAGAGAGCGATAAAGAAGATGAAGAACATGGAGCAGGAAGAACTGCATCGAAACCGGTTATTCCAAGGTATGTCAAGTTAAATCACTCAGAAGAACAAATAATTGGAGATAAACATGGTGGAGTACAAACGAGGAAAATTAGAGAAAATTCTTGTTTGATTTCTACTATTGAGTTGAGAACAGTAAGAGAGGCATTAAAGGATGATGATTGGATTAGTGCAATGAATGAGGAGTTAGATTAGATAGAGAAGAACAAGACATGGACACTTGTTCCTAGACTGGAAGACAAGAATGTGATTGGAACCAAATGGGTTTTTAGAAACAAGTTAAATAAAGAAGGAAAGGTTGTGAGAAATAAAGCAAGATTGGTTTGCAAAGGCTATGCACAAGAAGAAGGAGAAGATTATGGTGAAACCTTTTCACCTATGGCAAGATTGGAAGGAGTAAGAATGCTACTTGCTTATGCTACATTTAAAAGATTTAAAGTCTAACATATGGATGTTAAATCATCTTTTCTCAATGGCATCCTTGAAGAAGTATACATAGAACAACTGGTTGGATTTGCTTTGTCTGAAGACAAAGATATGGTTTGTAAACTACATAAGGCACTATATGGATTGAAGCAAGCATCGGGAGCATGGTTTGAAAGGTTGCATGCACACCAAATCAAGATAGGATTCTAGCATACCAGTGAGGATAATAACATATATCTAAAGATTGATGGAGAGAAAGTATTGATAGCTGAAGTATTTGTGGATGACATTATCTTTGGTGGTAATGATGACTTATGCATGGATTTTGCTGAGGAGATGAAAAAGGAATTTGAAATGTCTCTTATTGGAGATATTAAATTTTCTATTGGGTTGTAGGTCTAGCAGTTGGATGGTGGAATTTTTATTTGTCAGAGTAAGTATGTCAAAGAGGTGTTGAAAGTTTTTGGCATGGAAGATTGTAAACTAGTTGGTACTCTGATGGTGACAGGTTGCAAGCTGTCTAAGCAAGACGACTCATCATCTGTGGATGAGAAAGAATACAGGTCTATGATTGTTAAATTGCATTATGTCATTCATAGCAGACTGAATATTGCACATGTTGTTGGATTGGTTGCTAGATTTCAAAAGGATCCCAAGGAGACTCACTTGGTAGCGGTGAAAAGGATATTCCGGTACCTGAAAGGCACAATAGATTATGGTTTGTGGTATCCTTATAAAGGAAATTTCTCTTTGGATGTGTTTGATAGTTCTGATACTTAATGTTAAGTACAGATGCCAAGCTAACAAGATGAGAGGGGGGGGGTGAATCATACAAACTTAATCTTCCATAAAAACAACAGATTCAACCTCGGTAACATATACTTCAACAATATAACCAAAAATGCTAAACATGCAAACTCAAAAGCATATAAACATCATAATACTCATAACACCAGATTTAACGTGGAAACCCAAATAGGGAAAAACCACTGTGGGATTTTGAACCCACTAAGAAATATACTCTTCTAGAGTATGCTCGATTAAAAGTAAATCCTGTTAAAGATTACAAACACATTGCTAGATGTGACCCGGTTAAGGGATTTCCCTCAGATCTGTTAGGATCTTCACCTTTTTAGAAGTGACCTTGTTAAAGGATTTCAAACACTCAATCAGAATGTCACCTTGCTAGAGGATTTTACAAATAAGACTGTTAAGTCCACTCGGTTAAGAGATTTTCTGTCACTTTACAAAATAACAGTAATAAAAATCTATCTGCAACTTCACATCTAAAATGCTAAAGCAGATTCTTATTTGCTCAATACAATCTAATCATAGGACTTATCTTGTCCATCTGGTGGGCTCTATACTCTGTTATTCAAACTGCTCTTCAAGCTTCTGTGCTCGGTAATCACTATGTAGCATCCCTATGCATACACTTGCCCGCATACATTGTTTATCAACAGTTCCTTATTTATAAACAATTTGCCAACCGCTTAATCTCCTTGATCACATATCCCATGATCAATCATAGCCATCAGATCTTCAAACTTGACCAGGTTCAATGTATCTTTCAATCTGAAAATGTTTTACCCCGCCTTGGAACTTGCATACATTTCTTGGAACTTGTGCTAGGGTATTGCGGTTCAATCTAAGCTGTAGATCTTCCTGCCGATTTTCCTTTACCATAGATTCTTTAACAAACTTCATGCACGACATACCAATCATTTAATCATATCTAGCTCATCAACTTCCTTCATTAAATAATGCTTTTATTCATTCAATGCATTCTATTATTACTCGGTAAATACTAAACTTCACTCGGTAGACATTCTGCCTTCATTAACCGATAGCGATAACCTTAGGGTTTACCGACTAGGTTCTTTGCTCGGTAACATAGTATAGTATTAACCTTACAATCAACAACATATGTAGGATATCAAAACAATCTAAACATCATGATCTCATCATTGTCTAACTCGGTAATAGTTGCCCATTGAATAACTTATTCCTCCCCTTATTCATCACATTCTTTTTGTGTGTTTTACCGACAACTTTATACTCATCAAATCATACTTCTTAAGATATGGCAACATCATAATGAATTAGAATATCAATTTCTTGACATCAATGACAAAATAATAATATTAAGACAGTAAACATCCTTAATGAGTTATATCCATAATCATCAACAACCTTCTCGATATCCTTATTGAAATGCCAACAATCTCCCTTTATCTGTTATAATGCCAACAATGTTTACTGATGCAGATTGGACAACCAATGTAGATGACCGGAAAAGCACTACCGGTGGAGCTTTTCTTCTTGGAGGAAGATTGGTTGCTTGGACAAGTAAGAAGCAAACTTGTGTTTCTTAGTCAATAGCAGAGGCAAAATATGTTATAGCATCAATGAATTGCACGCAAGCAATCTGGATGAGACATGTGCTTGAAGGATTCAGATTTGATATGTCTGAACCAGTAACTATTTACTATGATAATACTAGTGCAATCAATATTTCAAAAAATCCTATGTTACATGCAAGAACAAAGCACATAGAATTGAAATATCATTTTCTAAGGGAAAGAGTATAGGAAAAACAAGTCCGCATGGAGTATGTGACAAACAAAGAGTAGCTAGCAGATATTTTCACAAAACCATTGCCGAAGAAAACCTTTGAGTATCACAGAGGTAAATTAGGGGTCAGACCCCTACTCAGACAAAACTAGAATGTAGGATGCATCAATCCAATGGGCTTCATGACTATTTTAAACTTTGGATTGATGAGATGCAGGCTCCTCTTCAGGGGGAGCAACTTAGATGTGTTTGCAGACATGCTGAAGACAACAATTGTAGCAGACTTGATCATTTGTGATGCTTATGCACCTTTGGCATTGCTGTCAAAGGGGGAGAAGAAATACAATTAAGAGAAAACATATGATTAGTTGGAGTAAATATAGTGTAACTGACAGATGAGGTGCAACAAAGAAGAGAAGAGTTGCAGAGATGGTCTAAAACAGAGTGAAACATTATGAGTTGAGTATGTTGATATTTATTGTTGCCATCAATACCAAAAGGGGAGATTGTTGGCATGTTTGGCATAACTGATGAAGATGAGATGATGGTGGATGACTGTACTAGTAGAGGAAGATGACATGATCAGTTATTTATATTGTCATTGATGGCAACCGGGTTCAATTGATGTTTAATGATGTTTACAGTTGGTTTTTGGTGATTGACTTGTTGGATAAGTGATTTGGTCTACCAGAGTAAGAGTTTGATAGTTTGACAGAGTTTACCGGCAAGACTGTGAATTAGGACCTTAACCGATAAAGTAGATAAGTCTATTTTGGTGTTGAAAGTTTCAGTTTTTGTTAATACTAATTCACCCCCCTCTCAGTATTAATCGGATCCTCTAGGTTTATCATTTACTTCGTATACACAACTGTGTATAATGCTTCATAATTATCAGCTTCAAGTGAAACAATTTGAATCGTCCTCTCCAATGGCTCCAATTAATAAGAATGAGAGCACTCAATAATCATTTAAGAAGTTAGAACACAACAAAGGTTTCATCAAGATAAATGATAACATCAACACTCAAGTGGCAACCATGACACCAAGTGTGGCCCCTTTATCCAAATACTTTAGAAAAGAGTTAATTCCTTTTTTGGGGTCTTTGGATAATATAATGTTGAGGTTGATGAATGCTAATGTGTTGCAACTTCCTCCCATCAAACTAATTAATCATTCTAAACCATTTCCTGTTAGGTCCCAGAGACAACTGAGAGGGGGGGGGGGGGTTGAATCAGTTGTCTAATAAAGTCAAACCAAAAACCAATTAACCAACTTAATGCTTAATATTGGTAAACTAGGAAAGTATGCCGGTAGACAGTGTTAACAGTAAATTGCTATACCGGTAAAGATTAATGCATGAAACACAAACATAAAGTCATCCACAACACATAACACCAATATCTGTATGTGGAAACCCTGTAAGGGGAAAAAACATGGTGGAAACCTTACCCACAATCAGATGATACTACTGCTGATAGTAAGTGTACATAAATGGGGTCTGCACATGCAGAAAGGCCAACAGCCTAGAGCTCACTGCTCAAACACAAAATGGGAGTCACACTGACTATAGTTAAATGGTTAAATCCAATAAGAATGTACTGTACAAAATAGCATCTTCATATGCTGGATTTAGTACTGGTGTAATGCTGATATGCTTATACAAAAACCTAGCTTCACCTTCAAATGATGTCTTCGTGTATACCTCTACTTAATCTCACATATTCCTTCACTCAATTCTTTTTTTCACATTCCACACTTGATCTTACAAATAAGATCTTACATTTATACCATACCCTAAGAGCAATTTTAGTAGGTCGACTCTACAAGATATTACAATAAAATCATTTTACAAACAATATAATATCTGATGCAATAACCGATTAAACATGTCGGCTTAATGCATTTACATCAATAATAAATCATCTCCATAGCATGCCATGCTGATCTGGAAAAGATAAACCTGCCGGTGTAACCCTAGATAACCTGGACCTATTTGCCGGTAAAAGCAAATATGCAAATATGAATATACCAATGATTAATTCTTCAAAACAAAGTGTCCACATGATATCTTCGACATTACCAAGTGTCTTCCATATCATTCCAAATACCGGTGAACATTATATCCTGCCGATGAACCATATACCAATAACTGTGCAATAGTTACTTGCTTGCTGGTGAATGTTGCTGGATCTCCAAAGTGCTTATTTTCAGTAGGTGTTGACATCAATGAAAAAACCATACCAAAATACCAACATTTCCAACCTCTCATGATCCTAAATCTTTTTGTTACTATCATCATCAACTTGGTCATGATACCAAAAAATGTTACTATTTGAGGAATAAGATTCAATACTTTATCAATACAACACTATATATATAGCTAGTGTGAATGACCAAGGGAATAAGTCTGTAGCTCCTCCTAACCAAAACCTCCAAATCTTCACAAATCCATTACCTTGTCATTCTACCAATGTTGTTGAGTATGAGCTACATGCGTTTTCTCCTAATGACCTTAGTGTAGAATCTAATAATGTTGTGTAAGTCATTGTCAACCTTCAAAAGACTTGTGCATTAAATTTGATCCTAGTGAAACTATTGTTACACCTAATGGCTCGTTATATATTACTATGAAGATCAAAGACAAACTCTCACAAGGGGCACTCATTGATCCAATATGTATGGTGAATGTGGTTACTGAACATATTTTTACTCAATAATTGCATCAAGTATCATATGATAAATTTGATGTTATGGTTTATGTGTATGATGGTTTTCATTGTCCTACTATTGGTTCCATTACTCTTCCCTTTTTGGTTGGTACTAAGTGCTTGGATGTCACCTTTGCTATTAATCCTACATTGGATCAATTTCGTGTGAAGTTGGGAGATCCTTGGCTCTCTTCAATGAAATCTATCCATTATACAATCCATTAATTTTTGAAATTCCCTCATAATGACATTATTATAACATTTAATCATAGCCTTTACCAACCCACAATGAAGCATAGAAATTTCACTCTTGATTACTTTTGGCCTAAACAACCCAAGCCCTTAAAGCTTCAAAATGACACCCTTTTCTTATCTTATCAAAAATATAAAAATGATATGATAATGGCCTTGAGTAAACATAAAGACCCTGCACTAATGGATATCCCTCCTCCTCATAATGTACCTAGTATTCTTCCTACTCCTATTTATCCTATATATGCCACAATCCCACCTCCTAAATCCTACAAAGGAAAGCATTTGGCATCATCATGTATCTCTTGACCTATTGGGGTTTCTTTTGTTCGTTTCCCTATAAGGGAAGAAAAAAAGTCCACGTCAATTGATCCTCAACCTTCACAAGTCTTGACTAAAGCTAGAAGGAATCATTGTGCAAGGGAAAGTCGATGAAGATGTCGTGCTAAGGCTCACAAGCTTGCTTCCCAAATAATTTCCTCCCCAAAGACACCAAATGTTGACTTGGTCCCATTTGTCTAGCCTTCCCCTAACCCTAGGGAGGAATTTCAACTCAAATCACCTTGATTGAAAATGCTCAAGAAAAATCATGGTTCAAATCTTTTCATGTTAAGGATCTTATTTTAAAAAATCAAAATGATGATATGGATGATGATAATGATGGTGAAGCTAATGATACTAATGATTATGATTATATGTATGAGCTTGTTGAGATTAATCATTAGTTATCTTCACAATTTCCAAAAGCATTAATCCTAGCTCCCAGTGACAAACAAAGTAATTCATCATTAGAGCATGATACTTTTTTGGAACTTGTAGTAGCTCCGTCTATTGTGTTTAATGCGGCTCCTCTTACATCTTACCCATCATCCCTAGATAATGTTAAGCAATATTGGGAGGTGAATGATTTGCTTGACTAGCTTCATTCGTTTCATGAATTCTCTTTTGTGTGTTTGCTTGTTTGTGATGTGCTTCTCCCATGATGTGTTGCTTGATATGTTTTTTGTGTTATGTTAGGTTCTCTTTGGATGACCCTTGTTTTGGATTAAAGAAAAAATAGGTTTTGAAGGGGCCCCGAAACCCTTTACAAAAAGATTCTAGGAGAGTTAGAATCAAAGATTAACATAAATCCAAAATAAAATGGGCTGCAAAAGAAAGCCATTACAAATGATAACCATAGAGACAACAAAAGTCTAGACGAGCAACAAAAACCAGCAAAGAGAATAAAATACAGAACCAACAAAATAGAGACAAAAAACGACCACAAACAATAGAAACACAGACCCAATTACATGAAGTTCATGAGGGTCTCAACCAACTCAGCCTCAAGGACACTCATATTTTCAGCAACAACTTTTATTTCTTTGTAGTCCACCTTTTGAACAACTACCTTCTTCTTCATGTTGCCACGGGTCCTTTTGTTGTGTCCTTCTTCAGTTTGAGTCACATCGGTTTCATCTCCAATGGTGACAATAGCCCTTTCCTGCTGCTCCCAACTATGCACCATAACAATCATAACATCATCAATATTCTTCACAATCTTGTGGTTGTTCGACTTTGGATGACCCATGTTACTCTATTAGTGCAGGGTAATTTCGAGGTTGAATCTGTTGTGAGATTCCTCTATTTTCATTTCAATTCTTCTACATGTTGTATCTATGCTTGTCATACATGTGCTATTTTTCATAAATGTGCTCTTGTGTTGTCTACTTGTGGACGATACAAAGCACTAAGATCTCTTTTTGGTCTCTTCCATGTTGACTCAAAAAGACATTTGTTTGTTATCTCTTATGCTCTTCTTCCATTCTGTTTGTAGTTCCAATACCTTAGGGGGATGAGGTCAATTCAATACAATTATTCTTAAGATATACATTATTTATCACAAGAGCATTACTAACCCCAAAGTTAGTGGGTCACTTATGTGCTTTTTCCTATATGTTTTGTGACCGTTATCCTTTGATTTGTTCTTTCTTGGGGGCATCTCATTGTGGTAAATTGCTTGGTTTTTGGATGCATGATACCTTAAAGCTATTGCTCTCAGTAAGGCGCATGCAATCACTGTTGGGTCATACACTTCACTCAATGTTACACTTTATGCACACACCATGACATGTTTTCGATATTCAAGTTACTTTGTAAATTGAGTCTTTTGCTTTGTAATTTATTAATTTCTTTTTCACAACTCATAGAAAGTAAATCTTACTAGGCCAATGTAGTCATGCTCTCTCTTTCCATTTCATTTGTTGTCCCTTTTATCTAAATATTAGAGTATAAGATCTTAAAGTCCTTGGGGGTTTGGCATGTCTTGTCTCTTTGGTATCTTGGTGATTTTTTTCAATATGACTTTGTACTTTACTGTGAGTATGGGTATAGTACAAAGTCACATTGAAAAAAATTCAAGCATTTAAGAGGACATCCATGATCAACCTTCTATGAATACATTCTACATGACATCCTAAAACCCTTGCGTGAGGATTCAAGCAAGCTTCATCAAGGTATACATTTCAATTACAAGCGTTCAATTTCAGATCTATCCTTTCCCTTGAAAGAAAAGCATCTTGTTGCAATTCAATTCTATTTCCATTACAATGATCATTTCAATTTCAAGGTTAATTCATATACTGAGGTTTGACCCAAGGCAAACCCCTAGCCAGAACCTCTTTTACTTCTCTTTTTGTGTGTAGACTATTGACTCAAGAGGTGCGATTGAAGCTTTTGATAGAGTTGATGACAACGAAAATGTTTAGATTTCGACAGAGTAAAAAGCGAAGGACCAGGGTGACCTACCATCTCAGTGCCAAGAATTATGCCCGAGATTCAGATAGTTGATCCAATACATATCCCTAATCTAGAAAAGATCCCACTTGCCTATCTCAAAGTTACAACACATTCTTCTTCTCAATCCCTGTATGTGGCTCTATCTGGTATCTATAGCAGTTTGTTATTATCATTTCACCTCAATTATCTAATATTTTACCCTAACTTCACAATTTACATCCAAATTTCAACTCAAAAGGGGGAGACAACAAATTGGTACATTTAATTAGTGTTTCGGCCCTTTTCCCATTTGGATTGTGAAGAGTGTTTTTGGGGGTAAAATCAATCATCATATAATCATATTATAAGAGCGAATCACAACTCTAATCTAATTACAATTAACTCCTAAATGACAATGAAATACAAAAAATCAATTGAACACTAAATAATAATATAAAACTCCCTCAATTGATCCAAATAAGCTTCCATTGCTCTTCTCCAAATTGTGTATGTAGGTGGCTCTCAGGTGTTGCATTAGGATTTCCTGCATAAGATAGACAATTATTTTGAAGATTATAATTTTGTAATTCTAGCTTGAAATTGGGAAATAAGCCAAGTGTTTTATAGATGTTTAGGTGAGATGGAGGGAGAAATTGAACTAAAGTGTTGATTGATAGATAACTGAATTTGATTGATCAGTTAAGTGGATTGATTGATCAATTGACATGATAGATTGATTTGTTAACTCATTTGATTGATCTGTTAACAAGATTGATTGAATAGTTGACTCAGTTGATTGACTAGATGACTGAATTGATTAGGAAGATGACTAAATTGATTATCCAGTTGACTAGATTGATTAAGGAGAAGACTAAATTGATTGATTAGTCAAAAAAGGAGATTTGGAGTAAAAATGGGAGATTGGAGCATTAATTGATTAGTTAGCTAATTTGATGAACCAATCATGATTTTCAACATGTGTTGTAGGAGATTGAATTAAAATTCATTTTCATTTTGATTTGAATTTGAATTTTGATTTTTGAATGATGAAATGCAGATGAGATTTACTAAAATTTATTGAAATTCAGAGTTGGTGAAATGTTAATTTGATAAAATGAAATTAATTGAAATGAGTTGAAATTCAAATTTGGGGAATTGGAAGAAAGAATTAATTAATTAATTAATTTAAATGAAATTATTTAATCATTAGAAATGGAATTAATTAAATAATAAATATTATTTAATTAAGGAAATCATCATAATTAATTAAATAAATAATATTTAATTAATATTTGAGAAAGGGTTAAATGATGAAATGATTAAGAAATGATAGAAATTGGATAATTAGTAAGAAAAATGAATAATGATGATTAGGTAAGTTGAGAAGAATTAATTAGCTTAATTAAATAATTAGTCAATTAATAAGATGAATAATTAGCAATGATCAGTGAGACATTTTTAGGTGTCTACAACTAGATCTATTAAATTTACCCGCCTCTTTTAATGTAATGGTTAACTAGTTGAGATTAGTGGTTTTATTCTCTTAACTGATTAAACCCTAATTTTACACCATCACATTATATCAACAAATTAACACATCACCAAAAATAACTAAACACTTATCTAATTGTCTATTCATTGCTTACTATTAAATTATGTAAAAAAATTTTAATATAAGAGATAATGTATGGTAAGTTTAGTATTTGCACTTTATATCATTATAATACCAACAAATAAATATAGAAATAATAGATAATAGATTAATTGGTTAAAAACATTAGATTTTCACAATTCATGAAATTAATCATAACTTCTATGGAATAGATTATGTGATAGTTTTCAATATTCTAGAGCACACCCCAATATCCATTTTTTTTTGTTTCTCATAGCCTTATATATCATCATGATGATGGATCAATGAGTGTGATCTAAAATATTGGTGCAAAAACTATCACACAATCTAATCCAAAAACATCCATGACCAGATTGAATAATCCCATAAATCAAGTCAACATTAGAATGTAATATTTGTTAAAAAGATAAAAATAGTGTATGATCGCATTCAATGAGACCATCCTCTCAAAATTGTTAATAAAGAAAAGAGTATCCTCTTATAAGGATTCTCTCTTTGTATTTTCATAACAACTGTAATTATTGAATTGCATTCTTGTTGCACAATCAATATCACTTCTCTTTTCTGGATCTCTGAATTCTCGCCTCCATAGTTTTTTTACTTCTCTCCTTTTGTGATAGGTTTGCATGCAGGTGATCTTTGGGAGCTATAGAGTTGATTTTTCCTCAACTCCAATATGGTATCAGAGCTTCAAATCCACATGCCCTTGTTCTCTTCATGAGAGTTTTTGGGCCTTATTCTTCAGATCTGTGTATTCAAGGGTTTGTGCAGTTTCTTTTTTCCATTTATGGGGGTAGCTGATTTTTTGGTACACTTTTATGGCAAAAGGACCTCACGGTTGGATTCAAGAGGTCGTTTCCATGAATTTTGATATAAAATTTGACTTATTTTGGAGTCAGGTGTAATGGAGGCAAAACTATTTTAGGCCCTAGACCGTACGACCTCGGGCACGCAGATCGAATTTTTTATTTTTAAAAATGGCAGTTTTATGACTTGCGTAGGCCGATCTGGACACCTTCGACTGTCGATGATTTGTTAATCGCTGGGGCCAACCCTCACGATCTCTACCGGTGGTCCGGGAGCCACCAGTAGCTCGAGCCTCGCCAGCTGCTCGGGACCAACCCGAGACCTCCTCGCTGCCGCCGCTGCTCAGAAACTCGCTCACCGGCTGCCCAAGTCTCACCGCCCTGAAACCCCACCGACTGCTAAGGTCCTGTCAGCCATCCGCCCTCTGCTCAGCTGCTGCCCATCCGCCACCCCCCTACCACCAGCAGGGGGGTGTTTTTTTTTTTGAAGGGTTTTAACAGGCTAATGGTTTTTTGCCATAACTTGGGCAAACAGAGTCATTTTTTGCAAAACCTTATATCATTGAAAATCTCTTTCCGAGCTCTATCCAGATCTGGAGGTTTGAACTTTTGATTTTTCTTTTTTTATGGCATTTTTTTTTGTCAAAGCCAGAGGTTGTTTTTTGCACTCTGGGAGATATAACTTGAGCATCCAAACTCCATTTTTTGAAAACTTTATATCGTTAGAAAGCTTGTTCTATGTTCTTTCCATTCATATGAGTTTTCTTTCCAAATTCTTCTCTAGGTACAATTTATTCAGGCTTTTTCTTTTCATCACTTTGGTGAATCTCTTGGATGTTTCAGGTCCTGGGATCTCTTTCTTTGACTAGGATGTCTCATCTTTGGTTGTTCTTTCTGTTTCTAGTCTTTTGTCTCTTCTGATCTCTGTAGAATTTTATTTATGCAAACGCATTGAGATAAAGTGTCACCATGTATTGTATACTTGGGATCTTGCACATCTTGTGCCTTATTGTACATGCACTACTTATAAAGTGCCATGGGAGGGTTGATGTTTGCCTTTGTTTTCCATCTACCTTTGTCACATGAGTGTTCCTCCCATGACATTAGCCTCATGATGTGTGTCAAGAGAGTGTTCCTTCCACGACACTATGTAGTTTCTCTGCACCTTCAATGTTCCTGGTTCTTCACCATGCAGTTCTTGTTGGTCATTATTTTTAGTGTACCTGTCCCTCTCCCTTTTCAGCATTATGGGGAGGTTTGTCTTGTTGTTATAATGCTTCCTTGGTTCAATTGATCAACTCTTTAGGCTTTGATGTTTCATGCCATCTGTATCTTCGAGTTCAGTTGTTTGTCTTTGTTTTCTATTTGATTCGAGTAGTGTCATTTGAGGGCACTCATGCAAATTACAGTCTTCTCTACCTAGTCATGTTCTATTTTAGTGGAGGTTCTTCAGATCAATAGTTACTCTTCAATAGTGTTTGCAGATTTTTTATGCTTTAGTGTTGTTCTTCCTTTTTTGTTCCTATCTTCTGGAACACTCTTGTTTGGAGGCTTCTTAGTCCTTCACTTGAGCTTTCATCTCTTCTTGGAGAGGAGTTTTGTTCCCACAAGGTTTTCTCCTTTTTATCCACTTTACAAAGATTTTATTTTACTTGGGTACCTCATCAAGCCTAGTTGTTGGGACCCATTGCTGCTTTCATGCTTTTTTAGTCCTTAGTGAAGAAGTTGAGAAAGTACAACTTCTGAGATCCCAAGAGCATCTGTATGCAAGAATACCTGTCACAAGAGAAGATTGGAGACTAAACACAAAAAAAAGCTCTGAAAGAGAGATTATCATTCAGAGAGGGAATGAAAAATAAAGTTACAATACAATCCTTATGATAGGAGAATGAGAAACCCTAAAGATGTGCAACCCTAAAGAGATAAAGACTATTTAATAATAGAATAATTATTAAATACCTACAATATTATTAAATGCCTAAGTTTAGCTTAAGCGTAGAGTATAATAGACTAATAATTAAATAAATAATAATTAGCTAGTACAAGATAACTCTAACAACCCCCCTTAAGATGAAATTAGGGAGGAGCTAAAAAAACTAAATGTAGGAAAGCAAAAAAGCAACTACAGGAAGAAAGGCAAAAAATTTGGGTCCTGACAACAAGGCTTGATGAGGTACCCAATCACAACCAAATCTCTATGAAATGGAGAAATAAAGAAAACCACATGGGAAAAAACTCTACTCCAAAAAGAGATGGGAAAAAGCATGTAAAGATAAAACATGAAGGAAGGAAGGCCTCAATGACTAGGACAACTTCCTTCACCCCAAGCATAGAGCACAACTGAAGATAGCATAGAGATGCAAAAGGTTTAGTGAAGATGTCAGCAACCTGCTCCTCTATAGGAATATACTCCAAGATGAGAAAGCCATCATGAATCAACTGTCTGATGAAGTGCATGTGAAGCTCAATGTGTTTAGACCTCTGATGCTCCACTAGGTTGCGGGAAAGGTGAATGGAACTCTGATGGTCACACCAAAGAATAGTGGTACTATCAGGAGGGAACCCAAACTCATTCATCAACTTTTGAAGCCATAAAACCTCCTGACTAGAACCCAAACTCATTCATCAACTACCAAAGCCATAAAACCTCCTGACTAGCTAACACCGCTACTCGGTACTCAACCTCTTTAGATGATAATGCAATAGCAGACTGCTTCTTGCAAGACCACGTGATAAGACCATAACCAAGGCAAAAAACAAAGCTAGAAGTAGACTTTTGATTTTGAGCATCACCAGCCCAATCTGAGTTAGTGAAGCCAACAATGTGAGGGGATCCTGAAGTATAGTGAATGCCAAACTATGTAGTGCTCCGAATGTACCTCAAAATACGTTTGGCTGCTTGCCAATGGCTCTCATGAGGATCATGGGAGAACTGAGAGACAAGACCAACCGCAAAAGAAAGATCTGGGCGCGTATGTGTCAGGTACAACAAACTGCCAACCAACTACCTATATAAGGTAGAATCCATAGAAGGTGTACAACAAGTGTTAGACAAAACAACACCTAACTGAAATGGTGTGGGTTCAAGCTTGCAAGTAAGCATGTCAAATTTGTGAAGCATATCAAGAGCATACTTCTGCTGAAGTATGGAAATCCCATCGGAAGACTGAATAACCCATAGGCCCAAAAAATAGTGCAGAAGGCCAAGATCTGTCATCTCAAACTGCTCCATCAAGGCTCATTGAATATCCTGAATCAAGGAGGATGAGCTCTGGTAATGATAAGATCATCAATATAGAGAACAAGAATAACTATATCATCCCCCTGACGTTGAATGTATACTGTAGGATCATAATGACAATGTGTAAAGAGTGTGGAAAGCAAGAAAGACTCCATCTTCTCATACCAGGCTTGAGGAGCTTGTTTGAGACCATATAATGAACATCAAAGTCTACAAACCAAAGAGGAATCCTGCACAAATCCCTGAGGTTGCTCCATATAGATTTCCTCACGAAGGTCTCCATGCAAGAAAGTACTATTCACATCCATCTGAAAAACTGTCTATCCCTGTGAAGCTGCTAGAGAAAGTACAAAGAGAATAGAATTCATCTTGGTGACAGGAGAAAAGGTCTCAGAGTAATCAATACCCTCCACCTGAGAAAACCCCTTCACAACAAGACAATCCTTATACTTATTAATAGTACCATCTACAACATACTTGGTACGGAACACCTACTTGCACCGAACCAACTTTCTTCTCTTCAGAAGAGGACAAAGATCCCAAGTATGATTCTTCATCAAAGAAGAATACTCCTCATCCATGGCCCTATCCCACTCTGGGTGACCTGTCGCCTCTGAAATTTTTTGAGGATCATCTGAAATGGCATGACTTAGAAGATTAGAACCAGATGTCTGTACACAAGTACGACGAGTGTCAGTAGGATCACCTACCATAGAACCAACAACATCAACTGTAAACCAGGCCCACTTGGGCAAAGGCTAAGCAGTGGGTGGTGGTGGTGGTTCTACATCATCCTCAAGGAAGAAGGAATCGTCAAAAGATGAAGAGGGAGGAGGAGGCAGTGAGGGAGAAGCTGCTGATGGAGAATCCATCTGAGGAAGGCACTCATCAAACTGTACATCCCGCCTAAATAGGACCTGTCTAGAATTAGGATCAAACAACTTGTACGCCTTAATATCCTCACAGTAGCCAACAAAAATGAGTGGTCGGCTCTTCCTCTCCATGGATTTCCTCTGAGCATCTAGAATAAATGCCCAAGCCTCACTACCAAAAACTCAGAATGAAGAAACATTAGGCTTGACATGGGACCAAGCCTCCTCAGGAATCAACTGGCACAATGCCTTATGAGGCATCCTATTTTGAATATATGTGGCACAATTACCTGCCTCAACCCAAAAAGTAGGTTGTATAGAACGTGACTGAAGCATGCAATTGGCCATCTCCCGTAGTGTTTTGTTCTTCCTCTCAACAACACCATTCTGCTGAGGGGTGTGAGGAACTGATAACTGATGTTGCAAACCATGCTCTGTGCAGAAATCTATAAAATCCTAATTCGCATATTATCTCTCATTATCTGTGTGTATCCTCTTTATAGAAAGACCAGATTGCTTCTCTATAAATGCCTTAAAGACTTGATATGAATCAAAGACATCAGACTTGTACCTAAGAAAGTACACCCATGTGTGTCTGGAGAAGTCATCAATGAAAGTAAGCACATGCTTGGACCCTAAAAAAGATGGAGTCAAAAATGACATAAGATCATTGTGGATCAAATCCAAGGGTGCCTTAACATGGGTGGCTCTGCCTACAGGAAAAGGATCACGGTGATGCTTTCCAAGTGCACAACCTCAACATACACCATCAGTATAGGATATCTGAGGGAGGCCAATAACAAGTGCCTGTGTGCTCATCTATTGTAAGTCTCTGTAGTTAACATGGCCAAAATGCTCATGTCATAGTCTTCTCACTGGATCTACATGTGCTATAAGAGAAACACCTAAACCATCTGGACTCTCAAAGCCATCAAACTGATATAACCAAGAATAAAGATCAACATTGCCAGTAGCCACAACCAAATTAGGATCATGGAGCTCTTGAATAACCACATCATGTGGTGAGAACTCAAATATTTTACCAGAGCCAGAATGAAAAATCTGATAAGTAGAGAGGAGGTTCGTAGAAATGTCAGGAACCAAAAGAACATCCTGAAAACAATTACCTGTCAACGGAACAGAACTTGAACCTGAAACTGAAAGTTGTGCTGAGTCACCAATTGCAATCTGTAAAGTATTACTATGAGCAAGTGAGGTAACAAGCTACAGTGAGTGGGTCATGTGGTGAGAAGCCCCATAATCAATAATCCAAGTGGATGCAGAAGGAATATCTCATGCAAAAAGAGCATGTCTTTTCCTAGTAGAAGAGGAAGATGGAGGCTGAGGAGGAGAAATATGATGCTACTGCATGGCTTCCTCCAAGGCCTCTAATCATTTCCAAGAATGAGAAATTGGATGACCTTCTTTGCCACAAAAACTGCAAAGTTCATCCGACTTCTTCTTAGTCTTGGAGGAAGACTCACCAGACTTAGAAGAGTGCTCCTATTTGGGATAGGACTTCGGTTTGTAATCAAACTTAGGGGGTGGCTTGGAGGAACACTCACTGCCAGCTGAATCCTTCTTAGGGTTTGATTTCTGCTTCTTGTTCTCTTTAGATGTCTGAGCAACCAATTATTTCACCTTTGATCCTGTGAGAGTGTCCAACTGAGATAGGTGAGCCTACTCACGAGTTAAGCGATCACATAACACGTCAAAAGTAGGCATGGTGAAGCATGTACCCAATGCATCCATAGTAGAATAAAAAGTGGAAGCAAATATCTAATAGGGACCTCGAATCTTAGAGAGAATCAGGTAGATACACTCTGGGTTTGTCTTATTTTTACCATAACTGTGTAAGATAGATCTGGTGGTTTTGAACTTGTTCAGAAAATCCTCAATGTGAGGAAAAGACTCAGGTAACAAGGAAGAGAGCTCTGCCTCAATCTATAATGCTTTGAACTCATTGATAGTACCAAAGAGAGTTTCAAATTTGGACCACATAGCCTGAGAAGTGAGTAAACCATCAAGGTGAAAAAGCAAGTTGTCTCAAACATGTAAGGAGATGACACCCATAACCTCATCCATCTTATTTTGGTGCTAAAGAATCTCAAAAGGACGTTGCAACAACAATTGATCCACATCCAAACAGGATGACAACCCCCTTGATCCAAGAATCCTCGTCATACGAGCTTTCCAGAGGTGATAGTTCTAGGATGTAAGAAGCTCAACTGAAGAATCTGCCATGTGTACCTATACCTGAACCTGGACTTGCTTTTGAGTTTTTTAACTAAGTGATCTTTCAGACTAGACAGAAGATGCAAAAGGGGTTTTTATGTTTTTTTGAGTTTAGGTGTTCTGATTTTCTGAAGTATGTTACAGAAAATAGAAAAAAAATAACACCCCCCACAATATGTAAAACAAAAAAACCAGTACAATCTAAGAGCCAGAAAAGAAGACAAGAGAAAAGAAAATGCGTCAGACATGATCTTGTATACCTGGTGATTTTTCTAGAAAAAAATAACTCCAAATCTAAGAATATCTCTCCAAGACCTTTCCGATGCCTATTCGTTTGCCAAAAACGGAATCCGTTTGCCCAAGATATGGCTCCCGAAGTGCAGAAAAGAGAGTTGAATTGGATGGCATAAAATAGGTACTAGTTGAAAAAATCAGTAAATCTTACCTCCAAATCTGAGTAGATCTTGAAAAGATATTTCCAGCACCTAGTTGTTTTCGAAAAACCGACTCCGTTTGTCCAAGTTATGGCAAAAAAAAACACGCTGTCAAAACCCTTTAAGGAAAAAAAATAAGGGCCCCCTTTGTTGGTGGTAGGGAGGTGGAGTGCTAGCTAGGTGGTAGTAGGGTTTCCAGGCGGCGGAAGCGACCGGTCTTGGGCTGGTGGCTGGCGCTAGGCACTGTGAGCGGCGACAGGGCGGTTTAATAAACCGCTTGTGGGAACCGTCGATTGCAAAGATGGTCGTGGCGGTTAATAAACCATCAGCAACTGGCGATAGTGGTCGCGGCTTGGGCACACTGTTAAAAGGCCCCAAAAAAATGATTTTCTTATTTTTTGCCTCGAAAAACATGCCTGCAAAGGGCAAACTCAAATTTTTTTCCTAGAGCTAAAGTTGTCCAAACTGGACAAATTTTATATGAAAATGGGGGTGTTGGGTGTTTTGAGCTCAATGGTGAGGTCCGTTTGAGCTCAAAATGCACAAAAACAAAGATACCCCAAATCCAAACTAGAACCTCTAAAAAAGAACTAAAACCCTTGCCTCCAAAGAAAATTTTCTGAAAAGAAATCAGGAACAAGCATCAGTAGATGAAAGCTCTGATACCATGAAGAAGTTGAGAGAGTACAACTTCTAAGATCCCAAGAGCATCTGTATGCAAAAATGCCTGTCACAAGAGAAGATTGGAGACTGAACCCAAAAAAGGCTCAGAAAGAGAGATTATCATTTAGAGAGGGAATGAAAAATAAAGTTACAATACAATCCTTATGACGGGTTAATGAGAAACCCTAAAGATGTGCAACCCTAAAGAGATAAAGAGTATTTAATGAATAATTATCAAATACCTACAATATTATTAAATGCCTAAGTTTAACTTAAGCGTAGAGTATAATAGACTAATAATTAAATAAATAATTATTAGCTAATACAAGATAACTCTAACATCTATCAATTAGTAGTTTTATATAGATCTATATAATTAATTATGTGATTTAATTTGTCTTTATGATTGCAACAGATTATCTAAATCTATAGAATTACCACTATGTTTGTCATCCTCTTATTTTCTAGAATTATATGAAGTATTATGATCTAATGGTGGATTAATATTTCAAATAACTTGTTTCGCTTCCTGTAATTGCATACATAACTGGGAAAGTTTGAAGCATTCTTGCTATAGATTTATCTAAACAATCAAATTGATCTTGTGAATTTTACCATTTTGTTTGGTTTGGAGATAATTATTATCTCTTAACTTATGATACTAAACTTTATTTCCAATTCTATTATCCTTAATAAATATGTATAGAACATTGATAACAAAATTTTCACTTTCATTTTGTAGGAAGAAAAGACACAAAATAAAATAGATTGTGTGATAGTTTTTCAACATTTTGGAGCATTCCCCAATATCCATTTTTTGTCTCTTATAGCATTATATCATCTTGATGATGGATCAATGAGTACGATCCAAAATGTTGATGCAAAAACTATCACACAATCTAATCCAAAAACATATATGACCAAATTGAATGATCTTATAGATCAAGTCAACATTGGAATGCAATATTTGAGAGAGAGAGAGAGAGAGAGAGAGAGAGAGAGAGAGAGAGAGAGAGAGAGAGAGAGAGAGAGAGAGAGAGAGAGAGAGAGAGAGAGAGTTGGTGTACATGATTGCATTCAAAGAGATCATCCTCTTTGGAAATTGTTAATAAAGCTATCAATTAGTAGTTTCATATTGATTTGTAATCATTTTTGTGCTTTACCATGTCTTTATGATTGTAATAGATTAACTAAATTTCTAGAGTTATGACTATGTTTCTCATCCTCTAATTTTCCAAAATTATGTGAAGTACATAGATCTAATACTGGATTGATCTTTCAAATATTATTGTATCTTAACTTATGATACTAAAATTTATTTTAAAAATTCTACTATCCTTAAAAAGCATGAGGACATCAATAACAAAATTTTCACTTTTATTTTGTAGAAAGAAAAGACTCACAAAAGGCTCTGTTTAATATGCTTGTAATCCTATAGTTTGCACTACTTACCAACTAAAAAACAATTGAAGAATTTAGTAGATTATAATGAGCATGAGATGCAATAACATAGATACAACATTGAGCCTAACCATATAGTAAAGTTATTATTAGATAGATTTTCAAGTTCTATTGTTAAAAATAAATAAAATATTGGGTCTAAATGGATAGCACAATGTTTACTAGAAAGTGATAAGGACATGGCAAAATTTGCTTCCGAGTCTTTAGGGGCACCTTTCAGTGCTCTTTTGAAGTAAGTTTTGGCTTGAACCGGATCCTTGTATCTTTCCCATATGAACTTGTGATGCAGGAGCATCCAGGGGGTCAAGCAATCTTGCACACACAAAAATATTTCATTTAATATGCATTGTTGGAATTTTAAATTTAGGTGGATTTTATGTATTTAATAAAGCCAAATGTTCTAGCAAATATTTTGGCATATTTGTAATAAATTAAATCTAATCCTAAATAGTGTTTGGATGAATTTCATGTAATTTAATGTAAATTTGGAGGAGTTAGGCATGAGTTTCCAAAAGAAGACAATTCAAACCTTTGGTGGACCCAAAATAGACACATTGCATGATTTTGGAGGTTACAAATTATGACAAAATCTTTATGATAATTATTGGGCACATGGGTGCATGTTTGGCAATTTTCTACTCTCGGAGCCAACCAACAAAAGAATGAGATAAGTGGCAGTTCTTTATGAAATTGTAAGAGCATGTTTGTGCATCTAGGATGTCATTTTATGCATGTAAATGAGGGGTTAGGCATTTAAGCGTATAATTTTTTGGGAGACAAATTCAATGAAATGAAATGTAATTTTATTCTAGGTGTAGACACTTAAATTTGGTTAATCAATTTAATCACATTTATTTCCCTTAGCCATTTAATTAATTAAATAATTAATTAGCCCATTCCTATTAATTAATATCTAATTAATTAATCCCCCTTTGATCCTATCCTATTAATTAATTTCAAATTAATTAATCCCCCAATCCTATCCTCCTAATTAATTAATCTAATTAATTAATTATCCTTGTTGTCCATCCCTTTTGATTAATTACTTTAATTAATTAAATATCCCCTTCCAAAGCCCATGGATTAATTAATTAAATTAATTAATTTGGTTCAAATTCCTATTTGAGCACATGGCTCCTAACTTTTCTCCCTAACATCCTTCCAATCCTATCCTAACCAACCCTATCCTTCCAACCCAATTCCCTAGCCTAGTCATCCCTCCAAATAACCTTATCCTATCCCTTCTAACCTCCCACACATGTGTGCACATCCTAACCAATTCCTAATTTTGGGGAAAATATCATATTTTGGGTGGCCTTTTCCAAAATGGACATGTGTCCTTAGGGACACATGTTACTCTTCCTACTTTTGGGTGGCTTTGCCCAAAGTAGACGTGTCCTCATGGACACATGTCATTCCTTTTCCATCTAGTTGAGCCACTTGTCCTTTTTTGGAGGACAAGTGTCCCCTCTTCACCTCCCTTTCACTTCCTCATCTTGCCTATTTAATCCTTCAATTTTTAGACCAAATCCTCTCTGATCCACTTTTCATACATCATACCGTTACTCTGCTAGAATAATCACTCAACCCATCATTTATCATTTTCATCCATCAATCCATTATCATTTGCATTTGCTATCATGGAGCAATATCGAACATCCAAAGCTATATTATGAGCACACATCCAATCGCAAAATAATCAAATTAAAGTGGGAATTATGGTTTGCATTTCTTTATCATTTTGTTCTTTGTTTTAAATTTACCATTCTAATCTTGAGGTGTATGATGCATTGTGTTTGTTCAGTTAATTAGCTTTATTTTTAGCCCTTAGTTTAGCATGCACATTTTTCATCGCACACTAGGAAGTTGAGATTTAAGTTGGCTTTTCATTGTAAAAAAAGTCAATATTGGCGGGTGTAGGAGTGGATATTGGAAATAGGTGATTTTTGCATCTTATTGTTGGTTTTGAAGATGTTTAGCAACAACAACATAGCTCCAGGAAGCCATTGATGAAGTTTTAAAGGTCTATATGAATTTTTGTAGGTTAGAGAGTTGAGACTGCCAATTAGAAGAACCAATTTGGAGTAGAATTTTCTTGATCTTATTCTCCATTATTCCAAATGTTGTTGGATTAATTTTTAAAATAGGTTTCATGAGTTTTAATTGGCCCATGAGGCTACAATATTGTGTATATGATTATTTTTAGAGACATGGTCTCATTTCTTACATTGGAATGAAGAAATAAAATTCTTGTTTACATATTTTCAGTTTTGGTTCATGGCATTTCATATGCATTTGAATTTTTGTATGTGATAGGGGGTTTGTGTGTGTAACCCCTTGCATAAATTTGGCATTCAATGACATGATCTCCCCATTCATAGGCCTTGACAATATGGCCTTAAGAAGTATTCTTCTGCTCTTTTCATGTCATGTTGAACCTAAGAACATCAATGAGACATAAAACAACTTCATAACAATAGTATATAGCATACTAAAATTCTCTCAAGATCAACAAGTTCTAGCTTGAGAAAAATACATGACTACCTAGATGATACACTCAGAGGGAAGGGCTTAAACAATTAATGTATTGTAGTAAACGTACCTGTTGTTCACTTCCAGGCTTGTTAGAGTGCGATGATTGTTTTAAAATTAATTTCAATATTTATTTTTGTTGAATCATCTCAATTAAAGAGGGTAAAGCTGAAACAACTAGTTCATTATTTATTAAATTGGAAATTTTGAAGGTACTTTTAGGCATTAGAGAGTTTAGTTGCCTTATTAAGAGTAGGTTTCTGCCCACTCAAAAGGAAATTGAAAGAAAAACAAGAAAAAACCACGATACAAATCTTTTTATGTGGTTATGATCATTAATCGTTTTCCATAGATTCAAGGCAACTACATAATGCCCTAGATCCTAATGTGGTAGATGACTAAATTTTTGAACATGTATTATAGTTTAGTCCTCTAATAGTCATTATCATTGCAAGACCATTTGAAAAATATCAGTAACATAGAAATACCCTTTGACATAATCTAGCAAATTTTGTAACCCAAAATGAATATATTCAACATCCACCTTGTGCAAAAACTTAGCATAGCTTCTTAGCAGAAGAGGATTGTCTGGGTTTTCTTCCAACATCTTTTGATGATACTAAATTGTTCTTCCCCTCTACGAACATCTTGAATGTCAAAGCTTTTGTTTATTTACTCTATTTCACATACACAAATAGGTACACACCCTATTTCAATGCATACCAAAGCCATTCCATCCAATCCAACCTTTAAACAAAAATAGTTCTCTACCATCACAAAATTCTCACACATACTTCCACTATCCATAAAATTAGTAAAATTTTGGATTACTTGGTTTTTATGTTCTTCTAGAGGGCTCTCTGGATGGTGAAATGTATCCCTCTCAAATTTAGCTTCACCAAAAAGAGATGAATTCTCATGATGGCTTTCTTGATTGAGATAATTCATCATAACCATCTAGTTCAATTCAAATTTGCTATCTGTAGCAACTAACAACCCATAACAACCCATTTTTCCTTGGTCATATTACTTAGAAAAAATGGCATGCTTCAATTATGTGATTAGTTTCCTTATTCCTTATTAGAAGGAGCACCATATTACTTTTTGAAAGAACCATTCTAAATGTAGTAGATATCTCAAGTATAGAGGACTCTCCACCTTTCAAGCCAAAGAAATTATTAAAACTAACACACTTATAAAATTTATACTTCTATTTGCTAACACTACAATACTCTAAAAGAAAACCAGGATGATCCTTCAAATAGGAAGAATATCTAAACATCATTTCCGCATTAAAAAAATGTGTTGGAGAGCCCTTTTTGGATACTATAGGAAAGAATTTGTGACTCAGACTTTCATTCAACAAGATAAGTAATGTGACACCGGAATATATAGACTCTACATATTCTCTTTCTTTTAGAGGAATCCTATTTTTATTTCACCATAGCGGGAGATAACCACAAGGTGAAAATTTTACTTAACTTTCAACATTAGAATTATGAGAAACGAGTATAGCGAAGTATATATGCAAGTAATACTTTGCTATAAAATTAGGGAATAATTTAAAGCAAAGGAATTGAATAATATCTAAAACAATATTAAATAACCTAGGTATTCATCTCACCCGCTAACTAAATATGGGGTTAAAATTCGAGAGAATATATGAATATAGCCTCAACATTTTTTAAAGAAAAGGAGTTTGTACAATTTGTATGGATATGAAATTTTTGCTTCTTGCCATAGATTTCACTACTATTTGAATCTTGAGTGCATTAATTTAAACAAGTTTCATATCGATATGAAATTTTTGCTTCTTGCCATATATTCCATTGCTAGTTGAATCTTGAGTGCATTTATTTAATCAAGTTTCATGTCATTGTTTTTAATTTAAAACAAACAATAAATTATAAGAGCCTCTTAAATTTAGACACAAAGGAATTTAAATGTTTTATCCACTACAATCCCCTCTCTTGGCCTCATTCAGATCAAAATATTGATAAGCGAGCTATCTAATTCATCAAGGTTTAATCTATCTGCTGAAGCATTCCTATCTAGCTCTGTTTGCTCTGGTCGAATAAAGTAGTTTTGAACCTAATAGACTGAAGAAATTATATCTCCAGGATAGTTTTTTTAATGTTACTATGATTTCCCCTTGTCGTTGGGGGGTTTTATCAACTACAATCATCGTTCTATTTGATTCATTGGGCAACTACTCCAACATATTCATATGAATTTCTTGCCAAAGAATACAACCAAGTGTTTGGTAGACATGAATGTTTAAGAGAAAAACACTCCTTCTCGTGCGCTCTTTTACACATTTCAATAAAAGAGGAGAGACCTTTAAGAGAAAATATGTATTCGCATAAAGAAGGATCTATACTTGCAGTCAGGAAGTATTAGAAACCTAAAAACTCTCCAACTTCCACATTCATGCTTACCCATTACTAGTTGTATGCATTGAAGTAAGACAAGCTTAGGATTGGTTCTATTCTACTCACAACAACAATGTGAATCAATTGTCATGTGTCCAGTGGAAGAAATCTACCTTAGTTCAAATATAGCCACCCTTATTAATTCTTTATTAGCCTCTTCTTCCCTGTATTGAAATACTTTGAAAACTCCTACTAGTTTTACAATACCTTGGGCACCATATTTCGAAATCCAAGTAGCAATAACTTATATTGTGGGTAAGTTGTATTATAACTCTCTAATTATTGCTACATTGTGTTGGGATATCAATAAATTTTTTATATGTGATTTGCTTCATGCCGAATTCACAGCTTAAATAGTGAAAATGACTCTCTCAGGCCATTTTTTTAAATTATGTCATAGGGAAAGGATATATGTTTCAAACAGATATTTGTTCCTTGTCGGTTAATATTTTATTTTAATAATGTATATATTATTTTATAATTATATAGCTTATTATATATTATATGTATTTTAATATAATATATATATATTTTTTTTGGTCAGTAATAATTGTTGACTTTATTAAGAAAACGGGTTTTGGCCTGGCCCGAACCAGGCGGGGCTACAACTAGGGATCCACCTCCCAACAGTCACATTAGACCCACTAACAAGTCATTATGTGCAAAGCTGATTAACCTCCTCCAAGTCCTGAGAGTGGAGGGTCAACCTAATGTTGTCATCCTTGGCTCTCCTATCCCTCTTCCTCTTAACTTCAACCCACCCTTCATCTCTTGCATTTTCTAGTAACTTCAAATTGGAGGCTCCCAAAACCTCTATCCGCTTTTCCTCCAAGCTTTGTAGATCAATTTGGGTCGCACCAGTAACCATCTTTGAAACAGATTTAGCCTTCGGCTCTAGCATATGCTCACTACCTACTAGGTCCACACATCTGACAACATTAACATTGACATTCCCCACACCACCTATACCATAAATTTTGCCTTGCAATGATGTACCAGAGTCCCCCTTAGTCTCTGGCACCTTACTCTTGCCACTCGAGTCACCCTTAGACTCTAGCACCTTACCCTTGTCGCCCAAATTCTCTCCACTCAAAGCCTGAGGAAAATGGGAGGAAATCATGTTCACTTCCTCCTTTTCCATAGTGTACAAATTGGGGGTGACTCCTTTCCACCATGAAGTTGCTCTCTTCACCCTATGCCTATCACATGAATCAACACTGTGACTATTATCAAAACATCTCCCGCACCTAAACGAAATCCCTTCGTAGTCCACAGGCTGCAACCGACTACCTTTTGAAGTTGAGATAAAAATCTCTGAAGGGAGATCCTTGGAAGAGTCCATTTCAACCAATAAACGCATAAAGGTAGTATTCATCAAATTAAGAGAAACCTCATCAGTCATGAAAAACTTACCTAAAGAGTTCCCAATGGCTTTAAAACATGAGTCAAAGAAAAACTGCAAAGGAAGATTTGGAAGCCTGATCCAAATAGGAGAGCTATCAAGTCTCAGAATCAAGATTGAAAGTTGGGTGCCAAGGTTTCAGCAATAACAGATGACTGTCCTCCCAAAACCATTGACAACATCCTAGGATTTTGTTCCTATCCACCTCATTCTGGAAAACAACAACAAAGAAACCCCTGGCATGAGGGTAAATCTGCACACATTCAACCACAATGAGTTCCCAATGTTCTGAAACCCATTCATGAAGATCGCCGAGACTTGGCCAGTGCCCTCGAAATCGACCAGTAATCCCTAGACCTACAAGAAATCTTTTTTTGTGTTCAACCTCCTTCTCTATATCCCCCGACAACGATAGTGAGGCCATTACCGGCTTGGTCGTTGCCACCAAAGCTGTAGTAGAGGGATCCATACCATCATACCCTATAGCATCGAATCTTCACTCTGTGTGAAAAGCATGTCACTCCGGGCCAAAACGCCCCCATTCCTCTCTGTCGATGACCGTTTACATTCTTCCTGAGGTTGGGAAAAATATCGACCCACCACTCTGCTCTAAGCAACGCCATCGATACTATTAGCGAAACCCTTTCGTAAACTAGCAGCTCTGAAACCATCTTTTCGAGTGTGATACTGCACATCAATGCTTCTAGAATTGCCAACGCCCCCCTTAACCATAGAATCCCAGTTAACAACCCTTCGGCCAAGAGGAAAAATGGCATGGAAATGCCCTCCCGCTGAAACCCTAGCTTGAGGAGGGAAACAAAGTGACATCTTTTTACTTCTAGCCTATATAATATAATATATTATATATATATATTATAATTTATATATATATATATATATATATATATATAATATATTATAATTTATATAATATATAATATAAAAATTATAATATATCATATATTATATTTAATAATTTAAATATAATATATAAAAAATAAATAAAATTGGTCGATTTGTATTGATTTATGTTTGCGGGTATTATAGATTGAAGAGTAATTTGTTGCATGCATTAAGAAAGGTCTGTGTATACACATTTAGGAAGAGAGTATCATGACTCGAACCATAGGGCTGTTGGAATCAAGGAACACTGAGAGGGGGGGTGAATCAATGTTCTACAATTTTTAACTTTTTCAACTTATTCTTTCAACCACTTAATGCAAATGAACAAAATGAAAAAATGCAGAAACACAAACTAATCAACAACAACACCATAACACCAAGATTTTTTAAGTGGAAACCTCGTTAAGGGAAAAACCACGATGGGGATGAACCCACAATGTAAATATGCTTTGCAGAAGTATAGAAGTATTACATAGGAGAATGCACATGCATTCAGGCACACTGTCTAGAGCTCACCGCTCAAAACAATAAGGGCTACAACCTTGAAAAATATTCATTGTCTTACAATATCATTTACAAAATAATTGGAATATCTAAACTAAAAAATAACATCTACAAATGTGTAGGTACAGTTCCAGTTAAGCACAAGACTCTTGATCTCACACTGCTCTATTCCATTGTTCTACTTTATTCCGAAGCAGAAAAATTTCACTTGCACATGTGAAACTGCGCACAATCGCTCACAAGAACTTCCCATTTCACCAATATAAAAAATAATCATATCCATCAATCGTATATATCCACAACATGAAATTATGCCTTCTACATGTCGGCTTCAAGAACACTTTATAAATAATGAAATGTGTATACCAAGTCAGCTCAATTCGAACTCCAATGCATATGCGGACCAAAAAGAATTGTCCACATGCTACCAAATTTGCCTAACAACATGCCACAATTATATAACTAAGCACCAAAATCAATCCACATAATCCGCACAATGATTATTTACATAATACTGCTAAACTGCTCTATCAAAGTGAGAACCAATACACCAGATCATCTAACTCAACCATGAGTCAACACCGGATGCCACAAACCTGGAATATGGTAGATAACACATCCATAATGCTTCTCTGAGATCCACAACATAAGATATAAACTTGTATTGAATTACGGATTGATCAACCCATTCTTTGTTAAATACTATGTTTTTCAGTATGTCAGACTTAACCAAAATCAATCACTCTTCCGATATGAACAAACTGAGCTATGTGGATGGGTG
Organism: Cryptomeria japonica; assembly: GCF_030272615.1. Classification (NCBI taxonomy): domain Eukaryota; kingdom Viridiplantae; phylum Streptophyta; class Pinopsida; order Cupressales; family Cupressaceae; genus Cryptomeria; species Cryptomeria japonica. The sequence goes on along the minus strand of NC_081414.1, from coordinate 351,802,891 downwards.
CATTAGCATTAGTTGTCATCAATGAAAACATTGGTTCATCTATGCAGTCTCTTGCCAACAAGGGCCTCTATTGATATTAAAATTTATAATGTATGTCATAGTGCTTACCCTTCTTGATATTTAGCAAATTTTCCCTTAGAAGGAAAAATCCCCAACCATAATGAAATAAATTTACCATTAGAAGGAAAAATCCCTACCAAAATGAAATTGTACCGTTAGAATAAAAAGTTGTAAGTCGATTAGAAATTAAACTACACCATTCTAGAATAAAGATCCATGGCACGAAGGAGAAAGGAAGAGCCATTATATAGTATGAAACTAAAAATTACAAGAGATAAATAATTGTATTACTCATTCTATCTTTAAACTTTCCAAAGAACGCCATATTTTCTTTCATTTTTACAAATGTTTTCTTCCCTTCTGTGAATGTTCATTTGATCTTTTTTGTCAATGTTGTGTTTCTCTTCTAATTTTTTTAGGATATATTATCCTCAATTTTAACTTGCTCAAATTGTGGGATAAACCCTATAAAACTTGTCTATTTTGTAGCCCATTTCCTCTAACCACACATATTAAGGCAATTCCTAATTTTTCTCTATGTAACTCGATCCCTTGAAAAATTATTTTGATAGGATCTCTTATTTGTCTTTTTGGAAATTTGTCAAAGTCTATTTTTGGAGTTAGTTGTTTTTTTCCCTCATGTAGTGTCAAAGAAATTTTGAGCAACTACACTTACTATGTAGTTCGTGTTTTATTCTCCCAACTCCACTTTTTTCATGTAATTCGGGTTTTTTTTTCTTCGGATTACACTTTTTTCATGTAGTTTAGGTTTTATTCTCCCAACTACACTTTTTTCATGTAATTTGGGTTTTTTTTTCCTTTGGATTGCACTTTTTCATGTAATTTGGGTTTTTTCTCTGTATTACACTTTTTTCATGTAATTTAGGTTTTATTTCTTTGGATTACACTTTTTTCATGTAATTGATGTTTTTTTCTTTGAATTATACTTTTTTCATGTAATTCATTTTTTTTCTCTAGATTATACTTTTTTCATATAATTTGGGTTTTTTTCTTCGGATCACACTTTTTTCATGTAATTTGGGGATTTTTCCTTTGGATTATACTTTTTCAAGTAATTTGGGTTTTTTTCCTCTAAATTACATTGTTATGATGCAATTCAAAGATTTTTCTCCAAACCACCATTTTAAATTTATCTAGTGCAAGGCTGGATAATTTCTCCGCCTTGGCACTATAAAATGAAGGCTTCATATAAATCGAAGAATTTTCTTCGATTTGCACCACATCAACTCTAGATGCAAAACTGTAGAATTTTTCCATGATCACATTGAATATGCAAAAAATTTCTAACACTCAAAAATTCTCAAATTCAACGTTTCAACTTCTTCTCATATGTCAAATCCTTCTTTATGCAAGAAGAATACAAAGTACAAATACTAGAATGTGTTCCCAGTGAGTTTTGTGTAATCCAATATCAACAACATCAGAGATATAGAGATTGGTCATGTGGACATGTTTCAATTCTTGAAAAAGGGCCACATCAACATAGAAGACTCTAGAGATCGGTAGAATGGCTACGAGCTCTACATATCGACATTCGCTCCTCGGTGATCATCATTTTCATCAGGGCAAACGTCCCAGCATTGTTGGCAGGCCTCCATTCGGTAGGGAACCGTTTACACAAAACCATTAGTGGCAATTGGTAAAGGGCAGAAGAGATGCTAGGGAAGAAAAGAGGGAGACTAGGGTTCCTCTAGAATGGTCAAATGTGTGGGCAATCCCCATCACCACACGAATCCCTGGTTACGCCACCAATGCAAATCGCATACCACTGGGATTTCAAGCAAATGCTTCTGGTCCTGGCCATCCCCTTCGAAAGCCACAACATATATCTCGCCCACATACCTATCGCACGGAGGGTTATAGAGGACCTTCCATGGATGGAGGAAGGGCAATGTCATATCATGGCCCTAATTTAGTTAATTCAAATCCGGGTTCGAGGTTGCGGAACTCGCTCCACCATAAAAGAAAGAATCCTATCAAAGTGACAAGGAGCGAGGATGCCCTAGCATTGATAAACCCCGACCCAGATTGCATCAAGATTTCGAATACCAAGGAAGCCATGGAATTAAGTAACTACTGTAGAGGTCATGGGCTCTTTGCAAAATGGGGAGGGAACAATCAACCTCTCATCGGAATAGTTGAATGGTGGAAGACAACATTCCATGGGCAGGTAAGTATCACTACCCTAGCTAATAATTTTTTGTACATTGAATGCTACAAAAAGTCTCTGAAAGCCAAGCTATTGCATGAAGAATGTGTTTTTTACAAAGGTGCAAATTTCAATTTTATTGAATGACAACCTAAATTCAACGCTAATAGATATGAAATCAAAATAGTATCAAAATGGGTAGAAATTCATAATGTTCCTGTTGAATTAATGCATGTCAAAATTCTTATAGAAATTAGGGATAAATTGGGCAAATTCATAGCCATAGAAAAAAACTGGTCCGATAAATATGATGTAAAACTATTAATAGAAATAAATAAGGGCATGGAAAATCTAAAAAACATAACCCTAGAGACAGTAGATGGTAATTACACCCTAAAACCAGTATGGTATATTGGTCCGGTATCTGAAGATTTAGCATTATGTAAAAGGTCGAACACTAATTTACAGAAGTCTCGGGTAAAGGCAAGAGACAACCACAAAGCATCGAAAGACAATAAATATTCAATTTAAAAATGACAGGGGTAGCTTTATTATAAACACTGGTCAGCAATAGACTGTTAATATCCCAACCCCACCTCCTTCCCTGGTCTTGTGTAACAGTCCTGACAGAGCTAAAAATAACAATGAAACTCCTACTTATGATAATGAGAATCGAATTCAAGCAGAACTAAACAATGTCATAGAAAACTTAATGGGGAAACTAGATAAAGAATTTGTCGAGGAGGTACTCATTGATACTCCAAGAAATAGGGAAAATAATGTCATCATCTCCAATCCAGAATATGTTCAGACCCCCTTCAAAACCCCCTCATTAGACACCAACCCGATTGAGGTTGCTCAAGAGGAAAACATCACAATTTCTCCCACTTTGGAGGAATCCCTTATTGTGGAAGGATTGAATGAAAATGAGGAAAGAAAATTCGTTATTAATGAACTGATTAGTATGCAGGAAGGGGAAGATTTCATATTATTAGATAATAAGTCAGTCAGCCTACAAAATAGAGGTATCCTCCAGATGGGAGGTGAGAAACTAACTCCAGATTGTGGCAATACCATGAGCAACAAAAGAGGTCAGAAGTCATTTTTAGACAAAAGAAAGATGGACGGGGATGCAGAGGGGCAGGCAAAAATCACAACCCTGCTAGGTCAAGGAAAATATCCCCTTCCCATTGTAAAGGAATAAGTTTACTAACATGGAATGTTAGGGGTATGGGGGCCCCTAACAAACAAAGATTAATTAAGCGAAGCATACTGAAATCTACTATGGACCTAGTTATGCTACAAGAAATAAAACTGGGTAAGATTGATATGAACAATTTTAGTAGAAAATTCATCCAATGGTAGATGGAAATGGTGGAGTCTATAGGGGCATTGGGTGGACTGGGTATAATGTGGAAAAAAGAACTCAGTTGCATTTACATGCCATACCAAGATGCAAAATTGGATGGTTGGTAAAGTAAGAGCCCTTAGTCTAAATAAAAGTTTATCATCATTAATGTTTATGGACCAATTCCAACAGATAAAAAGAGATTAGCTTGGCAGGAAATTGAACGCTTCTCAAACAATCAGGATGAGAAACACATCATCATAGGTGGTGACTTCAACACCATCTTATACTCAATTGATAAGAGCAGTGGGATAAAAACCATAAGATAGCCATAAAGAGACTTCACAAACTGGATAAATAACAATAACCTAATGGAAATCAGGACTGAGACAAGTTTTCACAATGGAATAACAAAAGAAAAGGTTTTTCCAAAATTGCATAAACACTTGACAAATTTTTCCTCAAAGGGGACCTAAGCAACCTCAAAAAAAAATTAAAAACTACCATATTGCCATAGTCAGGTTCTGATCATTACCTGGTGCTATTAGAACTTATGGGGGAAGCAAGGCAAACTGGGTGTCCCTTCAAATTCAAAATGATGTGGTTTACACATGAAGACTTCCTCCCCAACATACATAAATGGTGGAATGATAGTGTCTTTGAAGGATCTAAAATATATTTTCTTTTCTCTAAGCTGAAAGAGATTAAATACAAACTGTTAGATTGGAACAAAAAGAAATTCAAAAACATCTTCGAGGAGAAGTCAAGAATTGAGAAAGAGTTGGAAATAATAAATAATATTGTGATGCAAAATGGGATGACCTGTGAAACATACGAGGATGAAAAAATGCTTTTATGTGAATATGAAGGCATTCTGGCCAGAGAAGAGATATACTGGAAACAAAAATCTCAAGAAACATGGTTAGAAGATGGAGATAGAAACACTAAATTTTTTCACAACAGTGTCAAAATTAAAAGGGCAGCAAATAAGATTACTCAGATCATCAATGGCAGTGATCAAATCATCATGAATCAAAATCTAATCACAAAAGATGCTACCAAGTACTTTGAAAATATTCTCAATAACTGGGAGCACTCAGACCTCCCTAACAATAGAACCTTATTGAATAACATACCCAAACTGATAACAGAGGGTGATAATCAAATATTAAACTCCAAAATCACCCATGAAGAAGTCAAAATGGCTCTGGCACAATTTCAAGGAGACAAAGCCCCTGGACTGAATGGCTTCCCAGTTGGTTTTTTTTAGAAATACTGGCACATCTTAGGGGACGAGGTTACTAATGCCTTAGAATATGCCCATAATGCAGGGAAGTTCATAAAAGAGATCAATAATACCTTTTTGGCCTTAATTCCAAAGAAGGAGAATCCCACAAAGTGGGAAGAATTCATGCCCATTTGTTTATGCAACATGACTTATAAACTACTAACCAAAGTCATGGCCAATAGACTAAAACAATCTTGACTGCCATAATATCAGAAGAACAAACTGGATTTGTACCCAACAGATCAATTTTGGATGGGATTATTATAGTCCAGGAAGCCATCCACTCCTATCAGGTCCAAGGGAAACCTAATATGCTGATAAAATTAGATATTAAAAAGGCTTATGACAAAGTGGATTGGTATTTCCTTTGTAGTTGCATGAAGGCCTTTAGCTTTAACAAACAATGGGTTAATTGGGTCTACTTCTGCATATCAAACCCTACGTTCTCTATCTTACTAAATGGGAAACTAGAAGGCTTCCTTGGAGTATCTAGGGGGCTTAGACAGGGAGATCCTCTATCCCCATTCTTATTCATCATTATGTCTGAAGCCTTAGGAAGAAGCCTAGATGCATCATGGAGAACTGGCAGAATGACAGGGATTCAGATTACTGGAGGGGTGGATCCATGTACTCATCAACAGTTTGTTGATGACACAATGATTCTAGGGAAAGGGTAGTTGAATGAAGCTAAGGAAATCAAGAAAATATTACAATCTTATGGGCTGGTATCCAGAGAGATGGTAAACAAGGAGAAATCAAAGATATTCTTTTTCAATATGAAAGCACAAGAGGAATTCAGAATAGCTTTGTGTCTAGGGTACAAAATTGGTCATCTACCATTCTCGTATTTAGGGGTGTTTCTGGACAAAGGTATCAGAACCAACAAACTCTGGGATCCCTTGATTGAGACGGTTAGAAAAAAGTTGTCATCTTGGAAAGCCTTATGGCTGACAAGGGCAGGAAGATTAACCCTCATAAAAATAGTCTTATCAGCAATGCCTATCTATCTTTGATCATGCATATCACTTCCGAAAGGGGCATACAAGAAATTAACTCAAACAATCAGAGATTTCTATTGGAATGGTATAGAGGATAAGAACAAAATGGAACTGATATCATGGGACAAGATATGTCAAGAAAAGAGTGATGGAGGCACGGGAATAAGAAAATTACTATGGCAAAATAAGGCCTTAGGGGAAAAACTAGCATGGAGAATGTACACATCCTTAGAAGCCAAATGGGCCAGAATCCTTAGGAGAAAATATATATCACAAAATCAGAGAGAGGCAGTATTTAGGGACACAGACCCACCCAAGGGATCTAGAATATGTAATTTTATAAAATAGAGTCGAAAGCTCATATCGAATCATCTATCCTGGGATATTCATGACGGTAAATCTACCTTGTTCTAGGAAGATTCCTGAGGGGGATACCTCTCGATAAACAGTCTAATGGATATGACTGATATTAAGGACCAAATGAAATCTTTATGGGGTAATCATGTAAGGGATTATACAATAGTAGTACCAGAATCGACAATGGGATGGAATGGAAAAACACACTCCCATTCTTGGTCGATAGCAAAGTCCAAGAATTGTTGCAAATTCTTGGATGCAGAATAATAATATTCAGACCTGGGCCAAATGAGCTTATATGGTCTAGATCAAAGGATGGACAATACAACTATAAAGATGGTTTCATAACCATATATGATGAGGCAAACACTATCAAGGACTACATCCCTAATACAATATGCTGGGACAAATTCTATCTCCCAAAAGCTAGCTTCTTTGCCTAGGTGGCAATTCAAGGGAAGGTCCTAACTACTGAACAATTTAAACTCAGGGGCTACAAAGGGCCCTCAATCTATCTCTTATGCAAAGAAGATGAGGAGACAAATGACTATATCTTCACAACCTGTAACTACACACAGAAATGTTGGTATTGGCTGATGGCCCAACTAGGTTGGTCAGGTGCCCTTATCTCTTCCCTAAGAGAATGGCTCAGAGGTTGGCCAATCATCAAAAGGAATAGCATCTTCCACAATGTATGGATGTGCAGCCCAGCAATAGTAATCTGGGTAGTTTGGAAGGAGAGGAATAGGAGAATTTTTTATGAAGTAGAAATGAAGGTAGAGAATCTTATAGAAAAAATAGAAGCCTCCATCACAAAAATCTCCAATAGAAAGAATGTGACTATCCCCCAACATGATAAGACATTCACAGACTGGGACAACTTCATTAGAAGTTAGTGGAAGGGGATTAAAATCCCTTCGTTCACTGGGAAGGGTGGCATAGACAAAACCGAAGCAAGGAAAGCTTGCAAATGGATGCCCCTGGAGGTTGGTTGGTGCAAACTCAACTTCGATGGAGCATCCAGAGGTAATCCAGGGGAGGCAGGGGCAAGCTGTATAATTCACTCGGATGAGGGGAGCTGTATTGGATCTAGATCCAAATATCTAGGTCAATGCACTAACAATAAGGTAGAACTGTTGAGCCTAATAGAGGGTTTAAACCTATGCAAACAATTAAAAATATCCAAATTGGAAATAGAAGGGGACTCTGCCATTATAGTGAATGCAATGAGGACCAAAACAATGCCAAACTGGGAACTCAAAAGTTTATTGGAAAGAGCCCTATCTCTAATGGAAGCCTTCTTAGATTACATGATCAATCACATATATAGGGAGGCTAATACACTGGCAGATAATCTAGCCAATATAGGGGCAGATGGAACAAAAAAAACCACATCATTAAGATCTAGGTAATTAGATCAGGGAACTTATACGCAACAGGGGTTTAGCTATAATCCTGAACAACACATTCACACACATATTGGAAGGCATATATATGTATATGCACAGATAGTAGTATATATGTACATATGTTATATATGTACATATGTTCTATACTTATATGTGAATACGTGCATATATGGTATATATATATATATATATATATATATATATATATATATATATATATATATATATATATATATATACACACACACACACACACACATACTCACACATATACAGATATATGTGTATATATTCATATATATACCTACCAATAATAATCTTAGAGTAGAGCTCATCATAACCCCTCCTTTGTTCCTAATAGATCTCTCAATATAGTAGATGTATATGCTCATTTGTATACACAAAATATGTTTATATGCCTATATGATTATATAAATAAACATATAAATATGTATATCTATACATGATTATATACATACATATGTGTGTGTGTGTGTGTGTGTGTGTAGACATCATCATAGGTCAAGACCTTATCATTTAGGTATTGTTTGACTACTTAAGCAATCATACATTGGAGATTCTAGGGTGTAAGGCTAACAAAGAATCATGGAAAGCAATCAACAACCCCATAGTCGATATAGCAGGGCAATATGGGGATGGAAATATCTCAGATTTGTTAGAGATACGTATGCTCATTTGTATACACAAAATATGTTTATATGCATATATCTATATATACATACATATATATATATATATGCATATATATAGACATATAAATATGTGTATCTATATATGCATATATATATATATATATATATATATATGTATGTATGTATGTATATATATGTATACATATATGTATATATACACATATATATATGTATATATATGTGCATATATACATATATGTGTAGACATCTAAAAATGGTCAACACTTGCGAAGTCATACTTTAACATTGGCGCATTGCCTTATTTTAGGGTTTTTGCGTCGCATTAACATTTCTCCTATGTTGCGCACTTGGTCTTTATCATTTGTGAGCATCGAGTCCTTCTTCTGCATTCTTCATTTGTCTCGCTTTCAAATTTGGTCTTGTCGATAACAATCTTCAGTCATGATTTTGGTCGATCTTATCCTGTCGCATCAATGTGTGTGCTCATTTGGCATATTTTGACATCGTCAATTCGATTTCATTTTGGACATCGTCAATCCTAATCGATGATGGAATTAGGGTTTTGTCCTCTTATCAATCTTATCATTTTGCGATCGATTTGTCGTCGATCATTGTCCTTTTCAATCTTGTCATCTTGTGATCGATTTGTCATCGATTTTTGTCATTTTCAATCTTGTCATTTTGTGATCGATTTGTCATCAATCGTTGTCATTTTCAATCTTGTCATTTTGCGATCGATTTGACATCGATCGTCATCCTTCTCAATCATGTCAATTTGGATCAATTAGTCATTATTCCTCGTCAATTGGCGCATTTATCAATCAAATCGTTTGTCAGCATTGGTCCTTTGTTAATCAGAATCATAATCGAATCGGTATCAATTATCTTTTGTCAAGACCTAATTGTCATCCTTGCATTTCTAATTCTTCTAAGGTTTTATGATTTATTCATTTAATCTTGTTTGTCATTTTCCCTCTAGGTTAAATAATTTATTTATTTATCCTAAGTCTTCTTGTCACAATTAAATATTTATTTAATTGGCTAACTAATTCCTCCTCTCTTTGTGAATTAATTAATGAATGAAAAATTATTAATTAATTTACCTAATTTTCCAATTTACTAATTTCTCCTAATTCCTAATTTTCTAATTTTCATCAATTTTCTAATTTCCTAATTTCTAATTCATCTAATTTTCTATTTTCTCTAATATTTCTCCTAATTTCATGGGAATGACATGTCAATTTTGTCATAATTTGTCAATCAATCAATTTTGACATAGCAATTTGTCATAATTTGTCATAATTATCAATCAATCAATTTCGCATAGAAAGTGTCAATTTGTCATAATTTGTCATATTTGTCATTCTTGATTTGAAATTTTCTTTCAAATCTCTTCATGCTAATCTTGTCATCTCTCCAATTTGTCTATAAATTGGATGAATTTATTCAATCAAAGGATCCTCGATTCAATCACACTTCTAGTATCCTTATGTTGTCTAGTCAATCTTGCTTTCATATTATGCTTATGCACTTGTAGGTGAGATCCACAAACAAAGTAATTTGAAGGAGAAAGAAGGACAATGGAGAATTCTAGAGAAGACATTCACGTTTGCGATGGTTTGCATTTGGTTTAAATGTCTTATTTTCAGTATCTCTATGGAATGTAATTAGGATTTGTCATTGCAATTTAGGTTTTGTGATTGAGCTAGTCTAATTTGCTATTCGCTTTGATGATTTCCAAATTCCTATCTACATTAATTGGTGAACCTGACATGAACTAACCATTTAACCATGTTTTGAGTGCCTTTTGAGCTGATTTGCAGGTGAAAAACCCAAGAAATAGGGCAATTCAGGGCTTTCTGGGCACTTCTGCGCATGTGTAGAAGGGATCTGCGCCTGTGTCAAGGGATCTGTGCCTGTGTCAATGCACCTGTGTCAAAGGGATCTACACCTGTGTCAATGCATTATGCGCCTATGTCAATGCATTTTGTGCCTGTGTCAAGACATTCTGTGCCTGTGTAAGGCCAGAAACAAAGGTGAAAATCAGTGTTTTTACTTGCAAATTACTTTGTTTTGCATTCTGTTCTGGTATTCTAGTTTTCTTTGCTATTTATTCTCTATGCAGCACCTTGGCATTACGCATGGTGAAGACAAAAATGAAACTACTAACAAATCTTATGCAGGTTCGCTAGTCAAAGACCAAACAAATCAAACTTCTAACTTAGTGATTTTGCAAGTTGCCTTGTATTCCAACCGAACTTTGTGTTTGTGATTCATAATTAGGCACCTAATATGTTTGCTAAGTAGGATGAAATGAACATGTGTTTACTTTGTTTGTCGAGTTTGACATTGGAGTAGGAGAGTATGCTCTCATCCTTCTTAGGGTGATCAGAAATCCAGATCTTCGATACCATTCTCATGTTTTGGATTGTTTGTTACCTTTAGAGGGCCTGCCTTCCCAACCATTTGCTTTCTTTTGCAAGCAAGTGACAATTGTGAGAAGGGAACGACCCAAAGTGAGCATAGCTAGAGTACCTTGGCATTCTAACTCACTATAAATAAATACCTGATGGGCGAAAACTTTGAAGGAAGGGTTACGTGGGAATTGTAGTTACTTGGGAAGTGATGACCCTTTGACTCTTTCTCATATTAGCATCTAAGTAGGGCCTCACGGTCTAAATCGTGCTTGCGCGACTACATTTGTTTGGTATCTTGGTGGACTTATGTTTCAATCACGCTTGCGTGACACCAAGGAGTAATGCTTAACGGAAATCCTTATTAAACACCTTGTATTTAGAGGCCAAAAATCCTTCTAGTTGCTTGAGAAGGAGGAGTTTGGATACTTGGAAGAGATACTATGTTCGCCATGGGGAGATTTCCATGGGGACTAATGCTTGGCTGCCCTGAGAAGTGAGTGTTGTGGAGGGGAGCCCGTGGGGTCAAGCATCTATGTATTCTCCTTGAATCTCATAACGAGTCTACCTCTCAAGTACCTACTGTCCTTACCTACCATAAGAAATGTGTGAATGAGCATGATTGTCTTGAGTCTAAGTTAAAATATCTTGTCTTCTTTGCTTGTCAAAAGTTGAGTTGTGTCTCATTTCAAAAACAAGACAAATTGATTCAAAACAAGGTTAAACACAAGAGTATTTCATTCAACAAAGTTCAAAACACCTTCAAACATGGTTGTCAAACATGTTTCAAAATCTTGTCTCAACATTCATGTCACTTAGATTTAGGTTCATCCTAGGTTTGCATTTTGCAAATTCATTGTCAACCACCAAGGTTAAGTTTCACTTAGGTCATACTCCTTTGCATATCAACAAAAGTCATCCATTTGCATGTGTCCTCTTGCATTAGAGTAATACCATTTCATAATTCAACCTTAGGTTTTGTCTTAGGTTGACATTGTCATACATTTGCATTTGCATCCTTGTCCTCATAACATTAGGTCACATTTGCATACCCTAGGTCTCTTCATTAAGCTTAAGTCACTATCATATTAAGGTAATTTGCATAGTAATTGTCCCTTTGCATATAGTGTCAAAAATAGGTTTTGTCATACTTGAGTAATCCAAATCTTTGATAAACCCTAAGTTATTGTTAGGAAGTCTAGACCTTATCAAACTTTTGTCTTTTTGTCATCATTGTCATTTGGTCAAACCTAGCTTAGTATCCAAGCATATTAGGGGAGACATTGTCATTTTGTCCTTTTGTCACTTGGTCCTTTTGTCCTTTGAGGTCTAGACATCATTTCAATTTCCTAAGGGTCTCTTTTTATATTTGCATTCCAAAAAGTTTATCAAAATCTTGAAAAAACAACAAAAACATAGGTTGCATTCTTGCCATAGATTGCATTCTCATCTATTTAGTTTGCATTTAGCTGCATATCATATATTATCCTTGAAAATTTCCAAAAATATTGCATTTGCATAGTGACATGCCTGTTGAAACAAGGTCAAAATCTAAGAAGATGGGTGAACCAACATATCAACCCATTGACAACATATCAAACTCACAGTTTCAAACTAGTCAAACAGTACAAATTGAAGGTTCATCAAGCACATCATTACCACCATATGGAATGGTTCAACTTGGACCACCTCCATTATATGAACCAGTGTTTGTACCCATGAAACCAGGACATGGGAGTGCTCCACCAACACCAAGGGGAAATGCACCTTTTGATTGGAATCAACCGAACCTGCAACATGAAATTCAAACATTATATGAGGAACAAACTCTTTCACAAGGATTTGGTTCAGATCAAGGCATTCAACAAGAAATAAATCCAAATGTTTTACCAGATTCTTCATCAGATTCTGATGCTTCCGATGATGTTGATATGTTCCTTAAAGATCCTAAGATGACGAAAAAGATGGATAAATTCTTGAACAAGGTCTTTAAGATGTTCCCACAAAAATATCTTGACATGATGAGTAATGTGACCTCCTCAAGTGAGCAAATCAAAGTGCAAAAACAACAAGGTGGTGAGCTGTTAAGTTTCTCTCCACATCCAAATGAAGAAAAAGTGCAACAAGAAATTCAACCTACCTTGATGAGTAAACGTGCTTCAAAGGCATTGACAGTGACTATTCCTCAAAAGTCACCATTTGAAACAATAAATAATCCATTATTTAACACAACACCTTTTACACAAGATCAAATGAGGACCACACAAATATTGACAGTTGTCCCTCAACAAGAAGTGGTTCCTCGCATGCATAAAATTGGATCAAAATCTAAGATGCAAGAAAGCTTTACGATTGGAATGCCTGATCTCACCAATGTCCAAAACAATTCCACAATGCAACAAAGTTCCTATGTCCCATTAAGTTCAATATATTTGCCAAACACTCAAGTACCTGTTATGCAAACTATTGTGACAGATCCTTCGATAATGGCAACACAAAGAGCTACAAATAGTGGTTTGCATCAACAAAAAATGTTGCAACAATTGAGTAATACACGAAAGGTACAATCAAATGTGTGAGCAAACAATGCACAACAACAACAATATCGCATTCGACAACAAGTTGCAGCGCCCTCTGCACCATTACAAGTTAATGCAAACTTGCAACCACCACAATGGATTGGACAAACAACACAGCAAGTCAATGCAAGTGCCATACCCCATCTGAAGGAGAAACAACAAAAACCTCCCAAACAAAGTTTTTTTCAAATGATGGGATTTACACCGAGACAACAACAATTGGCACAAAGTCAACAAATTCTGATTCATCAACATCAACAACAACATATGCCTCAATATGTGCCAAGACAAATAAGTTATCATACTTCACAACCGCAATTGACGTCTGTGCAATATCAACAACACCCTCAATTGCAATATCAACCTAGGTTACAAACGATGGTTCCACCACAAGAAGCACAACAACAAGGTCAATATCAAGGCATGGCTCAACCACATCAGCAAGAGGTGTACCAAGAACATTACATGCCAGAGACACCAAAGACGACAATTTCAGAACATCAACAACCGATGGAAAATAGGTTGTATCGACAAAGCATATACCCAAGAGTAAATGATGAACTTCCAAAATCTTCACTACCAAACGCATTTTCACAACAGCTTGAGAAGTTGCAACGACAAGTCGATGTATTGGAAATCAAAGGAACAAAGAAGTTGTACACAGATCAAGATTTATGTCCTAATCCATTTGACAAGAGCTTGTACATGCCTCCCTTCCCTAAGCATTTTGAGGCACCTAATTTTGAGAAATATAAAGGGAATGGCAATCCAAAAGATCACATTCAAGCATTTTTCACGGCGTGTACTGAAGTGAGTTATGAGGAAACATACTTAATGTGCTTATTTTCACTAAGTCTCACGGGACAAGCCATGGATTGGTATTCACATTTGCCAGGGAATATAAAGACTTGGTCGGAATTGGCTCAAAAGTTTATATCTCACTTCGCATTCAACATTGACAGTGATGTGACCATGTCAGATTTATGCAACACCAAGCAAAAGCAAGGTGAACCATTAGTGACTTTCTTGCAACGATGGTGAAGCTTGTATAGTCGTTCTTCCCTAGATATACCTGAAGAACAACAAGTGAACTTATTTATTCAAAATTTGGTCCCAGAAATGATGTATGAACTTAAATTGAAAAGTCCCAGTACCATTGAGAAACTCATTAAGAAAGGCATGAACATTGAAACCGCTCTTGTAGCTAAGGGAATCATTAAGCTCAATAAAGACAGTGACAATACAAACAATTCAGGGGATAGAAATAGATTTTGGTACAAAAACAAGAACGTCACTAATGATGGAGTTGTTGACGCAAGAGCGGTGAATGCAAATCAACCCCTGTTCACAATCAAGAAATTGAGTGCTCCTAATATGTCAACTATGGAACAAAATCAAACACCAGCAAACAATGTTACTCAACAATACACTCAACAATATAATCAACAACAAGGTCAGCAACAAAATCAACAATGAAAACCTTTCCGATCAAGGGATGGACCTCCTCAACAATTTACGCCATTGGGAGAGCCTATTGAGTCAGTAATGAAATAATTAATACAAGCAAAATTTATCAAGTTACCAGATATCAAGGCAGAACCATTGGTAAAGCCGCATTGGTGGAATGATAATGCATATTGTGAATATCATCGGTCAAAAGGACATAAAACTGCATCATGTTTTCAATTGAAACATATGATTCAAGACTTATTAGAGCAAGGGGTAATTGAGGTAGATCCGCCCAACGTGACCTCTAACACTGATCATACAATTTTCAAAACTCCTTTGCTTGATCATGACAAGGGTAAAGCATCTTCTTCAAACTCTACCCAAACAACAAATTATGCAAATACTAGTTATAATAATGTCATCAACTGTTTTCGAGTGTCAAATGAGTATGTTTCCACCCTAAGAATAAAGGGACAAGATCCTTCTTGCGCAGTCACCACTCGTTGATCCAAAATAGTCCTGAAAGGAGCTCCTGCAGTTCCTCCCAAATCAACTCCTGCGAGTCAGTATAATCTCCTAGATCCTCTGGGAAAGACACCTGCACAAATATCAATCCTTGAGTTGTTGAAAATGTCCCCCATGCATCGTGCAGTCCTAGATAAAGCTTTAATTGAGTCCACTGTCCCGACAGACATTGATGTTGACCAGTTTCAAGCTCGAATTGGACATCTAGCTATTTCCCAACACGTTGCATTTTCTGATAATGATATTTCACCTGATAAGCTCCCTCATAATGATCCTTTACATTTTGAAGTCTTTGTCCATAATTGCAAAATCCGATGAGTCTTGATAGATGGTGGAGCGGGTCTTAACATTTGTACCTTGAGAGTGGTCATTGGTCTTGGTTATACAGAAAATGATATTGATTCTTCCAGAAGAATAACAATCAAAGCATATGATGATGTTGAGCACCCATCTAAAGGGATAATTACATTGCCTATCAGAGTCATTCCAGTGACAGAAAACACTTTCCTGCAGGTCCTAGACCTCGATCTCCCTTACAATATGATTCTTGGTCATTTGTGGATCCATGCAATGAAAGCAGTTCCATCCACTTATCATCAATGTTTAAAATATCCTTACAATGTGTAAAGCAAAAAAATCGAACCCTAGTCGTTCTCCCCTCCCCAACTCCAAGGAGAGAGAAGGGAGAGTCACTAGGGTTGATGGTTTTCACTTAGGAGAGACTTTACATTCAAAAGAGGGTTTGAAACCCACAAGATCCAATCCCATGCAATGCGAGATTGGATTCTAAATGAGTTTCAAGGGTTAAGACATCAAGGATACCCTCTTTTGTAAAGAATGTAGATAGAAAGATTGAACTAGGAAAGCATGTAAAGTAGGAAAGATTCACTTATAAACAGAGATAGGGATATGGGATGAAGCTACGGACCTAGAATTAGCAGTAAAATGTCAAGACGGTGCTATTCTGCAAATTTGAGCGAAAGTTGACGGGACGATGGCGCCCGACGTGCACACGGTCCTCTGAAAAATCCGCGAAACGAAGGGGGATCTGTTCGTCTCTGCACAAGGGTTCCAGATCTTCAATTACAACCGCGTACCTGCAACCTACACACAGAAAAGAGAGGATGATTGGGGGGTTAGGGATGAGGGGTTTGCCTTTAGGTCAAACCCCGATTTTGGAATTAACCAAGAAATGAGAATGCTGTAAATGTAAATGTTTGTAATGTAAACAAGTACTGATACCTTGTTGTAAGAATGTTTGTATTCTTACATGCGAAGGTGTAATGTATGTAGTATGTTGTATGTTGTATGTGATCTCCTCTTCAATGGTTGAATCCTTGTCTTGAATGCAACACTTAGCCTTGAATGGAGACTTAGAATGCTCAATTGCTTGAAGGAATGCTTGAATGCTTGAATGCTTGAATGCTTGAATGTTTGAATATCGCTTCCGTGTCTTGTTCTTGCTTATTTTCTCCTTTTTCCGACCTCGTCAAATGGGAGAGGAAATGTAGTTTATATACTTGTCAATTAGGGCTGATAGACTGATTTTCCCGACCTTGGGCCAACCAGGAAATAATATTTTCCAATTTGCAAACTTAAAGACCCGAAGCCCCATAAGAGACCGGGCCCAAAATAGGGCCAGGGACCAGGGCACTGGGCGCCATGGTCCTGGGGGACCAGGGCACTGGGCGCCATGGTCCTGGGGGATCAGGGCACTGGGCGCGATGGTCCCACCTCCCGGGACAGCAGGGTGCAAGGAGGGATCAGGCCAGGGTGCTGAAAAATGCAGTTTTTAATGTCATAAACAAGTTTCGGGGTCTCCATTCAGGTTCCGTGTTGCATCGCCATCGTGAAGACCAAAATGCAGTCAAAATTGCAAGTGTCACAATTTTAGGATGCTACACAATGGAACTGAGATAACAATTCTAGGAGATCTTGATCCATTTCAATTTTGTGCTACTCTAAAGGATTCCCCGCAGCAGCAAGTCCCAGTTAATAGAGAGGCCCACTCACATAGTTATGTGGATCCTAATGAATTGTTAGATGCTGTCAAAGGAAAATTGAAGATACAGGACCAAGGATGCGGAGAGTATACAATGGCTCAAACATTCCTCATTGGGAATTTACCAATATCTCCAAAATCACATGGTAAACCACATTTGTTGCAAAAGGAACCTAAGATAGTCATTCAATATCAGCCCCCCACTACATTTACAAGATGGGGTGAACTTGACAAAGAAACTTTAGATGATGATGTCATAGATTGGCTTTATAAGGATCCAACTGAGACCCCACTTGTTAGGTTACCAGTGGAGCGGTATGGCAAAGGATTTACTATGCTATAGAAGAAAGGATATGACGGTTGCAGTGGCTTAGGCCCTGACAAGAAAGGAAGGCTAGAACCTATTATACCCAATATGCGACCTCCAACTTTAGGGTTAGGTTTTGTACCATTGCAAATTGGACCCTCGTCTACCAAAATGACCACGTGTAGAAAGGGGCGTGACTCTGATGATGAAACAACACCTGAGGATACCCGACCCGAAACTGATTCCAATGAATGGGAGTGGAGTTCTTTTTCTTCTAGCTCCTATGCCCTTGACAATGTTTTCCTTGACCCTGATGATTTGCCCATGGAAGACAAACATGAAATAACTCCCCCTCCTAAAACATGTCCTAATGCTTGGATAGAGTCATTTTGGGATCCAAGCTCTGAATTAGATGCGAGCAGTTTGGACAGTGATACCACGGACGTTTACATCTTTACCATCTCAGCCCTCTCCCTCCTTAAAACCGATGATGACATGCCCCTTGTCTATCCGCAGCTTATCCAACATGACCAACAAGAACCACTCACATTAGATTGTTTCCAAAATGACGAAGCAATTGTAGAATTTCTTGGACTACGGGAAGGCATACCACAAGGTGATCATAAGGCAGGATTTGCTATTGATCTGGATTCCACAGCATATTTTGGGGAGTCAACTCCATCTTCTAGTCATAAAAATGAAAAAAGAAAAGAAAAAGTGCAAAATCAAAAAGATAAGTCTTTGAGTGAAAACTGTAAGGCACTCTCTGATCATAAAAAAGTAAAAATAAAAGACGTACCTACAGGTGAAAACCTCTCTAAGGTGCCCAAAGGTGGAAGATTAGACGTACCCTCGTCAAGTCAGGATAAATCAACATTGCTTGTGGAAATGACCGAAGAAATAAATTTGGGTACACCTGACAACCCTAAGGTCATTCATTTTGCTGCTTCTCTATCAAAACAGGAAAAGATAGATTTTGTCAATTTCTTTCTTGAGAAAAAGATCAGTTTTGCGTGGTCCTATGCAGATATGCCTAGCCTTGATCCAGAATTGGTCCTTCATCACTTGCCATTAAAAGCAGATGCCAAGCCTGTCAAACAAAAACTCAGAAAGATGCATCCCCGGGTGGCTCTCTTGGTCAAGGTAGAACTAAAAAAATTACTAGACGTGGGCTTTATCAGACCCATTGATTATGCAGACTGGATTTCAAATTTGGTACCAGTTAGCAAAGTAACTGGGGGCATCAGAATCTGTAAGGATTTTAGGGATCTCAATAAAGCATGCCCTAAAGATGACTTTCCACTGCCAAATATAGACATCATAGTTGACATGACTGTTGGATATGAGATGCTCTCATTGATGGATGGTTTCTCCGGCTATAACCAAATTCGCATTGCTCCTGAAGATCAACATAAGACTGCATTCACATGTGCTTGGGGTACTTACTACTGGAATGTGATGCCCTTTGGTCTTAAAAATGCTGGAGCAACATATCAAAGAGCTATGACGACAATTTTCCATTATTTCATGCATACTTTGATGGAGGACTATGTTGATGACTTATTATGCAAATTTGTCACAAGAGATAGTCATCTACCCATCCTTGGCCCAATCTTTGACCGAATGGAAACTTACAAGCTTAGACTCAATCCAAAGAAGTGTGTCTTTGGTGTCACAGCCGACAAATTACTAGGGTACATTGTTTCTCACAGAGGCATCAAAGTTGACCCTGCCAAGGTTAAAGCAATAATGGATATGCCTCCTCCTTCCAATCTCCGTCAACTACGAAGTCTGCAAGGAAAGCTACAGTCAATCTGCTAGCTTATAGCTCAATTGGTAGACAAATGTCATCCATTCCAGCATTTATTGCATAAAGGAGTCACTTTTAAATCGAGTGAGCAATTTCAATTAGCATTTCAAACTCTTAAGGACTATTTGTTGTCGCCACCTATTCTAATGCCTCCTATAGAAGGAAAGCCATTTATATTGTATATTTCTGCAACTGAAATGGCACTAGGAGTTCTCTTGGCCCAACAGGATGAGAAAGGCAAAGAGTGGGCTATTTATTATATCAGTCAGACACTAGTGGGCTATGAGCTGAATTATTCAACTATTGAACGGGCATGCTTAGCAGTGGTCTTTGCAACACAGAAGCTTCAACACTATATGTTAAGTCATCAGACATTGCTAGTTGCAAAAATTGATCCCTTGAAATACTTTCTTAGTAGGGTAGCTTTGACGGATTGCCTGGCAAAGTGGGTTATGATCCTTAGTGAGTTTGTTATTAAGTACATGGAGCAAAAGGCAATAAAAGGACAAATCATAGCGGATCAACTTGTAGAGGCTCCTATTTATGATGATCATCCCATGTTGACAGATTTTCCAAATGAATCAGTCTTTGCTCTCACATCTTCTAATGAATGGAAGTTATATTTTGATGGATCCCATACCAAGTTCGGGTCCAGAGCAGGTATATTGTTTGTCACCCCTCAAGGTGATGCTATTCCCAAATCCTACAGAATAACTTTCCATTGTACCAATAACATTGCAGAATATGAAGCTTTGGTCACAGGACTCCGAGTAGCGGTCCACTGGAACATCACACATTTACAAGTCTATGGAGATTCTCAGTTAGTCATCCGTCAAGTGAATGATGACTACGAAACAAAAGATGAAAAGCTTATTCCCTACAAGCATATGGTAGATTTCTTCAAGACAAAATTCATGGCTATCCATTTCAGTAAAGTTCCAAGAATTCAAAACAAGTCGGCAGATGTGATGGCTATGATTGCTTCCATGTTAAATATGCCCCACAATATGGACAAATGTGAATTTTTGGTTGAACAGTTGCTTGTCCCTTCTTTTGAAATTCCGATAGCAGATGTGATGTGTGTTCTTGTTGGTCCTAACTCCCCATGGTACAATGATGTCTATCAATATTTGAAATCCCAAACCTTACCACCTAACCTTTCTACTAACCAATGCCGAGCCTTCATCCGACAGACAACCAAATATGCCATCATTGCTGACACCCTTTACCATCATTTCTTTGACCATACTCTTCTCAAGTGTTTGGATTCTGATGAAGCACAAATGACTTTACGTGAGGTTCACGATGGTATATGTGGGGGCCATTTCAATGGTTTGAGCTTAGACAAAAAGTTGATTCGTGTTGGGTATTATTGGCCCACTCTGGAAAAGGATGTTCATGATTTTGTTAAGAAGTGCTACAAATGCCAAATCCATGGAAATTACATTCATGCGCCAGCCCAAGAGCTTCATTCTGTCATATCTCTGTGGCCCTTTTCTCAATGGGGATTGGATCTTATTGGCAAGATTCACCCGACATCTGCAAATGGACACAAGTTTATCATTACAGCCATAGAGTATTTTACAAAATGGATCGAGGCTATCCCCATGACCTATATCACTGGTGTGCAAATTTCAAAATTCCTATTGAATTATATCATATGCAGATATGGGGTTCCCCTTGCCATAGTCACAGATAATGGCCGTCCATTCAAGAATAAAGATGTCAAAGAACTCTGTGAAAAGTTTCACATCCAACACAGTTTCTCTAGTCCATACTATCCACAGGGTAATGGTCAAGCCGAAGCATCAAATAAAACCATTATCAAGATCCTGAAAAAGGTTGTCAATGACGTTGGTCGAGATTGGCATGTACAGTTGAATCCAGCACTATGGGCTTATCATACTTCTATCCGCACACCTACTGGCGCAACACCTTATTCCTTGGTGTATGGTGCAGAAGCCATTTTACCCTTGGAAGTGGAGATTCCTTCTTTGTGTGTTTCCTTGCAACATCTGATTGATGATGAGACGCATAGAGTCTCTCAGTTGCATCAGCTTGAGATGTTAGATGAGAAACGTCAGACAACCCTGACACATTTGCAAGCATATCAAAACCGTCTCCGTCGCTCTTATAATAAGAAGGTCAAAGGGCGACACTTCGAAGTGGGAGATCTGGTTTTAAAGGCAAAACCCAAGAATGCACAATCTACTGACATCATCAAAGGTAAGTTTGAACCTAATTGGGTTGGGCCTTTCATAGTTACTACAGCCTATGGCTTGTGGGCATATCAGCTTGCCACCCCAGAAGGTGAACCTTTGTCAGATCCAATCAATAGTATGCACCTTCGCAAGTATTGGGTATAATTTTCTATCAGCAATTCTTCAAATATGATCCTGAAAAAATACAAAAAAAGTGAAAAAAGAAAAAAAAGAAAAAGAACAAAAAGTAAAGAAAAACGATTCACCCTCTAGTTAAAACTTGGCAAACAAGTACCATGTGTAAAAAGATCATTTCTCCGTCATCTATCATGACCTCTAGCTATGCTTTCTCTCTACAGGTTTATCGCGCCTATCCTTGTCCTGACCCAATGTTCTATTCCAGGCCTGTGATTGGTCAACATCATTGTCTTGCATACTTCGGTTTCTTGTGCATATGTTTCGGTCCTGGTCTCTATATATGTCTTTTAGATGTGCATTAGGTGCGTGCCCCTTTTCATGATCAATCACTGGAACTTTCGAATTGAAAAATGTCCTGAAATAATCAAAAAAAAAAAATCAAATAAAGTCCTGAAAAATTACAAAAAAAAAATCTCATAATGTCCTGAAAAAATCATAAAAATTGAATAATGTTCTGAAAAAAAAATCCCTAAAAAGTCAAATAAACTCCTAAAAAAACAAAACAAAAAATAACCCCTTTGTGCATAGACAGATCGCTGAGCATACGACAATCAATCAAACACTGCGCTTTACTGAAATCACGCATTCACAGATGAACTTTTTCAATCAAACCAGACATTCAAATTGATCACAATTGTCTTCTCAATTGAACATCAACATCAATATCATTTGACCTTGTCACCATTATCATGAGTCTTATACAGGGTGTGGTATACTCGAAACTAGACTATGTCCTGTCTTAGACGGGGTACTGCATTCCCTGAAACTAGATAGCATGATCATCCTATCAACACTTTCAACTTTTGACAATGAAGATCAAGATTTTTGTTTGACTTGTTGGAATTAGCGAGTCTTATCATTTATTGATTTATCTTCGATCATGTTCCTATGTTGCTCGATGATGTCACTGAGTGATTTAGAGTAACCGGGATGATTCATGGTCCCTTTTTTTTTGTGTGTGTGTTTGTTGTTCATGGAATGTTTGTTACAAACTGGGGCAACTATATCATTGGGTGTCTGTGATAAGTACATTCACTTTGTGAATGCCGCACATACCTCGACCCTTGATGTATGCACCCTAGGATGCTTCACTCATTCCTTGTGTGCGATGTGTCTGTCTTTTGCAAAAAGGGTTGCGTTTTAGCTCTGGCCTTCAATGCCATGATGCTATGCATCCGTTTTGCTACATTAAATAAAGGTTCTCACCTACAAAGTGCATTAGTGAAAGCAATTTTTTCTTCGTCTCTAACTATCCTCTGTCTAATTTCTTCTTACTAACATTTCTTCTGTCATTCTTGGTAGTCCGTTTGATCCGTTCGAACCTATCATCTTCTGTCATTCTTATCGATCAATTGGCCTCTTTTCTGGATGTTTCCAGCCAATTCCTCAAGGGGGCATGCATGTGTCATTGTCAGTGTCTGAGGCATTTTCATTATTATTCTTTGAAACAATGCTTAGAATTGCATTGTCTCAAAGAGGGGCAAAATGTAGACGTCTAAAAATGGTCAACGCTTGCGGAGTCATACTTTAACATTGGCGCATTGCCTTATTTTAGGGTTTTTGCGTCACATTAACATTTCTCCTATGTTGTGCACTTGGTCTTTATCATTTGTGAGCATCAAGTCCTTCTTTTGCATTCTTCATTTGTCTCGCTTTCGAATTTGGTCTTGTCGATAACAATCTTCAGTCATGATTTTGGTCGATCTTATCATGTCGCATCAATGTACGTGCTCATTTGGCATATTTTGACATCATCAATTCGATTTCATTTTGGACATCGTCAATCCTAATCGATGATGGAATTAGGGTTTTGTCCTCTTACCAATCTTATCATTTTGCGATCGATTTGTCATCGATCATTGTCCTTTTCAATCTTGTCATCTTGCGATTGATTTGTCATCGATCGTTGTCATTTTCAATCTTGTCGTTTTGTGATCGATTTGTTATCGATCGTTGTCATTTTCAATCTTGTCATTTTGCGATCGATTTGACATTGATCGTCGTCCTTCTCAATCATGTCAATTTGGATCAATTAGTCATTGTTCCTCATCAATTGGCGCATTTATCAATCAAATCGTTTGTCAGCATTGGTCCTGTAAAGCGGAAAAATCGAACCCTAGTTGTTCTCCCCTCCCCAACTCCAAGGAGAGAGAAGGGAGAGTCACTAGGGTTGATGGTTTTCACTTAGGAGAGACTTTACATTCAAAAGAGGGGTTGAAACCCACAAGATCCAATCCCACACAATGCAAGATTGGATTCTAAATGAGTTTCAAGGGTTAAGACATCAAGGATACCCTCTTTTGTAAAGAATGTAGATAGAAAGATTGAACTAGGAATGCATGTAAAGTAGGAAAGATTCGCTTATAAATAGAGATAGGGATATGGGATGAAGCTGCGGACCTGGAATTAGTAGTAAAATGTCGAGGCGGTGTTGTTCTACAAATTTGAGCGAAAGTTGACGGGACGATGGCGCCCGACGTGCACACGGTCCTCCGAAAAATCTGCGAAACGAAGGGGGATCTGTTCGTCTCTGCACAAGGATTCCAGATCTTCAATTACAGCCGCGTACCTACAACCTACACATAGAAAAGAGAGGATGATTGGGGGGTTAGGGATGAGGGGTTTGCCTTTAGGTCAAACCCCGGTTTTGGAATTAACCAAGAAATGAGAATGTTGTAAATGTAAATGTTTGTAATGTAAACAAGTACTGATACCTTGTTGTAAGAATGTTTGTATTCTTACATGCGAAGGTGTAATGTATGTAGTATGTTGTATGTTGTATGTGATCTCCTCTTCAATGGTTGAATCCTTGTCTTGAATGCAACACCTAGCCTTGAATGGAGACTTAGAATGCTCAATTGCTTGAAGGAATACTTGAATGCTTGAATGTTTGAATATCGTTTCCGCGTCTTGCTCTTGCTTATTTTCTCTTTTTCTCCCTCCTCAAATGGGAGAGGAAATGTAGTTTATATACTTGTCAATTAGGGCTGATAGACTGATTTTCCCGACCTTAGGCCAACCAGGAAACATTATTTCCTGAATTGCAAACTTAAAGACCCGATGCCCAAAAGAGACCGGGCCCAAAATAGGGCCAGGGACCAGGGCACTGGGCGCCATGGTCCCACCTCCCGGGACAGCAGGGTGCAAGGAGGGATCAGGCCAAGGTGCAGAAAATGCAGTTTTTGGTGTTGTAAACAGGTTTCGGGGTCTCCATTCAGGTTCAACGTTGCGCCGCCATCGTGAAGACCCAAATGCAGTCAAAATTGCAAGTGTCGCAATTTTAGGACACTACAGGTCCTTTGTTAATCAGAATCATAATCGAATCAGCATCAATTATCTTTTGTCAAGACCTAATTGTCATCCTTGCATTTCTAATTCATCTTCTAAGGTTTTATGATTTATTCATTTAATCTTGTTTGTCATTTTCCCTCTAGGTTAAATAATTTATTTATTTATCCTAAGTCTTCTTGTCACAATTAAATATTTATTTAATTGGCTAACTAATTCCTCCTCTCTTTGTGAATTAATTAATGAATGAAAAATTATTAATTAATTTACCTAATTTTCCAATTTACTAATTTCTCCTAATTCCTAATTTTCTAATTTTCATCAATTTTCTAATTTCCTAATTTCTAATTCATCTAATTTTCTATTTTCTCTAATATTTCTCCTAATTTCATGGGAATGACATGTCAATTTTGTCATAATTTGTCAATCAATCAATTTTGACATAGCAATTTGTCATAATTTGTCATAATTATCAATCAATCAATTTCGCATAGAAAGTGTCAATTTGTCATAATTTGTCATATTTGTCATTCTTGATTTGAAGTTTCCTTTCAAATCTCTTCATGCTAATCTTGTCATCTCTCCAATTTGTCTATAAATTGGATGAATTTCTTCAATCAAAGGATCCCCGAATCAATCACGCTTCTAGTATCCTTATGTTGTCTTGTCAATCTTGCTTTCATATTATGCTTATGCACTTGTAGGTGAGATCCACAAACAAAGCAATTTGAAGGAGAAAGAAGGACAATGGAGAATTCTGGAGAAGACATTCACGTTTGCAATGGTTTGCATTTGGTTTAAATGTCTTATTTTTAGTATCTCTATTGAATGTAATTAGGATTTGTCATTGCAATTTAGTTTTCATGATTGAGCTAGTCTAATTTGCTATTTGCTTTGATGATTTCCAAATTCCTATCTACAATATATATGTATATGTATATGTATATGTGTATATTTATATATATATATAGACATATACACACACACAGATATATGTGTGTGTGTGTGTGTGTGTGTGTATACATATATATAGATACATATATATATATATATAGATACATATATATAGATACATATATACATACATACATATATATACATACATATATATATACATATACATATATATATAGATACATATATACATATATAGATACATATATACATATATATATATATACATATATACATACATATATATATATATATATGTATATATACACATATATATACATATATATACACACATAAAGACTGATATATATATAGACACATATGTATACCTATATAACATATACATAGGCTTATACATCATATGTCAAACATCATCATATAGGCACTACATGACTGCTTAAATTAATCATACATTGGAGATGCAAGGGAGAAAGGCTAACAGATAATCATGAAAAAGCAATCAACATTCCTATAGTCGATACAATGGGGCAATATGGGGATGGAAATCTGTCAGATTAATCAGAGAATGATCATAATACTTGCCAGGAGGTGAATGGGAAACCATCACGAGAAAAGCCTGTCACAATCGGGGTTATAACTCAATTTACCGATAAGACCGCTTAACAAAACTAGTATATCTAAGTGGAGGCACCCACCATTTATCTCTATGAAAAGATGGACTCTGGTATTTGTCTATGCCCTAAGAAGTGTGAGATGTCCTTTGTCAGAGAGATATCTAGCAAACGTTGGTCACTTATTCTGAGAGCGGAAGATGATCTGGTTATTCATGCGACCAAGAGGATTTTGGGAAATGAGATTATATACACAAAGCATAGGAAATGAGTCAATACTGACATCCATGCAGGGTTTGCTGCAATATTACTCACAATGGGAGAAGATAAGGCAGTCAAAGTATCACTATGCAGGCTAATATTCAAGAAAGAATATTTGGTTAACCTGGAAATGGCTATCAAATGCGTGTATGATAAACTAAAAATACCTTATCCGAAAGATTACATAAAAAATGAAGAAGCCATAGACAAGGAAGAAGCACTCAACATAGAGTTTAAGAGGCCTATTCTCAACAACAAAGATTGGAAACTATGTCGGCAACGACAATCAGAGATAACAAGGGGTATTGCATTCCTTAAACAATGGCTTGGTGTGGTAGAAGAGCCAAAAGGTGATTGGTGGGTAAGTTATATGGTAGAGGAGGGTTGGACCCCATTCCAAGTTGGTAATCCCAGTGACATGGAGGATGAGGAAACACAGGCCTCTGGCATGGAAGTCGTAGATGATAAGGATGAATAATAAATTTTCATAACACAATTTTGTTTGTCGTATACTGATATAACTAATCTAATACACAAGGATGTAGGATCTATAGATAGTATAAGGCACATATAGAACTGTTTATGAAAGCACTTTGATATTAGGATGGCTTAGAAATGTATGACTCTGTTATAACATAGATAACAAAGGGAAAGGAAACTTACTTGATGTTATTTACAAGACATATATATACTAAAATAAGTAAAGTTTAGAATCTGGATTGTTCTTTGAGTTAGGCATATACTCTTATGTTGGGTCTCTATTATTAGCTTCTTAGACATGAATGAACAGGCTCAACCTGAGGACACCCGCACTCATTCATCTGCAAAATGCAGTAACAGGACGTACTTTCATAACTCTTGCATAGTGGCTTAGTTCAACATTTGCATTTAGACATCTCTAAGATTAGAATATCAAGGAAATATCATGAACTACATGACATATGGGTTGTGTTATTATTAGTCTCTTGATGACTAGTGTTTATGCTAGGAGGTGAATGGGAAACCATCACAAGAAAAGCCTGTCACAACCGGGGTTATAACTCGATTTGCCGATAAGACCGGTTAACAAAACTAGTATATCTAAGTGGAGGCACCCACCATTTATCTTTGTGAAAAGATGGACTCTGGTATTTGTCTATGCCCTTAGAAGTGTGAGATGTCCTTTGTCGAAGAGATATCTAGCAAATGTTGGTCGGTTATTCTGAGAGCGGAAGATGATTTGGTTATTCATGTGACCAAGAGGATTCTGGGAAATGAGATTATATACACAAAGCATAGGAAACGAGTCAATAGTGACATCCCTACAGGGTTTGCAACAATATTACTCACAATGGGAGAAGATAAGGAAGTCAAAGTATCACTATGCAAGCTAATATTCAAGAAAGAATATCTGGTTAACCTAGAAATGGGTATCAAATGCGTGTATCATAAACTACAAATACCTTATTTGAAAGATTACATAAAAAATGAAGAAGTCATAGACAAGGAAGAAGCACTCAACATAGAGTTTAAGAGGCCTATTCTCAACAACAAAGATCGGAAACTATGTCGGTAACGACAATCAGAGATAACAAGGTGTATTGCATTCCTTAAACAATGGCTTGGTGTGGTAGAAGAGCCAAAAGGTGATTGGTGAGTAAGTTATATGGTAGAGGAGGGTTGGACCCCATTCCAAGTTGGTAATCCCAGTGACATGGAGACTGAGGAAACACAGGCCTCTGGCATGGAAGTCGTAGATGATAAGGATGAATAACAAATTTTCATAACACAATTTTGTTTGTTGTATACTAATATAACTAATCTAATACATATGGATGTAGGATCTATAGATAGTATAAGGCACATATAGAACTATTTATGTAAGCACTTTGATATTAGGATGGCTTAGAAATGTATGACTGTGTTATAGCATAGATAGCGAAGGGTAAGGAAACTTACTTGATGGTATTTACAAGACATATATATACTAAAATAAGTAAAGTTTAGAATCTGGATTATTCTTTGAGTTAGGCATATACTCTTATGTTGGCTCTCTATTATTAGCTTCTCAGACATGAATGAATAGGCTCCACCTGAGGACACCCACACTCATTCATCTGCAAAATGCAGTAATAGGAAGTACTTTCGTAACTCTTGCATATTGGCTTAGTTCAACATTTGCATTTAGACATCTCTAAGATCAGAATATCAAGGAAATATCATGAACTACATGACATGTGGGTTGTGTTATTATTAGTTTCTTGATGACTAGTGTTTATGCCTCTTATTATTTTAGCCTGTGTAATCTTTCATATTATAGCCAACAATATGATCCTGATGCTAACTTAACATGAAAGAAGCCTAGGCTATAATAACAATAGTGGAAAGTATAACAAAAGTATGCAGAGATAATACTAGTTCTTTTTTTTTTACACTAACACCTCATGAAGTGGTTTGCAACAGGATTGTCTTGTGAATCTATTTTGTAGATAAAGCAGAAAGCAAAAAATATGGTAAAAGTGACAACCGTTCACAAGGAAGTCTGGTGAAAGAAAGTTAGTACATGGAAAATTATAGATACTACCTGTGAAGGGATTTTTGCATGCCCAGAATGAAGAGATTATAAAGGATATATGTAACTCAATAAATGATGTAGAAATATAAATATTAGCTACTGACTAGACCTATGGTCCCGGGCAAGGCCGAAGGTTTTCTCCTCTCTGCTCTTTCCTACCGACGCCCGCACTGAGCGGAGATTGTAATTTTATTTATTAATAAAATATGGCTTTGGTCTTTTACCGAGCAAAAAAAACAAACATAGAAGACTCCATCACACGAGTTTGACATGTTTCCTGTCATACCCTAGAACCCAATGATTCTGAAATGCAAGCCGCCTTGCAAAAATATGAAGAATTTTTGAAGAAAATTATTGATGAAGAAGATATGTCTCCAGACACTTAGATTATTTTTCATGCTTTCTAATTATGTATTTTGTAGTTTGTCTATGACATTTTACATGTCATTTGTAAAAATGAAGTTACATGTAAATACAACACAAGTCCTGACTCAAAATAGACTCTGTTGTTGAATAATTCAAATTAGTTGTAACTTTCCACTTTTTGCTTTTGTCTTCTCTCTCTCTCTCTCTATATATATATATATAGGAGGGAACTCTAGAATTGTAAATATGATCTTCTGGCCTATGCAAATGACCTTTGTTGATTGTAGAAGCATTTCAAAATTTTGTTTTCAAGTTGTAAATCAAGATTCAATCAATAAAAGAAGCAAATTGTCATCCATTCTTTGTCTTGGATTAAGTTTGTTATGTGGTGAGATTGTTCTTATGTCCTTCTTATCATATTATCTTTAAAGTGATTGAATTGTGCAGTGTGGGAAATCATTTGATTTGAAGGTAATCTAAATCTAATTTTGTAGTCTTTAAACTTCATTATTGAATTGGAATTCTTATTATGTGTACGAACTGGTAATCATTGTTGAAGACTTTAATCTTCTCATATATCATGACCTTGTTCTTTCAATTCATATAAGGGGTAATGAAATACTTTGAGCTTACATGAACTTCTTGATACTAAAATTAGTTGGTATCTTTCAGAGTTATTCTCTAGTCCAACCAAGATTGTATATCAATCATTATTGCTCCAACTACTATTTTATGATTGATTACACACTGAAGTTACCAAGGGAGTATAATTCTGAATTATTGTAGAGGAGATGTATATATTATAAAAAAGAGAATAAGATGAATGTAACACTCAATAAATAGTTTAGTGTACATAGACTTACAGAAGTACTATTGTTTAAGTTAGGAATAAGAAGGGAGCCTCCCCTTTTTGAGAGGATAAATTTAATCTCATAATATTGTGACTCATATAAACATTTGTAATAAGTTAGTCGATTACAAAATATTCACTCAATTTTTGGTGACTCTGCTAGGGATACAAATACATAACCAAACACCTCACTCTTTTGATTAAAGTATACTAGTATCTTATTGTTGGTAATTTTATTTATTATTGATTTATATTTCCTATCAAGTTTTTACTCTAGTATAAAAAATCATACATGTGGGAGAAGGAGTCAGGGAATTATAGATCCTACTTTTGAGTTGTTAAAAAAGTATAAACTTGACCTTCTTTCTACACAAGCAAGGTCACCTCTTCAACATACAAGGAGTTTTCCTCCTACCAACATGAGGTCTCCTTTACCAAGTGAAACGTCTAGTGCTCATAGGCCATTGATTATTCACAAGTTTAAGGGTTTGTTATTCCTCCATTCAATTAGGGAAGAATGGCTACTCAAGGTCGTTGGGGCAATGATATTGGTCCTTTGAATTTGGCACTGCCTTTGCATGAAATTCCTCATGGCTCCTAAAATAATATTCCTAATTTCTACAAAGATGGTAAGAAACATCTAGACAAGCATATTGTTGCTTTTTATATTGTATGTAGATTTCTTGGTGTAGAACATGAAGATGTATCTGTAAGATTGTTCATTGAAAAACTCCCAGGTGTAGCCGCTAATTGGTTTTATCATCTTTCACCTCATACTATCACCAATTGGTTGATACTTATAACCAAATTTAAAGAAAGGTTTAAGCCTGCTAAAGATGCTCATGCTTTGTTGGCTCAACTCGCTCAGATGAGGAAAGAACCACACAAACCCATGTGTTAGTTTGTGTCTAAGTTTAATAAGTTGGCAAATTGAATTCCAACTATTGCTCAACCTACGACTCAAAATTTGAAATGTTTCTTTATCAACTCTCAGTTGCTTGAGGTGAGTTTTCTTTTAGGAAGAGCAACTACAATGAATCTTGTAGTTGCTTGAGCTTTAGCTACAAAGGTTGAAGATGATTTGATCCTTGCCAAAAAAAAAGGAAGGATCCAAATAGGTCCAAAGGAAACTCTTCATTGGAATGATCTTCAATAAACACCAAAGATCCTATGGTACATAAGCTATCTAACGAATTGTTAGCTCTCAAGAAGAAAATGTCACAAGGTTCATCCTTTACTCCTTTCAAGGATGCCCCAAGGAGAACTTATCCAAACATTTCTTCTAATAATGCAACAAGAAATCAAAATAAACTTTCCCCACCTCCAGAAAGGCTTACAGTTAAGGCTCCACCTACAAATGCAGTGTCAGGGTCCTATAAATCTAAAGAAATTGATCTTCCACCATCATAATATCAAATGGAAGATGGTGTTAATCTCTTCTAGGAGCAAGAAGTAGATGTAGCTAGAAACTCTATTATCTAGTTTGTGCAATATCAAGAAGTTGTTGAACAAGATGAAGTGAATCACGATGAGGGTTATGTTATTTTTACCCATTCACAAAATCAACTTGACCATCAAAATGGTGACAAAACTAAGGCAAAGGATAACTCTCATCTACCAAATACTCTTGCTAAAAGGGGAACTCCATTACCTATTTTACCAAAGCATACCATAAGAAATAAAAAACAAGCGAATGAAGGTTACTTTGGCAAGGTGTTGGTCCATCGAGATGTAAATAAGGACAACCATGTCTTAAGATGTGCAAAGATGGATATGCATGAAGATATTAGTCAAGTTG
The DNA here is from genome assembly GCF_030272615.1 of Cryptomeria japonica. Lineage (NCBI taxonomy): Eukaryota > Viridiplantae > Streptophyta > Pinopsida > Cupressales > Cupressaceae > Cryptomeria > Cryptomeria japonica. Next base: position 351,770,459 of record NC_081414.1, on the reverse strand, counting down.
AACAAGATGAAAATAATTAATCTATATTTCAAGGTATGGATTTTGAAACTCTTTGAGTTCTCCAAGAAAAGGGTTATGAACTTGAATATATTACGTACGAGGAAGCTAACAAGGAACTTGATGAAGACCTTTTCACAAACATAATAGAGGAGTTTTGATCAAGTCTTGATGACAACTCAACATCTCTCAAATATGAAGTTTATGAACAACATAATGAAGTAATAAATGTATCCATTCTTTCATTTGAATCACACGTGGTAACTCATTCCAATCAACATGAGGTCGTGGTTGAAGAAGCAACCAATAAAGGTTTAAACGACAAGAAGAGTTTTGATTTTTTCTTTTCAAGGGGATGTCATATAAGATGCATAGCTTGGTTTGAAGCCAGTAAGTCATCAAAGGTCATTCTTGTACCTAAGCATGAAGATACACTTATAGCTAAGCAAGAGAAAATTGAACTCATTTATCCACTCTTGACCAACAATACATATGATCGATTTGATGAGGCAAGTAGATTTGTTCATCTCCTTCAAGAAGCTAATTATGATCATGTAAAACATTGCAAGTTGTTAAACACAAGCAACTACTTTGGAGAACCAATTAATGATTTAATTTGAGTAGGTTTTTTTAAATTGATTAGTTTAGGTTGGGTTAGTCTTCCTTTAAAATAAGTGCAGTTGTACATTGTTGAGTCGTGTTTCCCTGTTCAAGTGTTGAAGCACACTATCTTTAGTTGTTTTCTTTTTAGTGGTCTTCAACAACAGTGTGTTCGAGGCTGCAAATTTTGTTCATAGTTGTATAGGTTTGTGTCATCTTTTGTGTCTTTTATTGACTAACTCTCTATCCCAATGGATGGATAAAGGCACTTAGAATTTTGAGGATTCTTCTCCCTTCATTTGTTTTAGATAATGATCAAAGGAAGCTCCCCAATTAGAGGCAACTATTATTTTCAATGTTAGCTCACTCAAATCACAAGATAACCCTTTTGAAACTTGTCCATTTTGTAGCCCATGTCCTATAAGCACACATTGTTGAATTGGTTGAAAATACAAGGACACTGAGAGGGGGGTGAATCAGTATTCCCACAGTTTATAGAAATTTCTCACTATTACTGATATACTAATTCCATCAATTAAGCTCATATAGCAACTTACAAAACTCACAACAGATTTGGTAAAGGATTACTGCAACATTGTCCATGAACACCTATAGCAAGTCCAATAAGGGATTACTACACTTCTCTACTGAACCAATCACTTGTAGTAGATCCAATAAAGGATTACTGCAATGTTGTTTGCACTTTGACTCTTCTATTCCTTCACTTCTTCTCTTATTGCAGTTGCATCATTATCCAAAACTCACACTCCTCTAACTTTACTATATCATTTACATACTGCACTCTCATTCACCACTTCACTCCTTACTCTTCTCATCACCATCTGCTAAATGCAAGCACACACACACACTCACACACACACACACACATCAAAAAGATTATATACCGAGATAATATTTCAACCAAGCATAAATGATCTATACAATAATATGTTACTCAGATCAACATGTTATCCAATAAATCCTTAACCAAAAACATGATTACAAAGTCAGCCTCCACAAGATCTCCTACACACTTCCTTCACACAATTCATTTACCGATGCATATACCTTAATTATCAGAATAGAACAGGGGTCTACCAGACCCATAGATAAGGATCCATAAGCACAAAACTCCAAGCACAGCAACTCCTAGCTCCAAGATACATCTACCACATATGCCACAAATGCTAGAACATAAACCATGATAGATACAATAGATACACAACCAATACACCTGATACCGAAACTCACATAGCTAATACCAGGACAAGATAAGCACAACTTAGGGTTTTTGAGATAAAGATATACCAGAAATAACACTAGTTTCATATTTCATACCTTCCTTCCATTGATACTCCACTAGCAATACCACAACTTTTTTCCAATAGCATACACCATTTGGTCCTAACTGAATAAAAATATTTGACATCAATGACAACAATGACCATATTCACAAGTCCAACAATCTCCCCCTTTGTCATTGATGGAAAAACATCCCAAAAAGAATAATGCATGAAACTCAAAACTCCCCTTTACTCATATGACTGATATTTTTGATACTCTACCTATCTTTAATATTAATTTCTATTCCTCTCCCCCTTTGACAACAATGACTAAGGGTGCCAACAATAAAATCAAAAAATGTAAATAAGAAAAAGAATTCCTTAACTGCTCTTCTTCTGAAATATATGCTCGTACTTTTCCTTTAGTTCCAGGATCAGAACCTCCCAAAAATGTACAACCAATTTGATACTTACAGATAAACTCTTGTATTCCACTAACATGTCAACAACATCAGAGAAAATATTCGGAATAGATGGATTTTGCTCATACTCAACTACACTATCAAGCAATAGTAAGAAATGTTCCAATTTTGCTTCAACAATCTCCTTCGCTTTCCAAAAAATGCTCACATAATCTTCTCTTTGCCTTTGCAATAGTAACAATTCAGCCCGAAGAGAATTTACCTTTTTTCTCCACTCTCCATCCTTGCCACTCAGAAAATCAAATGATTTGTCCAAGGAGCATAGTTCTTCAACAACATCAATCTTTTCTTTATGTTTCACTGCAATGGTCGACCATGAAGGACAATACTTGTAAACTCTGCTAGCACTGTCGATGCAATCTCTCATTTCATTTATGCATATTTATAAAGACCTATGTGAATCATTGAACTTCTTTAACATATTCTGCATATCATCATCATCTTCTGAACCTTCTACATTAATAGGTTGCTCAATTAATTTCTTTTTAACAATCTCAAATAGGGATTCTAGAAGCACATCACTAACATCTTCAATCTTGATATTGTTCTGAAGCAAATGATCCATCAAGACACTCTCAATCCTATCTGCCTAAAAAGAGGTAAACCATATATTTCCAATCTTCCTTATTCCATGATGTATTTGGTTGAAAGGACTGTGATACTGAGAGGGGGGCTGAATTAGCATTCCCATAGTTTCTAGAAATTTCTCATGTTGGGATCCAAGAACACTGAGAGGGGGGGGGGGGTGAATTAGCTTTCTACTAGAATAAACAGTTTTTAACTTTCTAGACCATGCATTTATAAACCGGTAAACAAATAAACATATAACAAGAAGCAAATAAACCATCCACATAAATGAACACCATAACACACAGAGTTTATACATGGAAAACCTCACTGAAGAAAAACCACGGTGGGATTTGTGACCCACAATATCAGTTCACTGGTCATATGAAAAGATATCACATATAACAGGGGCTTGCACTTGCAAGAAGGCACACTGCCTAGAGCATACTACTCATCACTAAAGAGCCTTACTGACTACAAGCTTTCTGCCAAAGTAAATTACTAAAAATGAACTCAAGAATGCATCTGCTATGCCAAATAGAGTTATGGTTATGGTTTTGCTCTGTACCAGTTCATAAACTCTAAACTGCTACCGGTATCACTTCTCCTCCAAGAATGATTTCCAAGCTATCTATAGATCATTGCATGATATAGCATTCACATACAAAATGATCTCCATACAAATATTTTGCATCATACAGTTCTACTATATTCTCCTATACACATTTTATATATCTTGCTTCCTATAAAAAATAACCTAGCAGACTGACCTGTGTACCTATTACAAATGATATGCCTTATGTCGGCTTACAATACATTTACAAAAGATATTTAGTGTCGGCCTTGATAATATTAATTACAAAATGATGTAAGTAAATCCTCTTTGATGTCGGCTTCCAAAGAAGTATTGATGTCAGTGCCGGTGGCGGTGTAGCCTTGAATGCTCTAAAGTCGGTATATGTCGGTATATGCTTCCTAGTGTCGATTTATGACTTCCATCATATCTTGTTTCCATAAATAACAACAAAATGAATCCAATGAGTGTCAATTTCCAACAATCTCCCCCTCTGGCATTGATGACAACACTCATGTGAAAAATGGATTCCCTGCCGGTATGCTCCCCCTGAGCAATACACTCCATCTGAAATGTGTTTCCCCGATATTTTTCACATACGAACATACTCCTCATTTGAAATTAATGCCAAAGAGAATTGAAAGAATAAAAGAATATTGTTAGTTTCACTGGAGCTTAGTCATCCTCAGGATTTCCGGGTTTGCCTTTTCCAATAATTGAAGATATGTATCCCAACCAGATTTGAAAGTATCAGAAATAGATGCAAGTCCACTTAGTAAGTGGGATAGTGTTTCTTTCTCTTGGATATCTATAAGTGTGGGTTTAGCTATCATATCCATGCACTCTTTCTTGTGAACAGCCAATGAATCTAGTCTAGGACTTACCAATCCTCGTAGATTTCTTTCTCTTCTCATGATTTTATCTCTCTCCTTCTCAAAAGCAAAAAATTGGGTCTCCAACGACAAAATTTGACCATCAACAGATGTGGTTAGTGTAGTCAATCCATCAAAAGAGTTAGCAATTTTAGCCATCTTATCATATAACTCCTTCAATCTGCTATCTACATTAGCTGTAAGACTTTCTATGTTAGAACACAATCTGCAGATATTTGTACATTGTTTTAAACAAACCTCAATAGGGATAATTTTGTCCTCAATTTTATTCTTCCCTATTTCTATAAGCTGATCAAAAGTTGTTCTTTTTGCTGTTGTGAAATTAGCCAAAGCTTGTTGGTCTGCAATCTGCCTTAGAGATTGAAAATTGTTGGATATGTGCTTTGTTAGAGTTTTGAGCTTACCGGAAGGGCTTTCTCCATCTTCAATCTGACAGTCAAGTAATAATCTGTGCAACATAGAGACTGATTGATCAATTAATCCTTTATCTACATTACCTTCCTTCAGTAATTTTTGAGTAGCCATCATCATTAATTCAGTTGGACTCAACTCAAAGACTGATTTCTTCTGAACTTGAGAAGTGTCGATTGTCAAAACCTTTGCCGAGGAATTAGTTTTACCTGTCAGTATGGACTCAGTGGCTTTTACCTTATCCATCTCAACCTCTATTGCACCGGTGGCTTTGCCACTTGGTGCAATGTCGGTTACTATCGGTGGAGTATTATCCATAGAATTTCCAGTGTCCTTTACATTGCCTTGCTAAAAAATGTTTTGTGCCAGTACAGACTGTACACTCTCCTTAGCTACCGGTTGTGTTTTAGTATCTATAGTTAATGCCGGTTGTGTCAAAACTGAAGTTGAACTACCCAAAATACCTTTCCCTTTTGATTTGTCGAGAATGGTGGAAGTTGTTGCCCTTGCAAATTCTTCTTGAGATCTGAGAAAGTCTGGGTTTTTCTAAAAGAATTTGGTCCATCCCTTACTTGTCTCATTTACCACCTCATTTACTCTCCCCATCATAAGGCTTATCTGTCAGGATTTACTACTGAAGATTGTCCTATTTGCAGTGTCAATACATCTTTTTATTTCTTCATTATTTACAACACCACATAATTCCAAAAGTGCTACTTCTTTGATCCTATCCCTCTTGACAGTGTCAAGTCTCCTAGCCTCAAGTTTATTCCTTCAAAATTTCAATTAAGGTTTTCTTATAGATATCTATATACAACAAAATAGCCTCTTCTAATTCATTTTTCTCATTCTCTTCTAAATATTCATAATACTTTGATATATTTTTCAATATTCCATCTTTTGTAATTTCATCAATAAGCTCAGCACAGGTCATTGTGGTCTTATCGGTTCCAGTATCATCACCCTTCTTCTTTTTGTTTGTGGTTGCCAGTGTGACTAGTTTCCTCTTCTGCATAGGCTTCCTTGCTGGTGGTGGAGGCGCAGTAGGCTTAGTTGCCTTTCTAACAAGTCTCCTCCTAGGCTCTATCTTCTTCTTCTCTACTAGTGGTTTTACCATATTCTTCCTTTGTACCCTTCTAAAAGCCAGAGGTTCATTATCCTTAGGATTAGAGTCTGAAGTGATAGGGGAAATGTGAACTTGTGGCTTCTTCACTTCTCCAGTACCAACCTCTGTCGATTTAGCAACCTGTTTTGATTTGGAACCTAGTTGAGTGTCTATCTTATACATCACATCTTGTACATATGCATACATCTTTTCTATTTTCTTCTCTCTTCTATTCCTGTTAAAATTGGTTTTCACTTTAAGAGCCTTCTCTCCTGCTGTACCAAAATATTTTGTCTTATCATCTAATGGGGCATCTAACGACATCTTTGCATAGAGTTCAAAAATGCTATCATCCACCTCATATCCAAGATCAGTAATCCAAATTTGTCTAGGTTCAACTGCTTCCATAAGAGTCATCAATTTTTACCATGAAATAGATATCAGTGGAATACTTCTCCATGATGTTCTTTGAAATTCTACCCCTTTTCCTCATGTTTCCTTGAAAAGTCTTAAAATACCCAAAAAGTTTCTCATCTTTGCCGGTACCAAGACTAGTGATAGCTTCCTTGATCTGCATACCTACCGGTATGTCATGAGCCCAATGCTTCTTCCCTAGATCGGGTAGCTCATTTAGGAAGTAAAGCATTAAACAAACAATCAAGTTTCCATATCTAAAGGTGTCTTTCTTAATTCCTTTGATCTTTCCAAGGTTTAACATCAATTCACTCCTCATCCACTCACATAAATCATATTTCACATTATCCCTCAGCATCTGATATGCATCATGAATGCATGAACTAGCAACATAATTCAATCAGTTGGATTGAGTTACCTTGTAACCTATGATCATGCTTGCAAAATTTATATTTGTGTCGGTGATTGTGCTTATCCTCATTGATCTGCTATCAAGTGTAGCACCAGTGAGTTTTTCGACCTCTGTGTTGGAAATTTTCTTGCTAGTTTCTTGTCTGACCCTGGGCAAGCTGGTGACAACTTGAATTGCCTCATTCATGATCATGTAAGGCCTATCTAGCCAAATAAATTCATTGTGAACCCCGCTCAAAACGTATCTGATCACCTCATCTTTGAATTTGGGTATGTACAGGAATACCGATTAACCCGAGATCCTCAATTGCTTTGAATTTTGGTTTGATGGTTCCGGAGTCTCCCAGTATCACGGATTGATACATTCTTTTGATTTCTTTAGTACCCAAATACTCAAGGGTGCAGTGAATGTATGCCCTCACATCTTCAACATACATTACGCCATCAAGAACCCTAGAAAATGCACCCGCAAAGTCTTCCTTTTTAGCAATTTCAGGAATCTCCTTAAATAACGGCCTTAACCTATCCTTGATTTTGACAATGGTGGGATTTGCAATAAAAGTAGGAGTTGAAGATCCAAATGCCATATTGAAAAATACCTGAAAGTAAATGTCGGTGGAAGTTTGATATTTGCTCAAAAGCTTTTCACAATGCTTCTACTCGCTCTTCACTCGCCTTTACTTCGCTCTGAATGCTTGAATGCTTAGTGAGTGTAAATGAATTCACTTACCCTCTTTTATCAACGAATAAAACCCTAATTTTTTGTAATAAATGCTTCACCAATAACCCTACGGATGTCGGTTTCATAGTTATGTGTCGGGTGAACCTTCATCGAAGATGAACACAATTCTCCAAATCTCTTTCCAGATCTCCTTAGATCTCTTTCAAGGTAATATGCAAAATTTAGCAATGACTTTGCCAACCCCTAAGGCTTATGCCTCAGTTATTAGTGGAATTTCCTGTCGGTGGAGGAATACTCTATTCTACTGGTGGAGTTACCGGTATAGATCCATTTCCACTTGGTTCTTCAAATTTTCTAACACATTTCTTGGTGTGATCCTGTTGTATTTCATCTACCTTCTGCTTTCCTTTCTCATTTTCTTTATCATTATTAACCGGTCGAGTCTTGCTTCTGCAATACTTAGCAATATGACCTATTTTGTTGCATGCATAACATGTAACATTTTTCTTCTGAATTACTTTGACATATACAATATCATTTCTTGACCTACAATGATTAGAAAAATATCCAAACTTTCCACATGCGTGACATTGAACATTCATTCTGCAATCTTCTGATCTATGACCATATTTATTGCAGTTTGTGCATTGACTGGGAACAAAATTATAGTTTTGATTTGCCTTATTTCTACATTGTTTAGCCATATACCCAAATTTATTGCAAACAAAAAATCTACCATTGAATTTATAAGCATTATATTGCCTTATCGGTTTCCTCTGTTCTGATGAGTTCTGCATACCGGTTGTCTGATCTTCATTTGCAGTACCAGAGCTTTCACCTTTTACAAATCCAAGTCCTCTAGAATCATCAATCTATTTTTGTCTTTTCAATAAGTCATTCAACTGTGTAGCACTAATCCTAAATTTTTCTTTATACTCACTTGCAGTAGTCAGATCATCTCTCAGAGTGGTTACTTGTCTTTCAAGTTCTTGTTCATTGTTTCGGGAGTGTGCCAAATCAGTTCTCAACAAATTATTCTCATGAGTCAATCTGCCACATTCATCAAATTTTTTCTTTGGAGATATAACAAGATTATCTCCCTTCTTCTTTCTATCCTCAATATCTTTTGATAACCTCATAGTCAGATCTTGCATTTCATTCTTCATGAGCATGTTTGCTTGACTTAGTTTCTGACATTGTTCCTTAAGAGCATTCTTCTCCTCATCATCCAGTTTTTGCAAAAGTTCTTTTTTCTTGGCTTGATCAAATGATAACCTTTCTTGCAGGATAAGATTGAATTTATTTGCAGAATTCGATTCTTCTTGCAATTTCAAGTTCTTGATCCTTTCAGCATCATAATCCTCAAGAGCCATCTCAAGTTGCTTCTCCATAGCCATGTTCAAAGATTCTGATTTCAGGATCTTCCTCAAGCTGTTAAACTTCTTTCGATGTACCAAGCTTTGATACCAATTGTTGGGATCCAAGAACACTGAGAGGGGGGGGTGAATCAGTGTTCTATCGAAATGAACAATTTTTAACTTTCTAGACCATGCATATATAAACCGGTAAACAAATAAACATATAACAAGAAGCAAATAAACCATCCACATAAATGAACACCATAACACACAAAGTTTATATGTGGAAAATCTCAATGAGGAAAAACCACGATGATATTTGTGACCCACAATATCAGTTCACTGGCCATATGAAAAGATATAACATATAATAGGGACCTGCATTTGTAGGAAGGCACACTGCCTAGAACATATTGCTCATCACTAAAGAGCCTCACTGACTACAAGCTTTCTGCCAAAGTAAATTACTAAAAATGAACTCAAGAATGCATCTGCTATGCCAAATAGAGTTCTGGTTCTGGTTCTGCTCTATACCGGTTCATAAACTTTGAACTGCTACCGGTATCACTTCTCCTCCAAGAATGCTTTCCAAGCTATCTACAGATAATTGCATGATATAGCATTCACATACAAAATGATCTCCATACATATATTTTGCATCATACAGTTCTACTATATTCTCCTATACACATTTTATATATCTTGCTTCCTATAAAAAATAACCCAGCAGACTGACCTATATACCTATTACAAATGATATGCCTTATGTCGGCTTGCAATACATTTACAAAAGATATTCAGTGTCGGCCTTGACAATATTAATTACAAAATGATTTAGGTAAATCCTCCTTGATGTTGGCTTCCAAAGAAGTATTGATGTCGGTGTCGGTGCCGGTGTAGCCCTGAATGCTCCAAAGCCAGTATCTATCGGTATATGCTTCCTAGTTCCGGTTTATGACTTCCATCATATATTGTTGCCATCAATAACAACAAAATGAATCCAATGAGTGTCAATTGCCAACATCTCACTATTTGATATACTAATGCCATCAATTAAGCTCAGATAGCAACTTACAAAACTCACAGTAGATTCGGTAAAGGATTACTGCAACATTATCCACAAACACTTGCAGTAGGTGCGGTAAGGTATTACTGCATTGCTCTTCCAAACCAATCACTTGCAGCAGATCCGATAACAGATTACTGCAATTCTTTCTACACTCTGACTCTTCTATTCCTTTGTTGCTTCTCTTACTGCAATTGCATCATTGTCCAAAACTCACAATCCTCTAACTTTACTATATCATTTACATGATACACTCTCATTCACCACTTCACTCTTTACTCTTCTCATCACCATTTGCTAAATGCATACACGTATATATGTATATACTAGAAAGCTTATACATCGAGATAATATGTCGGCCAAGCACAAATGATTTATACAATAATATGCTACTTGGATGAACACATTATCCAATAAAGCCTTAACGAAAAACATTATTACAAAGTCAGCCTCCATAAGATCTCCTACGTGATTCCTTCACACAATTCATTTACCGGCGCATATACCTTAATTACCGGAATAGAACAGGGGTCTACTAGACCCATAGATACAGACCCATAAGCACAAAACTCTAAGCACAACAACTCCTAACTCCAAGATACAAATAACACATATGCCAAAAATGTAAGAACATAAATCATGATAGATACAATAGATACATAGTTGATATACCTGATATTGAAACTTACATAGCTAATACTAGGATAGGATAAGCACAACTTAGGGTTCTGGAGATGAAGATCTTCTAGAAATAACACCAGCTTCATATTTCATACCTTTCTTCCATTGATACTTGATCAACAATACCAAAACTGAAAAATCAAAATTGTTTCCAACAACATACACCATACAGTCCTAACCAAATAACCAGATTTAATATCAATGACAAAAATGACAATATTCACAAGTCTAACATGCATATCAAGGCAATTCTTAATTTCTCTATGCATAGTCCAGTCCCTCAAAAAATGATTTTGGTTGGATCTCTCATTTCTTTTTGGAAAATTTTCTAAGTTTTTTTGGAGATATTCATTTTTTCCCTCATGCAGTGTTGGAGAATTTTTGAGTAACTACTCAAGTCCTATGTAGTTCAAGTTTTATTTTCCCAACTACATGTTTTTCCTGTAATTTGAGCAACTACACTTCCTATGTAGTTCAAGTTTTATTCTCCCAACTACACTTTTTTCATTTAATTCGGGTTTTTTTCTTTGGAAAATACCTTTTTCATGTAGTTTAGGTTTTATTCTTCCAACTATACTTTTTTCATGTAATTCAAATTTTTTTCTCTAGATTACATTTTTTTCATGTAGCTCAGGTTTTATTCTCCCAACTACACTTTTTCTATGTAATTCAAGTTCTTTCCTCTGGATTTCACTTTTTCATGTAATTTGGGTTTTTTTTCTCTAGAGTACACTTTTTTCATGTAATTTGGGTTTTTTTCTCTAGATGAAGAAGATGTGTCTCCAGACACTTTGTTTATTTTTTATGCTTTCTAGTTAAGCTTGTTGTAGTTTATCCATGACAATTTACACACCTTTTGTAAAAATGAAATTACATGTAAACGTGCAACACAAGTCCTAAGTCAAATTGGGCTTTGTTGTTGAATAAGTCAAATTAATTATAGCTTTCCACTATTTTCTCTTAGCTTCTCTCTATATATAGGAGAGAGCTCTATTGTAAATATGATCTCTTAGCCTATGCAAGGAAACTCTATTGATTTGAGAAGCATTTCAAAACTTTGTTTTTGAGTTGCAAATCAAGATTCAATCAATAAAAGAAGCAAATTGGCATCCAATCTTTGTCTTGGATTCAGTTTGTTATGTGGTGAAATTGTTCTTATGTCCTTCTTATCCCATTATCTTGAAAGTGATTGAATTGTTTAGTATGGAAAATCATTTGATTAGAAGGTAATATATATATGATTTTGTTGTCTTTGAGCTACAACATTAGTTAATTTAGAATTCTTGTTATGTGTACAAACTGGTAATAATTTGGAGACTTTGAGTTGCATTTTGTTATCTACATTTAAGCGATTGATTTGTGGTGCATGTTGAAGACTTCTAACTGGGATTGTATGTCATTCATTGTTGCTCCAACTAGTGTTTTATAGTTGATTACACACTGAAGTTATCAAGGGATTGTAATTGTGAATTATTGTAGTGGAGATACATCTATTTTGGAAAAAAGAGAATAGGATGTATGTAACACCCAAAAATAGTTTAGTGTAGATAGACTTAGTTAAGTACTAGTTGTTTGAGTTAGCAATAAGAAGGGAACCTTCCATTTCTGAGAGGAGAGATTCAATCTCATAATACTATGGTTAATATAATCATTTTATAATCAATAAGATTACAAAATATTCACCCAACAAGCTACATTTTTTTCCTTGTAGTTTTGTTTCAGTGTGCATGTTGTTGTGTCTACTCATGTTGGTTTTCTGTATATTTTTATTTTGTCTATGTTATGCTATTTTTTCCCCTTATTTTTTAAAATTGTCATCTTGTTCATAGTGGCAGCAAAAGAAAAAGAGGAGTCAACAACATAGGAATGAGAAGGGCATGATTCTTCTTCTTACCAAGTAATTTACTTGCTTACCAATTTTTAATATATTTTACTTAAGTTAAATTTCGTCAATAAATTTTGTTTATAATATTTTTTATACAAAATAATCCATAGTGATCTTAAGATCCCTCGGAGGGAACCAATTACCCCATCTCTATATCTAAAGCATCCCTCTCCATGTCATCCAAAATGCCTATTCTAATCAAACCACAAGACGTTTGAATGTTGTTGTTGGGGTTATTGCCTTTTGTTGTTACGTGTGAACTTTTGGTGATCGTGTTGGTCTCTGATTATTATTTTATTTTCTCCATGCTATACATCCCTTCTCCGATTGCTATTAATGTCATAGTTCTTCATGTCAATGATGTTATTATTCAATATTTGCATTTTGTAATTGTTGGTGTCTTAGTTCGTAATTTGGCTATTCAAGTGTCTCCTCTTAGCATATTGTTTTTGATATTTTAATGTCCTTTCTAATTTTAATGATGGTTTCAACATGTTATTCTATTTTATGAAGTGTTATAATTCTCTATGCCAATGGTGAAGTCTACGTATAGGTTTGAATCTTCTCCCCACGATAACTGTTCAAATATGGAACAATGATCAATTTCATCATCTTATTAAGAACTTAAATATTGATTATGACCTATTGTATTTATAGACTGCAAGTTGTTGAATGTTGTTGTTGGGGTATTTCCTTTTGTTGTTATGCATAAACTTTTGGTGATCCTGTTGACCTTAGATTATTATTTTATTTTCTACATGCTATATATTCCTTCTATGCATGCTATTAATATTATAGTGTTTGATGCCAATGGTGTTATTAATTCCACATTTGCATTTTGTATTTGTTAGTGTTTGTTCTCTGCATGTTGTTTTTGATATTTCAATGTCCTTTTTTATTTTATAAGGATATGGGTATCTATGCTCAACATGCTATTATGTTTTGTTTAGTGTTATAGTTCTTTGTGTCAAGGGTCCAATATAAGTATAGGTTTGAATTTTATCCCCATGATTATCGTTCAAATGTGGAATAGTGATCAAATTCATTATATTAGTAAGAATTTAAATATCATTTTAGTAAGAAAAATGTTGTGGTCGACATGTCAATTAGGCATATTGAATTTTTTTAAGAGCTATAAAGAATTACTTTTGTTTTGCACAAGATAACATCGTCCCTCTCTATTCTCATATGATATGCCCTCATTCAATGTTTTTAAGTATCGTTTATTTTTTCGATTTGTTTCTTGCAAATAAGTATTATAGCTAATTGCTCTCATATGCTATATGAACATTTTTTTGGACCCTCTAATCTAAGTGGATGTTCTAGACAATTATTTTCTAAGTATCTTTCTTCTTTTTTTCTTTTTTTATAAAATGTATGTTATTGATTGTGTCCATGTATTGATGTTATTGGTGTGCACTTGCATGCCCTAGGTGCACTTTTATACTCTAGTTTGTCACAAAATTGTTTTTTTGCATTAATTATCTAGGTCTAGTGTCTCGTGCAACAATTTATTTGCCTTGATGGATGCCAACTTTGTTAGTCTTGTGGCATCATTGGTTTATGTTCTAAAATTCTTATTTTGCATTGCATTTTTATTTGGCAAAAATTACATCATGGGGTTTCTCGCTTGTGGTAGGAAGCCATATTAGAAGAAAGATAAGATTCAATTGGCAACATCAATTCTTTTGAATAATCAAAATCATCCCATTTTTGTGCAAACTTTGTAAAATCTAGCTTTACAACTATAAATTGCCTTTGCTCGAAATTTTATAAGGCTTTTCCATGGCATTTAATGAGGTCACATTCCTTTGATGTGTGTAATCCCTCACATTCTGCTTGCATCTACAACATTTGATAAAATCTAATTTTTTATTCCAATTTGATGGATGATGCATCCTATTATGAAGCTCCCATTTTTCGCATAATGGAGGAGAATGATGGTAGATTTTGAGAAATTTAGCTTTACATCTACTCATTTCATTTACCTTAAAATCTTCAAACACGCTTCTAATGAGTTCATTTGGGTATATTCTGCAATCATAATGTTCTACGAGATTTAAGTCCTTTTCTCTGATATTCTATAATCATAATATTGTGGTTGACATGTTGATTATAGATATTAGAAATTTTGAATAGCTACAAAGAATTACTTTGATTTTGCACAAGATAATATTATCCCTCTCTATTCTCACATTCTCATTCACTGTTTCTAAAGTAAATAAGTAGGTATTATAACTCACTGTTACATTTTTTTTGGACCTTATAATTTGAGTGGATGCTTTAGATCATTGTTTTCTAAGTATCTTTCTTCCTTATTTTTTTGTTTCTTGTAAATATGTGTCATTAACTATGTTCATACATTGATGTTAGAGGTTTGCACTTTCATACTGTAGTTTGTCACAAAACTTTTTTTATATAGTGTTGGTGTCTCATGCAACAATTTATCTAGGTATTATGGATACTCATTTTCTTAGTCTTGTGGCATCATTAGTTTATGTTTAAAATTTATTGTTTTGCATTGTATTTTTCTTGGTACTTGCATTTGGTTTAGGTCTTTTTTCTCTAAGCATACCATTTAGAGTGTCAACTTTTGCTAATTAATATTATTGATTATTCTGTTATAGAGTTTTTTTTTATATTTTTTTTCGCAAACTATGATCATATAGAAATAAGAAAAACCATTTTTCATTTACATTTTCATTTTAGTTTTTACAATGTTTCTTTCCTTTGCCTCATGTAAAGGGATTTTACATAGCTTCTACAATCTCCAATTATATTGTGATTTCATGTTTATTGTCAATAACACTTAGATCTCCCTTCTATTGGTTGTTCAAATTTTTTTTATTAATAAAATATTACTCAATGAATTCTAAACTGAAGATAAATATAATCTTTTATCATTTTTTCCTATATAGTTTTGTTATTGGCTCCATTCTTGAAACAATGCCATAAATCATTAGCCTACTAGTTTGACTATAGATTGCTTTGATCATTGTGACATGTTTCTTTCGTACATTTTTCTCATTTTCCTTCCCAAATTTCAGGTACAATTCCATTCTTACAACAATATTATCATTTTCCAATTTTGACATGTAATTTTTATGCATCATTTCTTTGTTCTAGTGCTGGTTTTATTATTGTTGGTGTCTTACACATTTGTTTTGATGGTGCTATTTATGATAGAACGTGTCATCATGTATTATGGGTTTGGTGTTCTTTATCATGGGTTTCATGTTATTCATCATAGAGTGTTGAATGTTTGTGTCATCTAGAATCTGGGAGCAATCTATGTATAGGACTTTACTACTGGGATCATTTTCATCATGATTTGTAATCATTTGTCACATTATTTTGAGTTTTGTTCCTTTGGTATTTTTTTCGCATATTTCATTCCTCTAGCAATAAATTAGTATCTACCCTATGAAGATTTCATTTAGGGTGTCGACTTTTTATTTTTTACATTATTTCTTTTCTTTTCCTTATGGAAAGGGCTTCTACAATTCCCAATTATATTATGCATTTATGTTTATTATTAATGACACTTAAATCTCCCTTCCATTGTTTTTTTGACTTTTTTGTTATTAAAAAAATATTATTCAAATAATGAATTCTGAATTGAAAACATATTTTATCTAAATTCTTATTTTTTCCTATATAGTTTTGTTATTGGGTCCACTCTAGAAATGATGCCATAAATCATTAGCCTGGTAGTTCAACTATATATTGCTTTTATTATTTTGAAATGTTTCTTTAATACATTTTTTCTCTTTTTTTTCTTCAAATTTTAGCTACATAAGCCATTCTTATAGCAATATTGTTGTTTTCCAATTTTAGCACATACTTTTTATGTATTATATTTTTTTCTTCTAGTGTTGGTTTTATTATTGTTGGTGTCTTACACTTTTGTTTTGATGCTATTTTTCTCCATGTATTATGGGTTTGGTGTTCTTTCTCGTAGAATTTTGTAGGATTGTGTCATATAAAATATAGATGATAATGTACTTGCATTGTGTTTGTTGTTAAGGGGTGCAATCTATGCATAAGACTCTATTA
Organism: Cryptomeria japonica; assembly: GCF_030272615.1. Classification (NCBI taxonomy): domain Eukaryota; kingdom Viridiplantae; phylum Streptophyta; class Pinopsida; order Cupressales; family Cupressaceae; genus Cryptomeria; species Cryptomeria japonica. Next base: position 351,753,994 of record NC_081414.1, on the reverse strand, counting down.
CTAGGATTCAATTTTCTTTTTGTCTTTTTTCTTGATTATCATATGTTTTTGGGCTACTCCTTGTGTATTTTTTCTCACATTATTCACATATGAATTTAACAATGCATCTCCCTCCTCCATTCATTGATTTTGTATATTTGTGTTTGGGTACACATTTAATTCCTATAGCAATAAATATGTATCTACTTTGAGAAGATTTATTGTCATTTTTGTATTTTAAATTGCACTTGTTGGCATACTAGTGATCTATTTCGTAGGGTAATCTTTGATATTTGAATACGCCTAATTTAACATGACGCACAAGAGCATCACCAAGAATAGATAAAGTAGTAGTATTTTAGTGAACCATTTTACTAAAAAAAATTAGTGGATTTTTAATTTTTGTATAAAGCAGACTATTTTATGAGAATATTTACAAAATTTGAAATGATCTTTGTAATGGTTTGAAGTGGATTGTTTTATTATACATATATTTAAATTGGACTATTTAATTAGAATTTTTAATTGAAAATATTTTTAGAATTTGAATGGTACTTTGTTAAAGTGTAAACATTTTAAGTGAACTGTGGAAAAAAAGTGTGTATATCATTGAATCAACCTTTGTCTTTAAAAGTTGATTGTTATTTATATTAATTACTAAAAAAAATTATTCTATAATTCTTTATATTTTTAATTTCTGACTCTTTATTACAACATTTATATATAGTTTCTCATGAAATTGGATCTTTAAATTTTGGCATTGGATTGTTATTTTTATGATGGAGAATTTAAATTATGGAATATTTTTGTTAAATCTTTTCATGATATATGAAGGGATTGTGTTCAATAAGATTTTAAATTATTCATGGTACATGGATGGATTAGGTTCAATAATTTTTTCTTGGTTTGATGTATGAGCATTTTTTAGAAGTTTGATTTTGTCTTAATTGGAAAAAAATAATTTATTTTTTAATTTTATATATATATATATATACATATATAATTTTAATGGTTTTAAAGTTAAATTTTTTTAATGGTGAATTAATAATTTAATGTATAAGAAATGAAGTTAAAAATAGAATTGTGTGCATGGATTGAAGATTACTTTTTCATTTGATTTTTTATTTACAATCAATTTTCCAAAAGCTTTTATTTGATTATTAAGTTGATCAATTAGTATGGAAGTGTAACACAGGATCAAAAAAATTTCTTTCTTAATTATAATTTTAAAATTATCATACTCATCAATTTCCTATGAAATAGCACATCATAATTTCATCTAGTGTTTAAATTTTATATTTAATTAAATATGTTTTCCTTTTTATAATATGAAGTGTGCCCAGTGCTTATGGTTTGTGTGTATGAACTGTGAATTCACTTCTTATAGTATGGTGAAGTCTAACAATATATATGTTTCATTTATGTTGCTATATTGAGCTAGTTATGAATCGTGTGAACCTTGTAGGATCCATTTGAATCACGTGTTGTATTGAGTGTAATTTCATACATTATAATTTTGTTTTTGAGCTGGAAGTGTGTTCTTATGGTTTTCTACCTGTTTAAACTATGAAATGTGATCCACTTCATATGGTTTATGTGGCTGAAGAAGTATGATATTCCACATGTTTATGTTTGAATATATGTGGTAAATATTTAAGTTCAAGTTAATTCTTTATGATTTGAATAAGGATCTAGTGTGATTACGTTTGTGTTTCTTGAACTTCTTATGGTTTAGATATATGTAGTAAATATTTAAGTTCAAGTTAATTCTTTATGGTTTGAATAAGGATCTAGTGTGATTACGTTTGTGTTTATTGAACTTCTTATGGTTTAGATATATGTGGTAAATATTTAAGTTCAAGTTAATTCCTTATGGTTTGAATAAGGATCTAGTGCGATTACGTTCGTGTTTGAGCATGTGTATCTTGAACTTCTTATGGTTTAGAGAAGATTAGGTATATGTCTTCATTTCGTATTTTTTTTGTGCTTGAATTTGTAGTATCCTATAGTATTGGTAAACTGTGTTTGAGTATAGAATGATATTGGCTTCTAGTTTGTGCTTATGTGGTGAGCCCTTGGCCTTCATTTTGTACTATATTTCATGTTTGAATTTTTAGTGCACCATGTTTGAGCCTTGACTTTCATTGTATGTGTATATACGTTCGAGCATTGACATTCATTATCTATGTACTTAAGCTTATAATGATATTGTGTAATCTTTTGCCTTCTTTTTATATTTTCTTCAAATTTAAACTTATTATTGTGGTTTAAACTTTGATTTTTTTTCCTATGGTTTCTCTGTGTTTGAACTATCAAGTGTTATTCACTTAATATGGTCTGTGATATTGAAGTGTGATAATTCTAATCCTTCAAAATGATATAATCTAAACTTTTAATATATCAAAGTATGTTGGAAATTTTTGTTTGTTTTAAATTTAATAATTTTATTGTGGTTTGGAATTTGATCTTTATTGTGTGTTTGTGTTTGAATTTAAAATATATCGTGTAAAATTTATCTATTTATGAAATATATGGACTTTTTGGCATCCATTTTTGAATGTCTTTCACTTCTTTGGTATATTGATCTATGATATTGAAATGTGATTATTCTAATCCTTCAAAATGATATAATTTAAACTTTTAATATATCAGAGTATGACTGAAATTTGTGTCTATTTAAAATTTAGACTTTTATTATGGTTTGGAATTTTGATGCAAAATCAAATGCCTCCTCCTGCTTGAGGGCAAGCCATAAATTGATTGGGGGGTGATGAGCCCTTGAATTTTCTTTCAACTACCACTGTTTATTTTGTTATTTGTTAGGAACTATTAAACTTTCATACAAACTTCATGTCACTTTCTTAAGTTTATGATAAATATAAATCACTAAACATAATCAATAATGTTATGATAAATATTTACATATGTGTGTATGTTTATTGGTTAAAACATGAAGAAATAGTATAATTATCACGATGAGGAGGACTAACTTCTTCTATTAAAAAAAAGAAGTAAGGATGTGATGACACAAGTATTCTTGTAGTCGAAGAAAGTGCAACAATAGAAAGAAGAAGAGTGAATTCTTGTAATTGAACAAAATTTAATAGTAATGAGAGAATGTATTCCTACAACAAAGTGAAATACACAATTGCAACAACTTGTGAATGAGTGTTGAGCTGACCACTGAGTGGCTACATACGATTCTTATTGCCAATGAATGATTATAAAACTAAGGACTCTTATATTGTAGTTACCGCGAGATTGAATATTTGATGATGATAGAGGCCAAGAAATTAGATTTCCTGCCCCATTGTAGGCGCTAAAATGGTGTGTGTGTGAAGTACTACAGTTGCAACACAAACACTCAATAGATCATTACAAGCATGGTTAGCAAATCGAAATCAAATGAAAGATAAACCATGAAAAAGCGACCTATCGCCTCCTAAGAGATGTGAGTGTGCATTTACTCTCAGATCTGGATAAGCAATCCCAGTGACTTGATTACACCTAGACAAAGGATTTAAAATGATATGATATGCAAGCTAGATGAATGCATGATTATGCTAGATTGATCCAAGAAGATAATTAAGCTAATGAGGTGCAAGAATAAGCTATGATGATAATGCAATTAAGCTAGAATAGAGATTGATTATGCTATATGATTCAACAATTATGCTAGAATATGATTAAATTAAACTAGATCTAAGATGAAATTGCCTATGATAACAATGCTTAAATGATATGCTGGAATGGATATGCCTATAGTATTAATGCCTAAAATGATATGAGATGGGTTCCCTTTGTGCTCCAAAATGGGGGATATTTATAGGATTTCCAAGGCCAGGGGTGAGGTGGCAGGAATCAATGGTCAAGATTGAGTCTGAAGATATCAAGAGTCAAATTGGAGGAGATTGGAGAAGAGGTTGGAGGGAGGGACACTTGTCATCTCTGTGGTGACAAGTGTCAAGGAGCCTTGCTCATAAAAGGGGAAGTGTCCAAGGGAGGAGACATGTGGCATAAGTGTCATGTGTCTCAAGGGGAGGATATCCATCCCATAGGAGGTTAGGATAAGGAGGTTAGGATGTGCAAGATAAGATAGGGTTAGTTAAACCCAGGGTTAGGTGGTTAGAAGTTAGGAGGCATGTGGGTAATTTGAATTTAAAAATTTAAATAATAGGAAGACTTATTACCTTTCAACAACTCATAAATTGTTTTGTTTTAATTAATTAAGGAATTAGAAGGAATGAATTAAATGAGGGGAGGATTAATAAATTCTAATTAATTAATCAAAGGGGACTATTGAAATGATCCTATTAAATAAATCCTTAGATTTATTAATAAGTAGATGAATGGGAGAATTTAATCAAATTGCCAATGAATTCAATTAAATTGGGAAGGGGGATTAATTAAATAATTGCTTATTTAATTAATTATCTTCAAACCATTTTTAGGTGTATACATTTTGTCCCTCTTTGAAGCGAGGTGTGATGATGCGTTGATTCAAAGAATAATCTCATTTTGATGATGATATTGGTTCGATAGGATGCCCCAGACATTGATTGATAAATTACGGTACGATGATGCCTCCTTGGGAGATCAATTGAGATAAGTGAGCTTTGGAGTGTTTGGATCGTTGCGAAATTGATTTCCCGATTAGAAATGATTTGATTTCTGCAACGTTGATTGATAAAAGTGTGAGTTCTTTGATCACAATGATGTGATTCATGATGTGATGATTGATAGAGCTTGATGGAATTCAACAAGATTGATTAGATTGATGAGATCAAGATCTAGTTTGGTTTCAGGAAGGACACCTCCTGTATAAGACAAAGATGATCAAAGCGTCTTTTTTGAGGAACAATATATCTTGTATAAGACTTGATAAGAAAATGGTTGGTTCCAGGAAAGATGCATCTTGTAGAAGACATGATAGAATGGATCAGATGAGATCAATTGATAGAATTGAGTGGATAAAAAACTGACATTTTGTTGATATCATGTTGCAGGAAGATTCAGATGTGCTGATGTTGGCATACTTGAGGGAGTAGCATAAGATTTGTGTTGGGTCGACAATATCTGGAGAGAGATGAGTCATCGTTCTGATTGTGTATACACCTATGATGATACATTGATAATTATTGCGATAGATGTGGCCTTGGATAAGATGAGATTTTGTGATCCTATGCAAGAATGAAATGCAAATGCAAATGCAAAGCCGCAATCAGACTAGTCACTGGGTTATTGTGTTTGTCACCATTGAGCTTTTTTAAAATGTGGGAAGTGAGTGCAAACATCGATGGTATAATTGAACCATGATGGCCTGAGCATGACTTTCCTGGAGTTTGATATTGCAAGTTAGCGCAAGCATCGAGGTATAATTGAACCAAGATGACCTAAGTGTTGCTTGCGTAAAATAGGCAGTATTAACCATTTCTATATGCAAATTGGAAATGTCTTCAATGACACTCCGATGATCATGTCCTGAGACAAATTTGCACATATTAATGATTAATTTACAAATAGCAGACAAGAAAAATATCATGTTCCTTCCTTGTTCCTCTAGTCAAAGACATCCAGGAGTCACTCAGAAATCATGATAGCGAAAATCAAGATATAAAAGCTAAACCAAAGTGTTAAAAGCATTATCCAAAAGATATCATCCATTGAAAAGTGTGTGATGTGCTTAGACTGATATGTGATAGTTTGATGGTTGACAATTTGATCTCGTGTTCAATGTTGGATGTGTTTAAGTTTCACTTGACAAGAGCTGCCTAACTATTGTTCTACGTGTTTGATTAAGCTCAAAACAATTGAAAATTTTGCCCCCAGCTAGGTGCAGAATTTTTTCTCAAACTTAGAAACAAATTCATTATGATATACCCAATGATCCAAACCATTGTGAGAAACCAATTGTGATGTCTGTGTATGTACAAAGGCTTATTATGGATATGAACAGTGCTGATGGAAAATGAATGCAAGCAGAATGATGCATGATTTAATAGATGTAAGAGCTAGCTAACAGATTGCGCCTGTTGTCAGGTTTTCACCATCTGTTTTTATTGCACTTTTTCCCATCTTTGATTTTTTTTCTCTGTTTTCGTTGTTTTTGTATTTTCTGATTTCCACTGTTTTTGGATTTTTTTGGTTTTTCACTGTTTTTTTATTTTTTCTACTTTTTCAATGTTTTTTATTTTTTCTACCTTTTTCAGACATAAAACTTTTTCAGATGCATGCTATTGATGGGTTCGTCAAGCTGATCCTCGTCCTATGTTGATAGTTGATATGCTCCTGACCCAAAGACTATTGTGACCACAAACAAACCCAACTAGTTTGGTTCAAACTTCCCTTTCTTCTCTCGATCTGACTAGTTGCATGGATTTTCCTTTAGTACTAGTTCTCCAACTTGGAAGGCTCATGGTTTGACCTTGTGATTATAACTTTGACACATTGTTTGTTGATATACCTTTAAATGATCAAAGGCATTTTGTCTTCGTTCATAGATCAATAATAACTCTTATAATCTAGATACTCATTGTTCTTCATCTGGGATAAGGCCTTTTAATGATACTCATGGAGAAGGTATCTCTACTTCTATTTGTAGTATTGCTTCTAATCCATAGACAAGAGAGAAAGGTGTGGCACCTATTGGTGTGCAGATACTAGTACGGTAGGCCCATAGAGCAGGGTTCAATTGAATATGCTAATCTCTGCCAGCATCATTTACTGTCTTTTTGAGGATTTTCAGAATAGTTTTGTTTGATGCTTTTGCTTGCCCATTCCCTTGTGGATAGTAGGGTGTGGAGAATATGTGTTGGATCTTGAACTTCACACATAGCTCTTGTACATCTTGGTTCTTGAATGCTCGCCCATTATCAGTGATAATGGTCATGGGTATGCCATAGCAACATATGATGTAGTTCAAGACAAATGCATCAATTTGTTGTCCTGTGATATCGATGAGAGGTACTGCCTCAATCCATTTTGTGAAATATTTTGTAGCTACAAGGATGAATTTGTGACCATTGGATGAAGGAGGAATTATTTTTCCTACTAGATCAAGACCCCATTGACAGAAAGGCCAAGATGTTGCCAAAGAATGAAGCTCTTGTGTTGGTGCATGAATTAAATTTCCATGGATCTGACATTGTTTGCATGTTTTAGCTATCTGAAAAGAATCTAGTTCCATAGTTGGCCAATAATAGCCCAAGCGTATGAGTTTTTTCAAAAGGGTAAGACCACTTGAATGAGTGCCACGAATGTCGTTATGGACTCCATTTAAGGCCTTCTCAGATTCTTCTTGCTCGAGACATCTTAAGAGAGTATCGTTCAGACCTCGTTTGTAAAGGGTATCTGCGACAAGAGTATAATGGGAAGATTGGCGGATAAAGTTTCTCTTTTGGTTCTTTGACAAGTCAGGAGGGAGGATATTATCTTTCAGGTATGTATAAGTTTGGCCATAGCGGGATGAATCATTCCCAACAAGGTGATAGATAGTCTAGGAATCAGGACAATTATGAGTAGGGTAAAACAACTCTTCCACTAGGAATTTGTAATGCTCTTGAATTTCCTATGTTTGAAGTAGAGAAGCAAGTGTTGCCATGGCATCTGCTGCTTTGTTGTCATTCCTCATAATTTGCTGAAAAGTTATTTCGACAAAGTATTTCTTGACAACATCAACCATCTTCTTATAAGGCATTAGCTTTTCATGCTTTGTTTGATAATTGTTATTGATTTGATTGATGACGAGATGAGAGTCTCCAAAGACCTGTAGCTATGTAATATTCCACTCTATGGCCATCTTTATTCCTGTGACCAAAGCTTCATATTCTATTGTGTTATTGGTGCATGGAAAGCTTAATTTATACGCCTTTTGGATTATATGACCTTGTGGTGTGATGAATAGAATGCCTTCTCCTAATCCATGCTGCATATATGAAATATCAAAATATAATTGTCATGCCTTTATGGTGTCTGTTAGGATATCATCATCTGGAAAGTCAATGTGTAAAGGATGATCATCTGGAAGCGGTGCCTCTTCTAGTTGGTTGGCAATGACTTGCCCCTTGATAGCTTTTCTGTCGACATACTCAATATCAAACTCGCTTAGGATCATGATCCATTTTGCTAATCTTCCTGTTAATGTTGCCTTGCTGAGCAAATACTTCAATGGATCGATTTTAGCAATCAACTTGATGGAATGAGATAGTAGATAGTGTCCTAATTTTTGAGAAGCAAAAACTACCACCAAGCATGCTTTTTCTATTGGTGAATAGTTGAGCTCGTATCCCACTAATGTTTTGCTGATGTAGTAGATGACTCATTCTTTTCCTTCATTATCCTATTGTGCAAGCAAAACTCCTAATGATAGTTTGATGGTTGATACATATAGTAACAACGACTTTCCTAAAATTTGTGACATTAGGACAGGTGATTTCATGAGATAGGCCTTGATCTTATTGAATGTGTCCTCACATTGATGATCCCACTTGAAATTAACATTTTTGTGCAATAGATGAGTAAATGGTTGGCATTTATCTGCTAGCTGAGCAACAAATCTTCTAATTGACTGAAGTCTTCCTTGGAGTGATTTGAGTCGACTGATATTCCGGGGAGATTCCATTTCCATGATTGCTTTGACCTTGGCAGGATCTACTTCGATACCCCTAGCTGAAACAATGTATCCCAATAGCTTGCCTGAAGTAACACCAAAGGCACATTTCTTGGGATTGAGTCGTAGCTTATACTGTTCTAACCGATCAAATATCTTGTCTAGTATTCCTATATGGTCTTCTCTATTGTATGATTTGGCCAATATGTCATCCACATATTCTTCCATGAATGTATGCATCATGTCATGAAATATTATTGTCATAGCTCTCTGATAAGTAGCACCTGTGTTCTTTAGTCCAAAAGGAATGACATTCCAGCAAAAAGTACCCCATGGACATGTGAAAGTTGTCTTCTCTTGATCTTTAGGTGCTATTTTAATCTGATTGTATTTGGAGAAACCATCCATTAGAGAAAACATGGAGTGTCCAACAGTTAAATCCACAATGATGTGAATGTTAGGCAAAGGAAAGTCATCATTTGGACATGCATTATTAAGATCTCTGAAGTTTGTGCATACTCTGATACTTTTATCTAGTTTGGAAACAAGAACGATGTTTGATACCCATTGAGGATATGCTACAGGTCTGATGAATCCTACATCCAATAATTTATATAGTTTTGCTTTGACAAGAAGAGAAATATGAGGATGCATCTTCCTTAATTTTTGTTTAACTGGTTTGGCTCCTGGACTGACATTTAAGTGATGCATAATAAGATCTGGATCCAACTCTGGCATGTCTACATATGACCACGGAAAATTGATTTGGCGTCGTTTGAAGAAATCCATATATTGCTGCATTTCTAGTTGTGATAGAGAAGTTGTTGGATGTATAATCTTTGGTTGCTCTATTGTCCCAATGTTAACTGCCTTTGTTGGTTCGATCAAAATGGATGACCTTTCTTGATAGTGCTCAGGTAAGGTGTCAAATCTCCCATCTTTCGACACCTCAAGGAGGTTTTCACCATTAGATGTGTCCTTTCTTTTTACTTTTTTGGCGGTCTAATGTTGCCAATGAATGGTTTTCAGCATAAGACTTGATATTGCTTTCTTTATTTTTACTTTTGCGACTGGGAGATTTGTCACCCACTTGACTGAAGATGCGTTGTTGAAATTCCTAGTGAAATTTGTTGCGGGTTTGATTACATGAAGATATAAGGATATGACATGGTCATTAGGAAAGGAATCAATGGCAGTATGTCTTTCATTTTCCCAGTCAATTAGTTCAGGATGGATTAGAAGTAAGGGATTCTCAAATTGAGATGTTTCGAGGGTATTTAGGGTCATGATAGAGCTGTCAAAGTTTTCTATATGTATGTCAATGTCTAGAACAGTACTCTCGTTGGAATGACCTCTTTCAAGTAGCTCCTAATTGTCCTCGATTAAGTCCAAGTCAGCCGAATGTGATTTGAATTCAAGTGGGCTAGTTCCTAACGTTTTCCCTGCATACGCATGAACTACATTGACACCTACATCTCCCTCAAAGCAAGTTTCTTCTGCCAAGTGTTCAGAATGATAGGAATCCCATTCCCATTCATTAGAATCTATCTCACTTGCAGCTTGCAATCTGCATATTTGTTCATATAGTGTTTAATTTGTTTCTTCTGTATTTCTTGCTATATCTTTTCTTCTCTCATATTCAGCTTCTTCTGGTCTCAGATTGATTTTTGTCAACCTTGCTATTAGCTCTCTGTGATTTGTACCAGCTTTGTGTTTGTTTTGATTGGGAATTAACGTTGCTTGGGAGGTGCCTTTAGTTTGTTTTTCCTGTTGATTAGAAGCTTGCTTATTTTCCCATTTCATGTTTGCTTGTGCTTGTTGCTTGGTAGATGTTTCTTCTCTTTCAATTGCAAGTTGTTCTTGTCTGTTGTCATATTCCTCTTGTTGTTGGCTAGAAGATGTGTCATCTTGTAGAGTAACTTGTCCATACCCTAAGCCTGATTTGTCTATAGCTTATTAAGTATGAGGTTGGATAGGTTCTGAGATACCTTCTTTCTATTTTTCTACAAGACCTGTTCTAGTGTATCCCATTTTTTGAAGGATGTTAAATCCTTTTCCATATTTTCAATAGGTATTCTGACATTGTTGATCTTCTATTGGACTTCTTCATCCTTGTATAGCCATTGTAGCACATCTTTGTCTTATGTTTTCTCTGATAAGGTCCCAGCACTAACAAACAATCCATCAAATATTGGAAGATGTTTCACAGTTGGTTGTTGTTTAGAGTTTGATGGTTTTCCAAAGGATCTAGGAGAAAGTGGTAATTGTGATATTGAATATTCTTCATTCCCTCAATTTCTTAGTTGCATTTGTTTTTCCATACGTGAAAAAATTAAGGCAAATGATGTTTCTTTTGATGGTGTGTTTGAAGATGGTGCCTCCCTATTATGAGGAACAATGACTTCTTGAGCTAGTTTTAGATTACTACAGTACTAGAATGGATTTGAATCTGTAGAGATCATGATTTCCTGCCCATTGTAGGGAAATTTCAGGCACTAATGATATGTTGATGGAACAACTTGTATGTCATGTATCCAAGGTCTTCCCAAGAGTATGTTGTATGATAAGTCCAAGTCTAGAACTTGGCATGTTGTGTCTTTCTGCAGAGGTCCCACTCTGATAGGTAATATCACAATTCCTTTAGAGGAATGCTCTTCTTCATCATATGATTTGATTGTTATCTTTTTCTAGGGATCCACTGTCTCTTCAGAATAACCTAGAGCACGAACAAGACTTAATGAGCAAATGTTTAAGCCAGCTCCCCCATCTATTAGGACATGTTTAACACGCGTCTTATGAATGAGGACTTCAATATGCAAAGGAGCATTATAGGGATGTTGCAAGGACATATCATCTTCTTCAGTGAATGATAAGTAGTGAGGGGTTATGAGGTGTCCCACCATGGTTTGGAATTGATCTATATCAAGATCTTTGGACATAGTTGTATCTACTAATGCTCTTTCAAGAATTTCTTTGTGTGTAGGTGAAAGCTTTAAAAGTTGTAAGATGGATATCTGTGCGGGAGTTTTCTATAATTGATCCACTAGACTGTATTTTTTTGTAGTGGATGACATGTTAGTTGTAGGACCCAGCAAAACAACTTTGGCTTTGCTTCTTGTGATAGCATGAGCAGGTTCTTGATGTTGTTTTTCTTTAACCACAATCACATTTACCACATTATCATATGCATGAGTGTAGTTCACCTTTGCTTTACCCTTACCATTATGTATTGTTGATGATTCGCCCTTCTCATAGTTAGGAAGTGGAGTTTTGAAAGTTGTATGAGATTCGTTTGTCGTATGTCCATCCATAGTTATCACTCCATTATCAATCAAATCTTGGATGTCATGTTTCAACCGCTGACAATTATTTGTGTGGTGTCCCTTGTTTTGATGGAAATCGCAATAATAGTTGTCATTCCACCAAGAGGGTTTCACTTGGGGTTCAAAGTTCTTCCTTCTGGCCAAGTAATCAATTTGTTTGCGAGAAGCATCTTTAATGCTGACCCAAGTGGTTCACCAATGTTTGTAAATTTCCTCCAAAAGAAATTGTTGAAAGTTGATTTTTGGTGATTGTTGTTTTGTTGAGCCGTTGTTGAGTGAGTGGATAAATTGAAAACCGGTTGTTTTGGTTTTACATTGTTGTTATCCACTATTCCATCATTGATGATTTTTCGATTTCTATTCCAAAATTTTGGCTTATCATTGTTGTTGTTAGGAGGATGAACTCATTCTTTGTATAACTTCAACTCACCCTTCTTTACCATAGCTTCCTCCGTTCTGATTCCATTATCAACCATCTTTCCCAAACTTTGATGGCCTTGCATTTTTAGATGATAACTCATTTGATCATTTAGGTTTTTGATGAATATGTCCATTTTCTTGTATTCTAGCACCGTATGAGGATATCATGAAGCTAACCGCTTCCATATCTGTAAAAATGTCATGAAAGGTTCTCCACTCTTCTGTTTAGAATTACATAGGTCTAACATTGTAACCTCATGTTGTATGATGTAAGAGTATTGTGAAACAAACTTATCCACCAATTCTGAGAATGATCTGATTCCAGGTGGAAGTTTGGAGAACCATTCCATAGGTAGTCCACTTAAGCTCTTTGGAAATAATCTCATCAAGTATGTATCCTCACGTTCAAACTCCATACTCATTGTGCAAAATTCTCGTATATGATCCCGGGGATCAGTGCTTCCATCATATTTATCGTATCTAGGAGTTTCACAACCTGTAGGAAATGGTATCATGTTTAGATTTTTGTCGAATGGGTAAGGACAAATTTCTTGGAGTATCTTCTAACATTTCCTCTCTGCATATCTTGAATCTGTGTTTGCAGTGTTTGTATTTGTTGTGTAAGAGCTGTGATAGGATTATCAACATGATTTACTCTTGCATAACCATGAGTTTTCATTCTAGTATGATCTTGATCTCTTCTTGTATCATCGTGACCCTTTCTTGTGTCCTCGTTAGATTTAGCTTTGTTGAGAATTTCTACGTCATCCCTTTTGGAAATGAAAGTTTCCTCATTAGTTCTTGTGTTATCAGGTATTGATGTATCATCCTTTTTGTAACTAGAAATCTCTTCATGTCATTTGTTATCATGGGAAGGGTCACTTCTCTTTTGTCCTAATTTTCTCACATCAAAATCTTTGGGGAGTGTAGCACCAGATTTTGCTAGCATTAGGAAGTATTTTTCTTTTTCTCCCTCCAATATTTTCTCCATAAATTTATCGAATTTAGGATCTTGTTTGATTTCTTTGATATGTTATTCTGTTATGTCCTCTTCTTCTTGTATTTCATTTTGGTATTCTTTGTTCCTATAATCTTCAGTCATTTCAAATGCTTATGTTTCCATTTCAACAATCTTTTGTCTCTGTGCTCTAGTTAAAACAGGCATACACATGTGTTGAATATTGTGCAAGTATTTGATTGTCTAAAAGGTATTTTGATAGGTGACCAACTGTCAATGTAGATATGGTAGAGTGATATGACAAAAAAAGATAATTTAAGTGTTTGAAAGTTTGCAAGTTTTGCGATCTCAATTTTGGAGTGCAATTATGATGATTTTGATAAAACCAAGTCCAATAGGAATGATATATCCTACGATGTGGGACAAGGTTATCCTAACCAAACATTGTAGTTTCCTGATAGAGGATGATAGATCCTGATAAGAAACTATGTTTTGAGTGATCAGTTTATAAAAGAGGGTGATAATGCACTTTGAGATGTTTAGATTTGTTGGCATATGATGAAGCGGTGACAATGTATGTTGTCATTGATGTCAATAAGTGCTCAAGCAAGAGAACCATTATGCACCAGTATGAATATTGGAAGTAGTTATAGTCAACCGGGATGGAGTGGACCGGTGTTGGGGTTCACTAAGTGTGACTACCGGTTGGTAGTCTCTGTTCAGCTCTAGGGTTTCCGGTATGGTCTGTGTGGTGCAACCGATGGTGTTTTGTGAACGATAAGGATATGGATCAGGATGCCACGTCAGTTGTGTGCATGTGAAGAATTTCCTTCAGGATCTTGCGTGTGAAGATCGAATGCATTGAATGCCTATCTTTTGAATGCACGATTTTCTGAGCGGTGTGTGGAGAGCGCGTGATGGGTTACTGTTTTCCAGATGCAGTGAAGATTGGATGATGTAGAATGTCTTGAGATCTGTCTTAGATCATTTCATTCTATGTGATGCTCTACAAAGCTAACAAGTTAGATTAAAACTTGTGGTGTTATAACACACAAAAACAACAAGAAACAGGATTAATCTTAGTGTTATTCAACCAAAGATTAACCTAAGCAGGCATATCAAAAGAGATACTAAGATCATGCTAACATATTTAACAAATGAAACAAATATAAGAAGGCATCTCCAAATGCCTCTTAACATGTTCTTAGCTCCTTCTCCTTTGTTCCTCTCCTCTCCAAGTTCCAAATTAGTGTAGCTCTCAGCAGCTTTTTGCACTATGGATGCTTATGGAGGTTCAAGATTGTAGATGATTACTCTAAATGCTATGCAAATGTAGATAGAAGCTAATATTAGATGCTATAATGCTAAAATGATTTATTTTAGGCCAAAATAATAATTATATGAGTTGATTATGCTAAATGCTCTCTAGAAATCACTATAGCTTAAATGCATACAAGTTTTTAGGATTATGACTATGAATGCTAAATGCTTGAGGATTTGAAAATGAGGAATGTGAGCTCTATTTATAGGTAAAATGGAGCAATGGATGGTTGAGATTAAGAAATCTTAACAAGGGTCAGGATTGAACGATTTGAGATCCATGTGAGGGTTTTCAACCCAATCCCTGGTTGAGAAGTGTCAATGTGAGATAGGTTGAGAGGAGAGGGAATAAGCATTAAATGGTTGACATGACCTGAGAGTTAACTTGGGAGTTAAGGTCAAGGTTAGATTGAGTGAATAAATTCTTTATTCAAAGAATAAAGTCTTTATCCAATGGATAAACTCTTGTGCAAAGGCAAAAGGGATAACCATGGTCAAAGTAATAAATGCTTGAGGAGACACATGAGTGCAAGTTGAAATAACCATAAATGGTCATGTAAGAGCCATTAGTGGTTTTGGAAGACTTTGGAGGTTAAATTGTTGAACACACAAAGCATTAAATGCTTTTCAAAGACTTTGAAGTCTTTGAGAAGTGACTCCAAGTTGCTTAGGAATGTGACAATAATTAGGGGATGGATTAGGCTAATTAGGAAGGGTTTAGAAGAATCTAGAAGGGGGTTATGTTTGCAAGTGGATTTGGTGGGTGAGGGAAAATAGGATTTTAATTAAAATAAAATTAGTTTATTTCAACTTGTGGTTGCAACTTGCATTTGTAAGAAAATGCAAGTGGGGGGATTTATGTTTTTAAATAAATGTTTTATTTAATTTATTTAAAAGAGGAATAGGGGATTAAATGAAATAAATATGATTTATTCATTTAATTGATTTGTGAATTTGGTATAATGAATTAATTAAAATAAATTGAATAATTTATTTAATTAATAGGAGAATATTTGAAGATGCATTAATTAAATATTAATTTAATTAACTGATGGCTAGTGGATTTTTAATCAAATAAATAGCAAATATTCATTTAATTAAACTGGACAGTTTTATGTGACTACACTATGCAATGTGTCTGGACGGTCAGGATTGGACCGCCTGTAATTGTAAACCTAAAATATTTAGGGTTTAGGGTTTATGCTACCGACCTAATTTTGTCTATAAGGTTGATGAGTTTTGTTATTGTAGTGGTTGGCAAAAGTTGTGTGTGTGTCCGTGTGTTGGAGATTAGATACTTGTCAAACCAGAATGAGGAACCTGCAGAGTGTGATTGCAGAGGAGAGGAACTGAAAAGGATCTGCCTTAGCAAGGAGTGTTGTTATCAGATTGGAGTTTTACCTGTTGTCTTCTAACCATTTCAACAGAAGGTAAATCCCTTGACCGTGTAGCTTTAACAGGCTTTGTTGTAAATCCTCTATCCAGGTGACTCAAGTTCATTGAGTTATTTAAATCCTCTAGCGAGGTAACCTTTAACAGGGTATATAGCCATCCCTTAACCGGGTGATCCCTAACAGGATCGGTTCCTAACAGAACCTTATTGTAAATTCTTTAACCAAATTAGGCTCCTAACAAAGCGGACTTCAAAAGAGTTCAAAACAAGCTTGTGGGTATTCATCCCCACCGTGGTTTTTCCCATTTGGGTTTCCATGTGAAAAATCTCTATGTTATGGGTTGTGAGTTTTTCATATAATGATTGTGTGTTTCTGATTAAGTTAGTTATGCATGCAGTGTTAAATGGTTGTGAGTTTTTCATGTAATGATTGTGTGTTTCTGATTTAGTTATGCATGCAGTGTTAAATGGTTGTGGTATTGTAGATACAACTCATGCATGATTATATAGTTAATGTAGTCATCAAGATTTGAGATCTATGGAATGTTGTCTGAAGTATATGTGTTTAACTGGTATAGCCATGATTAAGCTTAGTGGTGAAGGCAATCAGTCAGTTGTGTTCTAATATGATAAAGGGTTGAGAAGTTTTTGTGTTTATTGATTCACCCTCGCCTCTCAATAACCATTTAGGACCTTACTTGCTCATCATTATTCATCAATTGGTATCAGAGCACATCCAGGTCCTCGATGATATAAGATTAACCGCTTGAGGCAAAAGATCCTGTTGTAATGATGAAGAGGGAAGGTCCTAAGTTCAACAGGGACAAATTTACAATATGGAAGGACAAAATGAAGATATATATCGGGATTTTGGGTGCACAACACTGGAGCTATGTTGAGAATGCCTATGTAATCCCCACTGGCACTCTAACCGATGATCAGAAAAAAGAGATACAAGAAAATGGGCAAGTCATGGAAGCCCTTATTAGCAGCTTGTCCGATATAGATTTCATTGATGTACAAGATAAGGACAATCCAAAAGATGTATGGGACAAACTAGAATCCATCTATGGCGGTGATGAACATGTCAAGCAGGCTAAGGAAGAAAGCCTTAGAGGAAATTTTGAAGATATGAGGATGGTTGAAGGAGAGACCATTCAACAGTATGACATAAGAATCAAGATAGTGGTTGGAGAAATCAAGAGCACTGGTGGAACAATTGATGATGCCACTACTCCCCCTGAGAAGTAGCTATCCTCATCAAAGACCAGAGTAAAAGATTTGTCTTTTAATTCTGTCGGTTGATGACAATCATCAACTGTCTAAGTCTCTACCAGTGGTGGTATGACTCCAAACTTATCTCTGAGATATTCAAAAGTCTCCTTAGGCAAAGGTTTTGTGAAAATATCTGCAAGTTGTTCTTTAGTATTCACATAAACCAGTTTTATCTCATTTTCTTCAACTTTTTCCCTTAGAAAATTTAGTTTGATAGAAACATGTTTTGTTTTAGAATGTAATACCAGATTCTTAGATATATCAATTGCTGCAGTGTTATCACAATATATAGTAATAGGTTCCTTGCATTTTACCTTTATGTCTTTCAACATTTGCTTAAGCCATAGTACCTATGTACAGTTAGTTGTTGCTAAAACATATTTTGATTCTGCTGTTGATAAAGATGTACAACTTTGTTTCTTACTCAACCAAGAAACTAATCTCTTTCCAAGAAAGAATGCTCCGTCGGTGGTGATTTTTCTATCATCCACATCTCCTGCCCAATTTGCATCTGTGTATGCACATAGATCAAAATTTTCATCTCTAGGATACCATAATCCAAGATTTGTAGTGCCTTGTAAGTACTAGAAAATTCTTTTTACTGTTGATTCATGATTTTCTCTAGGATTACTTTGAAATCTAGAAACAATACATACTGCATTCATAATATCAGGTCTGGTTTGTGTCAAATACAGTAAACCTCCTATCATAGATTTGTATCTAGTTGGATTAAGAGGTGTAGATTCATCCCTTTGAGATAATTTGTCATTTGTAGTCATAGGTGTGCTTACCGGTTTAGAGTTCTCCATCCCAAATTTCTTTAGTAACTCTTTCAAGTACTTGGATTGACTTAAAAATATACCTTTGTCAGTCTATGAAATCTGCAATCCTAAAAAGAATTTTATTTCTCCAATCACAGACATTTCAAATTCTTGCTGCATTTTAATAGAAAATTCCTTACATAATCCATCTTCTCCTCCAAAGATTATATCATCAACGAATACTTCTATAATCAAGATATCATCATTAGTTATTTTGTAATATAAATTGTTGTCTGCATTTCCTTTAGTAAAACCAATCTTTAAAAGATACTTATCCAATCTTGCATACCAAGCTCTTGGGGCTTGTTTCAATCCATACAGAGTTTTTCTTAACCTGCAAACCATATCATTTTCATTTGTCAAAGAAAATCCATCAGGTTGTTCAATATAGACTTCCTCTTCAAGATCTCCGTTCAAAAATGCACATTTAATATCCATTTGATAAACTTTGTAGTTCTTGTGTGCTACAAAAGCCAAGAATAATCTAACTGCCTCAATTCTAGCTACTGGTGCAAAGGTTTCATTGTAATCAACTCCTTCTTTCTGAGAATATCCCTTACACACTAGTCTTGCTTTATTTCTGACAACCTTACCATCTTCATTAAGTTTGTTTCTAAATACCCATTTTGTTCAAATTACATTTTTATCTTTAGGTCGGGGAACTAATGTCCAAGTATTATTTTTCTCAATTTGTTCTAATTCTTCTTCCATAGCTTTAATCCAAAATTTATCTTCACATGCCTCATTATCAGATGATGGTTCGATTTGAGAAATAAGACATACCTCTTCATTTGCCAATCTTCCTCTTGTCGTAACTCCTTTAAATTTGTTTCCAATTATCTGATCTTCAGAATGATTCAATCTTACATACCGGGGTGTCTTAGTTTGTTGTTCTTCAATTACTGTGGAATCCTCTGATGGTGCCGGGGTAACTAGATCTTCATTCTGTACCGGTGGATTTAGTGTAGGTTCATTTGTCACAATTTTTGTTGCCGGTTCAGAGTCTATATACCTTGAAGTTTCTCTGAATTGTTCATCAATTTTTACATTTGTACTCTCAACAATTTTTTGCAATCTCTTGTTAAAACATCTATATGCCTTGCTCTTAGATGAATAACCAAGAAATATTCCTTCATCACTTCTAGGATCAAATTTGCCAATATACTCATCTCTTCTAATATAACATTTACTTCCAAAAATTCTGAAATACTTAAGAGTAGGAGTATTACCAAACCATAGTTCATGAGGGGTCTTACCAGTTTCACCTTTGATGTGAACTTTGTTGAATGTATAGACCGCTGTGTTGACTGCTTCTCTCCAATACACATGTGGTAAATTTGCTTCAGATAACATACTTCTTGCTGCATCCAAGATAGTTATGTTTTTCCATTCAACAACTCCATTCTGTTGTGGTGTCCAAGGTGTTGATAGTTGTCTTCTGATTCCATTCACTTCACAAAAAGTATTAAAGTCCTTAGATGTGAATTCACCTCCTTGATCTGATCTTAAACATTTGATTTTCTTACCGGTTTCATTTTCAACCATTGCTTTGAACAGTTTGAACTTTCCAAGTGCTTCTGATTTTTCTCTGAGAAAAGTAACCCAATACATTCTAGAATAATCATCAATAATTAGCATGAAATATCTATCACCTTGTAAGATTTTAGTTCTAGCTGGACCACATAAATTAGTGTGAATCAAATCAAGAGCATTATTGGATTTTTCTGGAATACTTTTAAAAATAGCTCTAACTTGTTTTCCAAATTGACATTCCTTACAAATTGTATTTTGAGGTTTAACAATTTTAGGTAGATCTCTAACTGCCTTAGAAGTATTGATCTTTACCATGCAATCAAAGTTTACATGACAGAGTCTCTTATGCCATAACCAACTTTCATCTATATGTGCAATCAAGCATGCCTTTTCACTATTATTCAAATGAAAGATATTACCTCTAGTCTGATTACCGGTTGCAATTTCTAAACTAGTTCTATTCATGATTTTGCATTTTCCATTCTTAAATTGTAACTGAAATCCTTTCTCAACCAATTGACCAACACTCAGAAGATTATGCTTTAATCCTTCAACATAGTAGACATTGTCAATGTTATGCTTACCATCAAGAGATATTGTACCCTTACCTTTGATTGAACAGGCTTTGTCATCTCCAAATCTTACTAAACCTCCATTGTATTCTTGAAAGTTCAAGAATTTACCTTTGTCTCTTGTCATATGATGTGAGCATCCTGAGTCAATGATCCATTCATCCTTTACTTCAACATTAGCTGCTAGGGCTTGTTCTACCGGTTGAGTAGTAGGTGTCGGTTGATCTTCTGTTATAGCAACAAAAACCCATCCATTGTCTGCTAGATCCTCATCAAAATCATCAGTCACACCTTCATCAGCAATGTAACAAGATTTGTCTTTGTTCTTCTTAAATCTGTATCTTTGATATTCAGGGTTAGGCTTGTATGTTCTTCTAGCTTCTTCTCTTAGTCTATCATGTCTATCAGGGCATCTCGAAGCCATATGACCAATCTTATTGCAGTTAAAATATTTAAAGGGTACTTTACCTTCATACTTACTTCCAACTGGACCTTTAGGCATTTTCCTTGCAAATAGTGCTTCAAGTTCTTCAAGTTCTTCATTTTCCTTCCTAGTTTCTTCAAGTTCTCTTGCATAAAAGGCTTTCCAATCTGATTTGTCAAATGATGGAGCAGATGATGTTGATGCATTAAAAGCCAAATCTGTCTTTATAGTAGCAACAAGACCAAATTCCTCAATTTCAAAAGCTGAAAGTTTTCCAATCAATGTATCCTTAGTTACTGATGTATTAGGCATTGTTCTCAACTCATTTATAGCAGTAACCTTCATTTTATATGTCGGTGGCAATCCTCTTCATATTTTTGAAACAATTTCATCCTCACTTAAGGTTCCTCCACAACATTTAATACCCAAAACAATTTCATTTACTCTTTCAATAAAAGCAGAAATCCTTTCATCTTCTTCCATTTTCAGATGTTCATACCTGACTCGAAAGCTTTCAAGTTTTGCAATCTTGACTGTGGAATCTCCTTCATTCAGTGTTTCCAAATGATCCCAAATAGCTTTAGCAGTAGACCTATCTGATAATCCCATGATTTGTTGACCTGATAATGCGCTCAAAAGTGCTTCTCTTGCTTTGCAATCATTCTCCTCATCTTTAGCTAAGGTAGTTGAAGCAGCAGTATAACCTTTCTTTGTAACTTCCCAGATGTCTTTACCAATGCAATTTAGATGTGTCTCCATTCTGATCTTCCATATCCCATAGTTGGTTCCATCAAGTTTAGGATTGTCCTTCTTGAAATAATTAGTAGTCATTGGATCTCCTCAAGTTGTTAAACTTCTGCAAAAGAGGACTAAGCTCTAATACCAATTGTTAGGTCCCAGAGACAACTGAGAGGGGGGGGGGCGTTAATCAGTTGTCAAATAAATTCAAACCAAAAACAACTTAACCAACTTAGTGCTTAATACTGGTAAACCAGTTAAGTATGTCGGTAGATAGAGTTAATAGTTAATTACTATACCGGTAAAGATTAATGCATGAAACATAAACATAAAGTCATCCACAACACACAACACCAATATTTGTACGTGGAAACCCTACAAGGGGAAAAACCACAGTGGGAAAACTTACCCACGATCAGATGATACTACTGCAGATAGTAAGTGTACATAAATGGGGTCTACACATGCAGAAAGGCCAATAGCCTAGAGCTCACTGCTCAATCACAAAAAGGGAGTCACACTGACTACAGTTGGATGGTTAAATCCAATAAGAATGTATTGCACAAACTAGCATCTTCATATGCTGGATTCAGTACCGGTGTAATGCTGATATGCTTTCACAAAAACCTAGCTTCACCTTCAAATGATGTCTTCGTGTATATCTCTACTTAATCTCGCATATACCTTCTCACAATTCTTTTTCGCATTCCACATTTGATCTTACAAATAAGATCTTTCATTTATACCATAACCTAAGACCAATTTTAGTAGGTCGGCTCTACAAGATATTACAATAAAAACATTTTACAAACTATATAATATCTGATGCAATAACCAATTAAACATGTCGGCTTAAAGCATTTACAACAATAATTAGTCATCTCCAAAGCGTGCCATGCTGATCTGGAAAAGATAAACCTGTCGGTGTAACCCTAGGTAACCCTAGACCTATTTGCCGGTAAAAGCAAATATGCAAATATGAATATACCAATGTTTAATTCTTCAAAATAAAGTGTCCACACAATGTCTTCGACATTACCAAGTGTCTTCCATATCATTCCAAGTGTCGGTGATCATTATATCTTGCCAGTGAACCATATACCAGTAACTGTGTAGTAGTTACTTGCTTGCCGATGAATGCTGCTAGATCTCCAAAGTGTTCTTGACATCAATGACAAAACTATACCAAAATACCAACAAATAGAACGACATAGAAGAGAGAAATAACAGGACTATAGTGGAAGCGGCCAGAACTATGCTGATCCAAGGAAATGTTTCTCACACATTTTGGAGAGAAGCAGTGAGCACTGCAATATATACCATGAACCGGGTACTCATCAAGAAAGGTAAAGACAAAACCCCCTATAAGTACTAGAATGGAAGAACTCCCAATGTGAGTTATTTCAAAGTATTTGGGAGTAAATGCTATATCAAGAGAGGTGAGCATCTGAGTAAGTTTGATGCTAAGTCTGATGAAGGAATATTTCTTGGATATTCCACTAAAAGCAAAGCTCTCAAGTGCTACAACAGAAGGACCCAGAATATTGTTGAGAGTATCAATGTCAGGGTTGATGAATCCCCTGAGAAGCCTGAGGAAACCGACAACAAGGCAACAGAAGATGAACCTGGTTTAGCCTTTTGGGAACCGATTAAGAAAGAAACAAATGACAAACACTGCAAAGACCTCAATGTTTCCATACTAGTAGAAGCTTCAGTAGGTGAAGAAGAAGAAGAAGCGAAAAAAGAAGAGAAAAAGGAAGCAGAACCTGCTACGGTCATTCCTAGGTATGTAAGATTGCATCATGATCCGAAGTAGATCATAGGAGACAAAGATGAAGGAATACTTACAAGGAGAAAGGTGAAAGAAAACTCTTGCATGATTTCATAATTTGAGCCTAAGACCACTAGAGAGGCACTTACCAATGAAGACTGGAGAAAGGAAATGGAAGAGGAGTTGGACCAAATAGAGAAGCATGCAACATGGTCCTTGGTACCCAGACCGTAACACAAGAATGTCATTGGTACCAAATGGGTCTTCAGGAATAAACTAAATGAAGAAGGCATAGTGGTAAGGAACGAGGCAAGACTTATATGCAAGGTATATGCTCAAGAAGAAGGAGAAGACTATGGAGAAACCTTTACCCCAGTGGCTAGACTGGAAGGTGTCCGAATGCTACTTGCATTTATAGCATTCAAGGGATTCAAGGTATACCAGATGGATGTGAAGTCTGCATTCTTGAATGAAATCCTAGAAGAAGAAGTGTATATTGAGCAACCAGATGGGTTTGCTTCGTCAGAAGATAGTAACATGGTGTGTAGATTACACAAGGCCCTGTTTGGATTGAAACAAGCACCAAGGGCATGGTATGAATGGTTACACTCTCATCTTGTGAAGATAGGATTTCAGAGAACAAGTGAGGACAACAACATATACCTAAAATTTGAAGGCGATCAGATACTAATCTGTGAAGTATTTATAGATGACATAATCTTCGAAGGAGATGATGAAATGAGTCATTCATTTGTAGATGAAATGAAGAAAGAGTTTGAGATGTCTCTCATTGGAGAGATAAAGTTCTTCATTGGTCTACAGATTCAGCAGATGAAAGAAGGAACCTTCATTACCCAGTCCAAGTATATCAAAGAGGTATTGAAGACCTTTGGCATGGAGGAGAGAAAACCGGTTGGAACACCGATGGTGATCGGCTATAAACTGACTAAGGAGGATGACTCATTATTGGTGAATGAGAAGGAGTACCAGTCAATTATCGGTAAGTTGCACTATGTGGTGCACAACAGACCGGATATTGCTCATGCAGTGGGCATAGTGGCCCATTTTCAGAAGAGTCCAAGAGAATCCCACTTGGTAGCAGTAAAGAGGATTCTTAGGTACCTGAAAGGGACAATTGATTATGGATTGTGGTATCCATACAATGGTGACTTTGATCTCAAAGTGTTTACCATTGCAGATTGGGCAGGTAATGTGGATGACCGAAAGAGCACAATCGGTGGAGCGTTCTTTCTTGGTGGAAGACTAGTCTCGTGGACGAGCAAGAAGCAAAGTTGTATTTCCCAGTCTATAGCTGAAGCAGAGTATGTGACAGCATTTATGAACTGCACCCAAGCAATCTGGATGAAGCATGTACTAAATGGCTTCAAAGTGACTATATTTGAACTGATGAGTATTTTCTATGATAATAGTAGTGCAATAAACATTTCCAAAAATCCGGTACTGCATGCTACAACTAAGTACATTGAGCTCAAGTATCATTTCTTGAGAGAAAAGGTTCAGAATAAAGAGGTTGTATTAGAACATGTTTCCAGTAAGGAGCAGCTAGTAGACATATTCACTAAGCCCTTATCGAAGACTACATTTACATATTTGAGAGGTGAATTAGGGGTTATGCCCCTTCATGAAGTAAACTAAAGTTGTGTGCTCCACATCGGTCAGGTACTACTGTGTCAGATCTTACAGGATTGATGTGTTGAAGGATGCTACTCCATAGGGGGAGCAACATAGTGGAGCTTGGAAGCTTGTGCCTCCACTTTGGCATTGTTGTCAAAGGGGGAGAAGATATCTGATGATGAAGACTTATGGCAGAGTGCACACTGACCAATCCAGATGGTGGTGGTGGTGATCTTTAAATTGGTATATGCCAACCGGTACATGTTATTGAGCATGGTGCAGATACTGAGCAATGATATGCTGAGTATTGCCAACAATACCAAAGGGGGAGATTGTTGGCATATGATGAAGCGGTGACAATGTATGTTGTCATTGATGTCAATAAATGCTCAAGCAGGAGAACTGGTATGCACCAGTATGAATATTGTAAGCGGTTATGGTCAATCGGGATGGAGTGGATCGATGTCGGGGCTCACTAAGTGTGACTACCGGTTGGTAGTCTCTATTCAGCTCTAGGGTTTTTGGTATGGCCTGTGCGGTGCAACCGATGGTATTTTGTGAACGATAAGGATAAGGATCGGGATGGCACGTCAATTATGTGCATGTGAAGAATTTCCTTGAGGATCTTGCACGTGAAGATCAAATGCATTGAATGCCTATCTCAGGAATGCGCTATTTTCTGAGCGGTGTGTGAAGAGCGCATGATGGGTTACTGTTTTCTAGATACGGTGAAGATTGGATGATGCAGAATGTCTTGAGATTTGTTTTAGATCATTTCATTCTATGCAATGTGTCTAGACGGTCAAGATTGGACCGCTTGTAATTGTAAACCTAAAATATTTAGGGTTTAGGGTTTATGCTACCGACCTAATTTTTGTCTATAAGGTCGATGAGTTTTGTTATTGTAGTGGTTGGCAAAAGTTGTGTGTGTGTCCATGTGTTGGAGATTAGATACTTGCCAAACCAGAATGAGGAATCTGTAGAGTGTGATTGCAGAGGAGAGGAACTGAAAAGGATCTGCCTTAGCAAGGAGTGTTGTTATCAGATCAGAGTTTTACCTGTTTTCTTCTAACTATTTCAACAAAAGGTAAATCCCTTGACCGGGTGGCTTTAACAGGCTTTGTTGTAAATCCTCTAAGCAGGTGGCTCAAGTTCATTGAGTTATTTAAATCCTCTAGCAAGGTAACCTTTAACAGGGTATATAGCCATCCCTTAACCGGGTGATCCCTAACAGGATCGGATCCTAACAGAACCTTATTGTAAAGTCTTTAACCGGACTAGGCTCCTAACAGAGTGGACTTCAAAAGAGTTCAAAACAAGCTTGTGGGTATTCATCCCCACCGTGATTTTTCCCGTTTGGGTTTCCACGTGAAAAATCTCTGTGTTATGGGTTGTGAGTTTTTCATGTAATGATTGTGTGTTTCTAATTAAGTTAGTTATGCATGCAGTGTTAAATGGTTGTGGTATTGTAGATATAACTCATGCATGATTATATCGGTAATGTAGTCATCAAGATTTGAGATCTGTGGAATGTTGTCTGAAGTATCTATGTTTAACCAGTATAGCCATGATTAAGCTTATTGGTGGAGGCAACCAGTCAGCTGTGTTTTAATATGATAAAGGGTTGAGAAGTTTTTGTGTTTGCTGATTCACCCCCCCTTCCCCTCTCAGTAACTAGTTAGGACCTTAGTTTCTCATCATTATTCATCAAGATCTTAAACTTGTTGAAGGGGAATACTTGAAAATCTTGAGGTGTCTAGTTCTAGAATCTGATTTGACAGAAGATAACTTGACCAAGCGAACCAAGAAGACCATCTAAGAACAAAATGATAGATATAAGGTGTTTATGCTCACTGTAAATTGGCCAAGCAAACATGACAGATATGAAAAAGACATGCAATAGGATAGCTCTGGACTGACATAGACATAAATTCGTACAATAGTTTACACAGTCCCAGACGACAATTTAGATAGACCCATACAACAAATGCATATTCTTGTACGACATTTCCCATAAAATTAAACGATAAATGATAACACAAATCTTCAGCTAATCTAACTTGTACGACAATTCCCATAGAACCAGATGATAAACTAGCTTTCTCGTACGACAAACTAGAAAGCTCGTATGATTGAGGATAGAGCAAAGACAAATATTTACTTGGACAAATTTTTGATCAATGAAGTTTGATGTTTTTATTATGTTTTCCAGTTTTAGATGTGTGAGTTTATATTTCAGGGATGAAAACACAACAAACACGTGATATGATAAGTGACCTCAAGCACAACATGCAAAATCCTAAGGAAGTTGGTTGAGAGAGAAAACCTTTGCTTGCAAACTTAGGTACACAACCAATAGCTAATCAAAATACGGCCGCTGAGTCTCACGCAATGGATTCTCAACACTGTATTATCCGACTCCAAACACTAATGGGGGCACGATATGGCAAGTGTCTTGGGAGAGTTACTATCTCTCTTGCACGGAGATTATCCCCCTTTCAGAGGTGAATTGGGTAGCTTCTATCTTAGGGTTCGTAGTAAGGGTTTCCGTTTGTAATTACCCCTTGCAGTTGCACAAGTGCGATTGAGGCCTATAGCCCAACAAGGTACCGAAACAAGAAGTAGTCACGCAAGCATGATTGAGACCGCAAGGCCCTACTAAATGTTCGATATGAGAAATCTCAAAAGAGAAGACTCAAATAATCCTATCCTCTGAGACTTTAATCTTGAAAGGCCTATTTTTTAGAGTGAGTCAGAAAGCTTAGGTCTATACTCACTTGGGTCGTTCTCACAGGGTGATTACTTTTTCCCACTGTGACAGGCCCGCTAAAGGTACTCAAATCTCAAACATAGAAGCGCTTTAAGGGTTGAGGTTTTTTATTGTCCAAATGGACAAGAGCATACTCTCCTACCTTTTAGACAACTTCTCAAGCATAGAAAACAAGATGTTCATTAACCATTAGCAAAATAAGTGTGCTTAGAAAACTTAAGAATACACAAAGTCTTGTTGATTTTCCTTTAGGCAACCTGCAAAACAAATACATTAGTAATCATGTTGTTTTGAACAAATGAAGCTTTGATAAGCGTAATATTTGACAATTGTCCTACAAAAACCAGTTAGGTTGCTATAAAACTCACAAACAAACCAGGGTTAGCATTAGTAATATCAAATTTCAGCATGAAAAACCCTTAAAATGCAATCTGTTTTGAAAACACAGAAACAGAAACTCGTACAAGTATTCTCACTTGCTCGTACGAGTATTCTCACATACCCGTATGAGTGCACAAAGAGACTCGTAGTACTGCAAAGGTACTCGTATGAGATTCTAGAACAGACTCAACCAAAAACCCGTGAGATTGAAGATTTGATGATGAGAGAGGCCAAGAAATTAGATTTCCTGCCCCACAATGGGCGCCAAAATGACGTGTGTGTGAAGTAGGATACCTACAACTGCAACACAAACACTCAATAGATCATTACAAGCATGGTTAGAAAATTGAAATCAAACGAAAGATAAACCATGACAAAGTGACCTATCGCCTCTTAAGCGATGCGAGTGTGGATTTGCTCTCAGATCTGGATAAACAATCCTAATGACTTGACTACACCTAGGGATCGATTATGCTATATGATTCAACAATTATGCTAGAATTTGATCAAATTAAACTAGATCTAAGATACAATTACCTATGATAACAATGCTTAAATGATATGCTAGAATGGATATGCCTATAGTAACAATGCCTAAAATGATATGAGAAGGGTTCCCTTTGTGCTCCAAAATGGGGGATATTTATAGGAATTCCAAGGCCAGGGGTGAGGTGGCGTGAATCAACGGTCAAGATTGAGTCTGAAGATATCAAGGGTCAAATTGGAGGAGGTTGGAGAAGAGGTTGGAGGGAGGGACACTTGTCATCTCTGTGGTGACAAGTGTCAAGGAGACTTGCTCATATGAGGGCAAGTGTCCAAGGGAGGAGACATGCGGCATAAGTGCCATGTGTCTCAAGGGGAGGATATCCAACCCATAGGAGGTTAGGATAAGGAGGTTAGGATGTGCAAGATAGGATAGGGTTAGTTAAACCCAGGGTTAGGTGGAATGGGTTAGATTAGAGGGTGGTTAGGTTAGGTGGTTAGAAGTTAGAAGGCATGTGGGTAATTTGAATTTAAAAATTCAAATAATAGGAAAAGGCTAATTAACTTTCAACAACTCGTAAATTGATTATTTTAATTAATTAAGAGATTAGAAGGAATGAATTAAATGGGGGGAGGATTAATTAATTCAGATTAATTAATCAAAGGGGACTATTGAAATGAACCTATTAAATAAATCCTTAACTTATTAATAAGTAGATGAATGAGAGAATTTAATCAAATTGCTAATGAATTCAATTAAATTGGGAAGGGGGATTAATTAAATAATTACTTATTTAATTAATTATCTTCAGACCATTTTTAGGTGTATACAGTAATAATAGGAAGTTGCTTTTTAATTTAGATTTGTTTCTTTTAAATCAAGATTTACCAATATAATTTTTTTCATTTGATAAATAATAATAATAGGAGGTTGCTTTTTAATTTATATTTTATTCTTTAACTTATTTTAAATTACCCGTCGTCTAGCAATTAAAATGACACGGATAAGAAAGTTGGGTGGGTTCCATTGTAGTGTTAGGTCTCTCGGCGTAATTATGCCTCTCTACATAGCAACTAATTTATGTAATTTAAAAATTCACAACTAGAAAGCCTAATAAAAGGATAAAGCTTAAGGTCAAAACCCAAGGTCATGTAGGAATATCAAGATTATTGTAAAATATAAGAGAATAAAAATAAACGTCATCAATAGCAAAAAATTAAATAATAATACAACCTTAGGATAAGAAGCTAGGATTGGACCAATATATGTATATTTGAATTTATAAAAGTTAAATAAACTATATGTAATACTTAGCTAGAATCTAGGTGGATGAATATATTGTTGAGGAGATTAGGATTAGATTTGTCAATTTGTAGAAAAATAGGTTTTTATTTAGACAAATGCTTTCATATCTATAAAATTATTTTGCTTCACTCTAGTTTCGATTTACACTTGTGGAGCCAATCTTTGTAATTATAAAAGTGGACCTAGGGCATGTAAGCAACGTTGAATTGTGAGATTGAAGTGCTAGAGAATTGATGATTGCAATATTGCACACCAATTGTTGTATTTATGTTTGAAACAAGTTATTTTTTAGACACATTGCTTAAAAACTTATTGGGCAATGCTTCATTCTCCTTGGATCAAGTCCTTGGACAAGTGAATTTAATAAACATGAATCAAGATCAAAGACAACAAACAATCATGCAATATGCATTGGATCTTGATGCAACTATGATACTTTAGGATGTTACTATTGTGATCTTACAAGGTTTCTTTCACATGATTCCTCTTTGATTCCAAAACAATTAATGAATGTTCTTTGATACAACTACATAGTATATAAATACACACAAATTTGTGTTAAGTCAACTCATAATGACTATTAGAAAAAATCCAATAACATTGTTTTATAATTTAAAATTTTGAAATTAACATTTACCAATGAAAATTTGATTTAGATTAATACTACATCCACATATTTAAATACAAATAAATAAATAAATTAAATATTAAAACCAATTCTAAAAATAAACCATAGGCTTTGACTTAAAAAAATAATAAAATAATTATAATATAAATGTATTTTAATAATAAACTATAATTAAATAAAATGCACTTTAAACAAAATGGCCCATAACAAAAGCGACAATGATTGCAATTTTTACCATTGCAATTCTCAACCAAACAATTTTCTTAAAACTTTGACCTATTACAAGAGTAAAGGAATCAAACTTGGTAACACCTTAAGCTTGATTTCAAATCATTAATTATGCTTTTATATTTAATTTTAACGCATTAGTTATAAGTTATAATAATAAAACATCTAAATCAAGCCATTGCTTTCATCATTTATAGAAGTCGAAAGTGGGAAGATAACATAAATGGTTTAGTGGGGACAACATCGTTTTTTATGGTGGAGATTTTTATCAATGCGCTGCATCTTTACATTCTAGATTCGAATATTCTTCGCTTAACAGGCCGTCAACTCTCACCCACATTTCACATGTCCAACTGTGGACCCCACAAATATTAATAATAATAAAATCTATTTCCCTAACAACAAAGTTGTCTAGGTATCTCGTGGTTTTTTTTGTTGTTATTTATTGGTAAAATACGTAGGTAATGGTTAATAAAGAGTTTATTTATAATTAAGTTTGTATATAGATTCGATATTTATGAGGGATTAAGTTAAGATTTTGTTTTTAATTTGATTTTGACATTTTTTTTAAAAGATGGAGAGTCGTGTTCAACAAATTTAATGGAATAGATATGTCTTTGGTGAAAAGGTATGAGGATGAACATTTCTAAGAGGTGAGGTCACACTTGAACCTTCATCAACTTTAATGGAAACAAAACTCTTTAAATATTAATTTCTAGTCAAAAGTTAAATATCCTTCAAGTTAAGACTTGGATGCGGACATCTATGTATGCTGACTTGTTTCCATAAAAAAAATTTAAAAAAATCCTTCAAAAGTTAACTCTAGACCAAAAAAATAAGTCCTATACTCAATATTTTAGGTTTCTTATGTTTTTTATTAAGCAGGGGAGAGAGTCCTCAGTAGAACAAAAATCAAAAGAAGGAAGACGAACAACAAATTACACAATATCAAAAACTCCCAACAACCAAATCATCTGATAAAAATCAAGAACCCTTGATACTTGTAAAGTTAAATGATTCTAAATAAGCTTTATAAAAGAAATTGTATAGTTAGAAATGAATTTACAAAAATAGATCTTACTAAATGCAAATTCCCCACATTAAAAAAGTAAAAGTAAAATTATATTTAACTTTAATAAAACGAATACCTCTCAAATATTAACTCTTTACTTTTGTATTGATATAATGCTAAAAGAACCAATGAAAGAGGACTACCAAAAATAAAAATACGATCAATACAAAATAATTAGCATAGGGAAAAGCTCTCTTTTGACATGACTAATACAAGATAAAAATATATGAATAAACTTCTTTTAAAAGGAAAAATGAAGACACTCTTTGGACAACATCCTTGTTTAACTCCTCTTATCCTTATTTTTTATTACGGGAAAAACAGTTTTTGAAGGGACCCGAAACCCTTTACAAAAGATTACAAAAGATAGATCAAATAGAGTCTAGTCATAACAAAATTACAACAAAAACAACCAAACGAGACTGAGAGATAGCAGAAGACAAACAAAAGACCGCTCACCCCACAAAAACAGCAAAAGGCCAACAAAATTACAACACAAAACCGGCAACAAAAAAAGATTAACCCAGATTTTTAAGGTTCTCCTCAACATCAGCACTAAGATGATGCATCTTCTTGGTGGCATTCTTCAAGTCTAGAATGCCCTGAGGCAGATCAATGGCTTTCTTCTTCATACTAGCATGAGTGTGCTTTCCTAGAGGACCCGAATCATCATCACCAGCAACCATCTCCTTATCCATGTCCACAACAACCCTCTCCATGTGAGCTTTCTCTAGCTTGTTGACCATGGTAGACATAGTGTCTGCAGAAGCCTTCACAATGTTCTGACTAGTTTCCATAATTCCCTTGAGGGTATTCTCACACTTTGCAATTTTGGCCTCCATATCCACAAATTTTTTGTCATATATTTCCTTACCACATTGAGTAGCTTCCATATTCTTGGCCAAACAATCTGTCGTCACTTGTTTTTCACTTTCAGTTCACAAAACACCAGCCAGAGTACCCTCAACCATCTCTTTACCAACATCGATAGGGTGAGCTCTCACAGTACTGTGTAGCAAATCTTTAGCATTAGCCTGCATTACTTCCATCTTGGAAGATAAATACCGTTGCTTAAGATTGATGTTTTTTATTTCATAGAATACCCATCTGAAAAGACGGAAAACCTCCGAAGAGCATTTTTTGGCGACATTAAGCACATCAAATGGTATCTCCTATTTAGGATAAAAATCTTGAGGGGAAAAATCCGTCAAATCCTGAGAATTCTGGTCCGAGCCATGAGAGGAAAAAAGATAACTCAACATTTTGAGTTTGGTATATGGAATCTTGGTCATCAGAGCTATCAAAAACCTTCAAACTGGCTTTTCGAGATTTACCCTTAGAGCATTTACTCGAGCCTTCCCCACCAGCACCAGGGGAACCCATACTCACACCCGCAACAACCATCTTCGCCCCAATTTTGGCCTTTTTGCTAGAATGAGGGGCATAATCCCCGTCATCACTATCAGTTTCCCATCCTTCCGACTCTGATTCCTCACTACCATCAATATTTTCAACAGAAACAAGGGATGTCTTACTGGGGTTTTCAGAAGCCCTAGCTTTCAAATGCTAAAAAATCAGAGCAATTAGACCTTGGTGTAAAACATGATTAACATGGGGGTTTTCCTCGAAATTGACAATACTTGCATTCAAAGAAGACAACAAATAAAACGAGAACGACATTTTCTCATTATGACGAAAATGGTTAAGGAACACAAAGTGATACCCATAAATTCTAGTGAACCTTTCATCTAAAGTGAAGAACTCTATAACCACCTTCAGAATCCCTCACCATATGGCTTTAATCTACTTCAACTCAAAATAGGTTTTATTGGCTTTCACTAGGTGATCACGTTCCTTCTCCTTCTTGGGGAATCTCATCACAGTAGCATCCGAGATTTTTCTCTCTCTATAAAACTTAATCCCCTCTGTAGACATCCCCGTCACTTCAACAATAAGTTCTTCATTAATCTCAGTCACCATACCAAGTAGATGCACCTTACCATCCTCCATCCCTTCACAAATTGTCTCATAGCACTTTGGTTGTGCCCATGCAACTTCTCCAAAAAATTCACCACACTCCTGGTTTGTAATCTATGCGAAATGGTAGGATTCTTCTTCCAGTTAGCATAGTTAGGAGGTTCCACTCGGAGTCGCTGACCCCCCATAGTATTAAAACTCAACTCAAAGACAACCAACTTCAGAAGAAAAGGGTTTGCAGCAGAAAAACCAACAACGACTTCAAAATCAAATAACGCCCATAAAGCATGAGAAGTCTTGTAGTAATAATAGCAACTTAAGGCAACCAACCCAAGTGCTTGCCATAAAATGATGACAAAATTAATAACTTTCATCATCGAAAATAGTAGGGATCTCCTCATATCTGTCATGTGTTCGATTGTGCATAAGGAGTGACCGAACCTCAAAATCCAATGTGTCTTCATTAAACCACACCTTCCTAGTGTTAATTCTAACCCCTGTGTTAGTGAAATAGTCTGCTACACAATTACCTTCTCTATAGTTATGAGAAATATAAAACTCCTCGAAAGTATTGATTATATCTTGGAGGCATTAATAATATTTTCAATCGTCCATGAAGGTGAACTTTTCCCCTTAAGACATTGAATAATATTATTCGAGTCTCCCTCAATCCACACCTTCCTACATCGAAGTTGCTTAGAAATTTGCAAAGTTTGGAAGGTGCCCATGGCTTCAACAAGGTGGTTGGTATGTGTACCCATGGGGAGTGCCACCACTGCAATACACCTACCATTCTCATCCCTTATCACTCCCCCACACCTAGCCAACCCAGGATTGCCCTTAGCTACCCCATCAAAATTAATTTAACCCACTCTGAAGGAGGCAAATTCCACACACAGTTATCTCTAGTCGTATGCCTCTGTCTATGACATTTAGGAAGAACCAATCTCCATTCCTTAGAAACAACAATCTCAAAGTCATTGATTAGGTTTGAGGAGTACAAGGATCCGTCATTGAAGACCATATTAACATTCTCATAAATAGCCCTACAAATCTTTTCAGCAACCACATTAAGGGGGGAGAGAGGAATCTATGAAAAACATGATTATTTCTCTCCTTCCAAATCCCCCAAGAAACATGAGGGAAAATAAAGGACCACAACAACTTGATGGAAGAATTAGAAGAGGGGCATCTCCACTATTGAAAGAAATCCAAAATCTGCCAAGGGAAGACCCAATTGAGGCCCCACTTTTGGAACACACGGCTCCAAATTTCAAAAGAAAAAGAGCAGTGAAGAACCAAATGAGAAACCGATTCCTCCTCCTGCAAGCAAAGAAAACATCTATTGGGGAGCAAAAAACCCCTTTTACATAAATTATCAGTAGTAAGAATTTTATTCTTAAGCATAAGCCAGAAAAAATGTTAACTTTAGGAATAAGGTTCTTCACCTAAACTTTCACCCAATAGGGGGGGAGAAGGAGCAGGAGACAACAAAGAAACAACAGAAGTCACTGAGAATCGGCCAGAAGAATTCCCCTTCCAAATTAGAGAGTCCTTAGAGTTCAGACAAGGGAAACAAGAGAGAAGAGATAGCTGGATAGGAAGAAAGGGAGGAAAAACCTCTGAAAGATGAACCCAACCAGAATCTCTCCAGTAATCAGCAACAAAAACACCAAAAGCATCTTTGCAATCATCCATAAAAGGAGCAAAATCTGGGACATCACAAAGAGGACCAAAAGGGAGCCAGGGATCTTCTTAGAATCTGATAGTCTTTCCATCTCCCAGCTTCCAAAAACTTCCCTTTGAAGCAACTTCCCTGGCCTTAAGCACATTATTCCAAAGAAAATAACCAAAAGGGAGAGCGTCCACATTAAAAAAATTATTGCAAAGAGGGGGAGCAGAACAAATATTTACTATGCCAAATCAAGTTCCATTCATGGTTGTTTTCAAAAAATCTCCAAATCTGTTTAGCCAAAAGAGCTTGATTAAAGGATCAGATACTTCGAACACCCATGCCTCCTCTAGCTTTAGGTATACAAACACTCTCCCAAGCAAGCAAAAGCATGCACTTTTTCTCCTCCATCCCAAGCCAGAGGAACCGCTTCTGAATTCTTTCAATAACTTCAGCAAATTTGGAAGGGATTTTGAAGATACTAAGAGCATAAATGGGGAGATTTTGAAGAGTTGAGTTCAAAAGTTGAACTTTCCCAACTTGACTTAATAAAGCACCTGTCCAACTAGCCAATTTTTTTTTGAATCTATCAATCAATGACAACAAAAAATAATCCGTCAAGCAAAGGGGGAGGCCCAGATAAGTGGAAGGAAAAGAACTAATAACACAACCAAGAATATCCGCAATCCTTCTTTGTCTGATATCCGGGGTATTGAAAAAGAAAAGGGAGCTTTTATTCCAATTTATCAACTAACCAGATGCTTTGCTATAAAGATCATTAACATTCTTCAAAGTTCTAGCTCCCTTGATAGAAGAACTTCCCAATAAAATAATATCATCAAAGAACTGTTGGTGGGAGCACACAAGACTGGATGAAGATGGTCTCAAACCTTGGAAAGAGCCATTCGTAACCAGTTTCAACAAATACCTGCCAAGAGCCTCCGCCATAATAGTAAAGAGGATGGGCGAAATCGGATCCCCCTATCTCAAACCTCTGGAAGATTTGAAAAGTGAGAAGAGGATCCATTAACAAGAACCCCAAAGGAAGGTGTGGAGACTAGTTGCCAAATGAGCTTAATAACTCTATCACAAAATCCAAGCGCATGACAGATTCTAGAAAGAAAAGGCCAATCAACTCTATCATAAGCTTTAGAAAGATCCAACTTCATAAGAAAGCCCTCTTTACGAGACACCTCCAAGGAATGGATGTTCTCATGCACAATAATGATAGAATTCAAAATCTATCTACCAGGGACAAATCCATTATGTCGAGGAGAAATGATATCCGACAAGATGGACAAAAGCCTCAACGTGAGAACCTTAGAAATAATCTTAGAGAATGAATTACAAAGGCTTATTGGGCGGAAGCTATTCATAGAATCAGCCCCAACACATTTTAGAATCAACACAATAAAAGTAGAATTGAGTTCTTTGAGCAACGATCCAACTCCAAAAAACTCTTTCACCCCATCTGAAACATCCTTCTCCACAATATTCCAAAAAGATTGAAATAAAAACATCGGAAAACCATCCAGACCCGGGGCTTTGTTACCATCAAAAGAAAAGACAATAGCTTTAATTTCATCTTTAGAAGGAATAGCAGTCAGGAACTTATTATGCTCTTCTTTCAGGATAAAGGGGATGGCTCCCAAAAGAGAATTTTGAGCATAAACATCCAGATTAGCCTCAACCAAGAGAAGGGAAGAAAAAAAATGAGAAGCCTCTCCACATATTTCCTCCTCTTTCACCAGCACACCATCATCCACCACCAACTTAGAGATCCTATTGGCAGCTTTATATTTGAGGGTAGTTAAATGAAAAAATCTCATGTTCTTATCCCTAGTAGACAACCATAAAGCCCTAGATCTTTGTCTCCAAAAGACCTCTTCCTTAGCTATGACATCATGATACATTCTCAGAATATCATTTTCCTTTTTGAAATATCCTGTAAAATAACCCTCAACTTGAATTTTATCCTGAATGTCTTTCAACTCACACTCAATAGCAGATTTAGAAGTAAAGAGATTGCCAAACACTTCTTTATTCCATCTTTTGACATTATACTTCACAAATCTAAGTTTTTTAGCAACTCTAAACATTGCAGACCCAACCAAAGGTATATTCCACCATTGCATGATACAATCTTCCAGTAGGGGGTGGGACAACCACATTTTTTTTCAAATATGAGGATAGTTTCTCTTACCATCAATAACCTCTACAACAAAAGAGATGGGGAAATGATCTGAACCAACCCTAGGGAGAGCCATAAGGGAGAAAACATACTTAACCAACCAATTGTTAGAGATAAGAGCCCGATCAAGACGGACTTGAATCAGGTCATCACCCACTCTCCTATTGGTCTAGGTGAACGAGGCACCTTGGAGGTCAATATCATGTAGAGATTGAGCATCAATAAATGCCATTAGGTTCAACCAACTATCCATTTGGATCTGAGAACCTCAAAACTTCTCAGAATTGTGAAGGGGAGTATTTAAATCTCCCATAACAATCTAATTTTTATTTTAGTGCTTGGAGCGATAAACCTCCAGTTTCTTCCAAAACTTATTCCTAGCTGCTTTAGAGTTGGGAGCATAGATATTAGAGAGAACCCAAGAAAAATCATCTCTAATATGGTGAAATCTAATAGAAACTGTAGTCACATAAATCTGTCCACTTAATTAAATGAATACTTAGTATTTATTTGATTATTTAACCATCAATTAATAATTAATTAAATTAATATTTAATTAATTCATCTTAACCCTCTTCTCCTATTAATTAAATAAATTATTCAATTTATTTGATTTAATTCACTTAACCAAATTCATACCATTAATTAAATAAATAAATCATATTTGTTTAATTAAATCTTCTCTCACATTTAAATAAATTAATATTTATTTAAATCCCCCAAAATCCCACCTCTCACATTTAAATAAATAAATCATTTATT
This sequence comes from Cryptomeria japonica, assembly GCF_030272615.1. Classification (NCBI taxonomy): domain Eukaryota; kingdom Viridiplantae; phylum Streptophyta; class Pinopsida; order Cupressales; family Cupressaceae; genus Cryptomeria; species Cryptomeria japonica. The sequence continues at coordinate 351,715,754 of NC_081414.1, read as the reverse complement.
TAAATCACCTTTATCCTCCACCCACTTGTATTTTCCTACAAAAGCAAGTTGCATAATTAATTTAAATAAATAATTTATTTAAATCACCTTTATCCTCCACCCACTTGTATTTTCTTACAAAAGCAAGTTGCACAACTATTTAAAATAAATTATTTATTTAAAATCCTATTTATCCTCACCCACTTGAAACCTTTAATGGTTTCCCTTAAAGTATTCAAACTTGATGGCTTTAAAGTCTTCAAACTTGATGGCTTCCTTCTATAGTCTTCTTAAGACTTTAATGGTTTTCCTTAAAGTCTTCAAGCCTTTAATGGTTCCCCTCAAAGTCTTCAAGCATTTTAATGCTTTATCTTCCTTTTTCTCATTTAAATAAATTAATATTTATTTGAATATTTATCCAAATACAACTTGCACACATTTATTGAAATAAATGAATTTTTATTTTAATAAAATCTTATTTTCCCTCACCCACCAAATCCACTTGCAAAATCTAATCCCCTTCTAGATTCTTCTAACCCCTTCCTAATTAACTTAATCCATCCCCTAATTATTGTCACATTCCTAAGCAAAATGGAGTCACTTCTCAAAGCCTAAAAGTCTTTGATAACCATTAAAGGCTTTCAACCTTCAACCACTAAATGTCTCAAAGTCTTGGATAACCTTTGAAAGCTTCCAACCTTCAACCACTAAATGGCTCAAAGTCTTTGATAACCATTGAAGGCTTTCAACCTTCAACCACTTAATCCCCAAAGTCTCCAATAACCATTAATGGTTACCTCAAACCCTCCCACATGGTTAAAACATTTGTTTTGACTCAACCTCTACCCAACCCAAGGGTCTCATCAAGTCTTTAATGCTTTGACCATGATTATCTCTTAATCATTTGCACAAAGGTTTATCCTTGCATTAACTCCTAATCCAGTGGGTAATCCTAATTTAGGCTTGACCCTTACCTTCTAGATAACCATGAGGTCTCCTCAGGCATTTAATGCCTCCAACCTCTTCTCTCAACCCAATCTTATGTTGACACTTGTCACCATTTCATTGGTGCAAATTGTGCACATGGATCCCCAACTTTCAAGCTTGACCCTTGATTAAACCTTTCAATCCCGGCCATCCATTGCTCCATTTTTCCTATAAATAGAGCCCATTCCTTCATAATCCAGATCCTGAAAACTTGTATGCATTTAGGCTATAGACATTTTTAGAGAGCATTTAGCATAGCATAACTAAAATCTTGTCTTTTTGGTAAAATCAATCATTTTAGCATCAATAGCATAGTATTTAGCTTTTCATTTCATATTTGAAGCTTAATATTAAATCTCAATCCTCCATAAGCATCCATAGTGCAAAAAGCTGCTGAGAGCTACACTCATTTGGGACTTGGAGAGGAGAGGAACAAGGGAGGAGCAACTATGAGCATCTTGATTAGCTATTTTATTCTATGTTTATATGCTTTCTATTTCATGCTTAATATCTCTCTTGATATGCCTGTTTAGGATAATCTTTTGTTGCTAACACTAACGTTTGTTTCTTGTGCTCTTGTGTGTGTTGCCATCAAACAGATTTTCTAATCCTTTTTGCAGAGCCTCAGAAACAAAATTGGAATCAACATCCAAGATTTCACCCTTTATGTAATTCAAATTCCAAAAAATAGCAGTCCCACCCGAAGCACCTTCCGAACTACTACCAACAACCCCACAATGCTTGAAAAACTTTATATTTTCCACCTTTTACCTAATCATTTTAGTTTCTTGTATAAGGACAATATCCGACTTATGATCCCTAATCATGTTGCAAACTATATCTTGTTTATGGGGCGCATTAAGACCTCGTATGTTTCAGGAAATAAATTTTATTTTTTACCAGGGGAACAAACCTCATAGATGGTCCTCTGAGTACCACCCACTAAGTTACACCTGCATTCTTGCTCTCTCGACCATTTAGTAGATTTTCTACCAGGAGTGGTATTCAGTGTGCCAATATTAACTTTATGTTTCTGCCTTGTAAAAACACCAACATGTGGAGCCCAACTGTCTGCCCAACTTTCTTAGATTTATTTTTCTCAACTTGGACAAACAAAGCTTCACCCCTCACAACCTCTTGGGTCAGCAAGTGATTCTCTTTACCTGATTTTAATGGACCGCTTCCACCACCAAACTCACTCCGCTTTTCCTCCAACAAGTTCTGGGGGAGAGGGGACCTCTCCCCCGCAAGATACGTAGACTTCACATTCTCCTCAGATTGAGAGTACATGCAATTCACAACCTCGTTCTGATCCTCCTTTTCCATGCTCTTAGGATTGGAAAAAGCAGCTCCAACATCATTAAGTCCAGCATCAATTTCTCCTTCCTCAAGATGCTGAACAACTGGATTAAGCATACAACCATCTTTAACAAAACGCTTTGTTTCACCAGAACCATCCTCACCATTACCTTTTACCATATCAGTCCTCTCCTCCTGCTGGGCTTGCGATGTAGTCTTGATAACATCAGTATCTCCATCTTTCTCTAATTGAATCGGACTAGAAGAATCAGATTCCTTCTGTATGCGGGTGTAAAGCAGAAAATCGAACCCTAGGTGTTCCCCCACTCCATGGAGAGAGAAAGAGGGTCACTAGGATTGACGGTTTTCACTTAGGAGAGACTTTACATTCAAAAGAGGGGTTGAAACCCACAAGATCCAATCCCACACAATGCAAGACTGAATTCTAAATGAGTTTCAAGGGTTCAGACAGCAAGGATACCCTCTTTTGTAAAGAATGTAGATAGAAGGATTGAACTAGGAGTGTATGTAAAAGTAAGAAAGATTCGCTTGTAAACGGAGATAGGGACACGGGATGAAGCTACGGACCTGAAATTAGCAGTAAAATGTCGAGATGATGTTGTCCTGCAAGTTTGAGCGAAAGTTGACGGGACGATGGCGCCCGGAGTGCACACAGTCCTCCAAAAAATCCGTGAAACGAAGGGGGATCTGTTCGTCTCTGTACAAGGATTCCAAATCTTCAATTACAGCCGCGTACCTGCAACCTACACACAGAAAAGAGAGGATGATTGGGGGGTTAGGGATTAGGGGTTTGCCTTCAGGTCAAACCCCGGTTTTGGAATTAACCAAGAAATGAGAATGTTGTAAATGTAAATGTTTGTAATGTAATCCAGTACTGATACCTTGTTGTCAGAATGTTTGTATTCTTACATGCGAAGGTGTAATGATGTTGTATGTTGTAGGTTGTAGGTTGTAGGTTGTAGGTTGTAGGTGATCTCCTCTTCAATGGTTGAATCCTTATCTTGAATGCAACACCTAGCCTTGAATGGAGACCTAGAATGCTCAATTGCTTGAAGGAATGCTTGAATGCTTGAATGTTTTAATATTTGTCTATCGCTTCCACCTCTTGCACACATATGTCTTTCCACCCCTTTTCTGGGAGGGGAAATGTAGTTTATATACTTGTCAATTAGGGTTAGGAGACTAATTTTTCCGACTTTAGGCCGACCTAGGAGCATTATTTTCCAAATTGCAAACTTGAAGACCCGATGCCCAACAAGAGACTGGGCCCAAAATAGGGCTAGGGACCAAGGCGCTGGGCGCCATGGTCCTGAGGGACCAGGGCGCTCGGTGCCATGGTCCCACCTCCCGGGACAGCAGGGTGTAAGGAGGATCAGGCCAAGGTGCAGAAAGATGCAGTTTTTGATGTCGTAAACAGGTTTCGGGGTCTCCATTAAAGTTCAACGTTGCGCCGCCATCGTGAAGACCCAAATGCAGTCGAAATTGCAAGTGTCACAATTTTACGACCCTACATTTAGCCCCCACTTTAGCAGGAGTATAAGCGTACGCCCATACTTCCGGTAAAGTACAAGGAAACAACATTGAAAGACTTTCACCACGTCAAGGAGGCAAGATACACCAAGCCCCCAGTGGACTAAGGATCTTACGACTTCGATTGACAAAGTAAAAGGGAAGATCACGAGGGAGAACCATGACTGCAGTAGTAAGGTTCCTTCACTATGAGTCATGCAAGAAAAATACCAAAAATTTTCAAGGCAAAGCTAAGTTCGCCAAGAAATTTTCAAGTATCTTGGAGAGATATGAACGGAGTGTATGCCCCCTACATTAAAAGCGATCGCACACGCCTCATCGGGGGTGATTGCTTTAAGGAAGTGATACACATAAGAAATGAGAAGGGAAAGGAGCATGTTATCACAAAGATTTAGCCCCCAAGTGTGAGATAAACCCAAGGATAATAGACACAAAACACAAAGCACGAGGTGACTTCACTTTCCTTGGGGTCAGTATGCTGTATGATAATTCATGTATATCATATGTATGTATGCATAATTGTTCTTCATTCCCCAATCAAGGAAGGTCACCTAGAAGAAGGGAACACATGTGTCTTTTGAGTCAACATGAGAGAGACCAAAAGAGATCTCAATGCTTTGCATCGTCCTCAAGTAGATAACACTAAGGACAACAAATAGAAGAATGGGAATAACACATAGAAGAAGTAACAAAAGAGATCAAGAGAGGAGGAGAGAATCTGCTATGCTAATGAACTAGTCTAGCACGTCATCCACCCCCCGATCTTGCTGATCAATATTTCGGGAAGGCAGGAAACACGCTAGAGGAGGAACATCCAACACAGCAGATGGAGCTATCACAAGATCCAAACAAGGGCTATGTTCATGTTCCAAGCCACGTTGTTCTTGTCTAGGAGCTAGGATAAGTGCTTTAGAAAATTCATTAGATAAATGGTTATCAATATCAACATATTCATATTCACTATCAGAAGAAAGAGGAGTAACATTTTCATCATGAATAACATTTTCATCTATATCATCATCAAGATTTATAAAAATAGGATCTTTAACTCGCACAGGATCAAAACCATCATGCATCTTATGTTTAGGAGATTTTGACTCAATTTTCGGCTGAGGAGAAAATGGAATAATGCTAGCTGAAGGTGTTTTTGGGGATTGCAAAGTTTGAGAAGCAGTTGCACGAGCTCTAAGACGACGCTTTCGTCGGCGTTCACGCACAGAACGATTTCGTCTAATCTTAGTAGGAAGTTGAGAAGATTGAGGAGGAGGAATGTTCTCATCCTTATCACTTGGGTGTTTAGGTTGTGGTCTCTTAGGTTGAATAATAGGAGAAGAGGAAGGTCTCTTCTCTCTATAAGAGGAAGGAGGAGGAACTGCTCCATATAAAGGAGGAATATCTGGTTTAGGAAGGAGACCAAGTCCATCATGACGAGGAGGTATAGGTCTACCTTTAGAAAGTTTATTAGACATAGGCATAGTCGCATCCATAGGGATGGGTTGGGAATCTTCTTGAGGAAAGACATTAGTTTTATCTTTCAAAGGAAGAACTTCCTTCTCAAGAATGCTAGGAATATCAAGTTTGGGTATTCTAGGTTCACTTAGAGATAGGATCATATCTTTTTTCCACTTTTGATAAGATTTGAAAAGATGATCACTTCGCGGTGGAAGAGATTGAAATTGTTTAGGCCAAAAATAATCAATAAGAACGCTAGAAGTTCTTTCAGCTGGTTTAAAGAGATTATGATTGATAGTAACAACTTCACCATTATGAGGAAATTTCAAACACTTGTGAATAGGAGAAGCAATAGCTTTCATGGAAGATAGCCAAGGATAGCCTAGCTTCACACGAAATTGTTCGGATGATGGAATAATAGCAAAGCTCACATCAAGGGATTTGTTATGGACCTCAATAGGTAATGTAATAGAACCAATTGCAGGAGAAGAAAATGCATCAAATAATTTCACAACCACATTTGTTTTGTCATAGATCACTTGATTCAATTGCAAAGTAAAAAGAAATTCTTCAGTAATGACATTAACCATACAAGAAGGATCAATAAGCACTCCACGGCAAGGTGTATTCTTGACTTTTGCAACTATATATAAAGGACCATCAGGTGCCCTGATAGTTTCACTGGAATCAAATGTGATTGAAGGTTCTTTAGGGATTTTTTGCTGCTCCACAAAGTTAATCACATTCGGAGTCATAGACACAAGACCATCAGGTGAGAAAGAGGAATCATTAGTCTCAATCACATTAGAGGTATGAGAAGGTAATGGATCAGTAAAAATCTTAAGATTTTGGTTAGGAAGAGCTACAGATGTGTTGCCTTTATCATTCACACCTGAAACAGAGATAGTATTATTATCAATCAAATCTTGAATTTTACCTTTTAAAGCAAAACATTTTTCAGTATCATGCCCAGGTTGACGATGAAATTGACAAAAAGATTTGTTATCAAAATAGGGTAAATTAATCTTTTCAGGATCTATTTGCTTTATAGGAGGGAGGGTAAGCACATTTTGTTCCAATAACTTATTCATAATACTATGCAATGATTCATTCAAAGGAGTAAACTTTCTTTCTTTCTTGAAAAACTTAGAAATAGGAGGCACACCTGATGCTGCATTCACATTATTGTTGGTGATGTTTTCATTGAACTTAATGAACCCTCTGTTCGGTTTAAACTTCCCAAATGGTTGTTGACTACTATCACCCTTATCACTCGGAGCCATAGGATTTGCTTGTTCCATTTGACTCACAGTCAGTTGATAATTGTGAAGAGTTGCACACAACTGTTGGAAAGAAGTAAACTCAGAAAACAAAAGTTTTTCTCTAATATCTTTTTGTAAATTAGAAATAAAGATTCTTTGAATATCATTGTCAAGTACTGGAAAAGAAATTTGAGCACACAAATGCTTATATCTACCAATGAAATCAGTCACTTTTTCTTTAATACCTTGTTTACAATGCATTAAATCAATCAAAGTAACTTTAAGACTTATATTGTTTTGAAATTGTTGAATAAAAGCATTTGCAAGTTGTTGGAAAGAAGTAATAGAATAGGAAGGAAATGAGCAATACCATTGTAGAGCCTTATCTCTTAATGTTCTAGTAAACAGTTTTGCAAGCAACCTTTGGTCATGTGCAAAATCGGTACATATTGTTTGAAAGGTCTTAACATGTGTTAGAGGATCACCTTGTCCATTATAAAGTTCCAACTGTGGGATTTCAACATGCTTAGGGGGGATAGCTCGAACAATGTCAAGAGAAAGTGGGCTCGCAACATCAAATGTGGGCACACTAAACTTAGATTGATTCATAGAAACAATTTGTTGCTGTAAAGAAGAGACAATTTGTGCAAGATTGTTAATGGTCGCTTCAGTCGAAGAGTTCATATTAGACATGTTAGATTGTGATGGAGGTATTATGTTATTGAAAGAAGGTATTGATTGAGAGTAAGGTGGTGGGACACTATGATGGTTATTCATAGGAGATGATTGGAAAAAAGGAGCACCACAAGGAGGAATGGAATGGTTAAATGAATTGCCTCCTTGCGTCATGTTCATTTGTGGAGATGTAATAAGGACACTCATTGAAGGAATGAATGAAGAAGTCAGATTGAATGAAGGAAGAGGGTTGATTGAAGAAGAAGGATTGCCCCCTTGACTGGTGATCATAGGTGGAATGTTTTGTATTGAAGTAGTCATTATGTTTGATGTAAAAGTAGGTATACTAGCAATAGAAGTTGTCAAAGGGGTAGAACGATTGACTTGAGTAGGAGGTTGTGTATAACCTAAAGTTTCAGCACAACTCTTCATAGGCATCACATTCGAATCCACGATGTGTGCAATACTACGCAAAACATCAATTCCATTCTTATCACTTTGAACCATACGTTTTAGACCCTCAATTAATGAAAGAGCTTGACTATCGGGATATTCTTGAGACATCCATTACTGAAAATCATCAAATTGGTTATCCAATTTCGAAAGTTGTTCTACGGAAACATCATGGAGAGCTTCTTCATCATTAAGAGGCTTAGAGGAATTTCCCATGTCCTCGTTAAAAAGGCCATTCAAATTAGGTTCCATCTCCTCGGTAATTAAACCTTGGAAAGACTTAATTCTAAGGCTTCGTCTAACGGGAAAAGTGTAAGTAGGGCTTATTGTTGTAAAACTCATGCACTAGAGAGAGAGAGGCACAATTGAAAATTAGGGCCAAGGGGGTAGCACTTAATTTTAATTGAGATCTTGAATTTTGAATTTATTTTCGAATTTAGAGGTAGCAAATTTCAATAAAATCGGCCAATCTCCTAGATTTGAGCTGTTAAATGCAATCATGACAATCTCTCGAAGTTTCAGAAAAAATGTCGGGGACCGTGGCGAATGGAGTGCACACGGTCCTCGCAACTTTTTTTGAAATTTTCAGGGATGAAATTTATAATGATTTTAAAGCTAATCTGAAAAAATTGAGTGATTTTACGATCTGTAGATAGGCCAAATTAAAGTTGCAATCTCAAAATTGAACCATACCAAGATTGTTGAAAAATGCAAAATTTGAATTTTGAAAAAGAGAGGGAAACTGAAATTTTGAATTTTATGATTTTAGAGGGAATACTAAAAGCAATGCAAGCTTTGAAATTTAAAAGTTGACTCAATTTCATGCAAAATTTAAATTTGAAAGCAGAAATCAAAGTTGTTCCAATTAAACACTTAATTTCAAAAGTCACAAACTGCAAGAATTTGAATAAAGCACTGAAATTTCGAATGAATGCCAACACACTTTTCAGATTTAGGACTGTAAGAAACACAATTTTAACACAAAATTTCAATTTCAACAATTTTTGAATGATTATAAGCCTTAATCCAAGCAATCGTTAGACCAACTTTGACTTTAATTTTGAAAGTGTTAGAATTGATGAAATCAGCCAAGATTCTGGATTCTAGCAGAAAAATACAGTAAGATCTAGCTCTCGAATTTTCAGGAAAAATGTCGGGGACGATGGCGCTCGGGGTGCACACGGTCCTCGCAACTTTTTTCAAAATTTTCAGGGATGAGAGATATTATGATTTTGTTGCGGAATCCAAAGTTACAGCCGATTTGGAGGTGTTTTGATCAGTGAAATCATCGGTCAAAGGTTGAATCAAGAGGGTTTTGACACTTAACCACTTAATTTTCAGAATTAAAGCACAAATATGATTTGACAATTTGCAATAGAAGGGTAGATCTGAAACAAGCATTAACAATTAAACATTTCACAAGCTCAATTACTAAAACAAAAATTTAGGGTTTTTATGCCATTAAACTCTAAAATTTGCAAAAGATCAAACATGGAAATGTAATTAAGGAAGCAAATTTTTTTCAGATCTAACCATGAATAATCAAAATTAGGATGTTCATGTCGGGTTCACCAAAATGTAAAGCGGAAATCGAACCCTAGGTGTTCCCCCACTCCATGGAGAGAGAAAGGGGGTCACTAGGATTGACGGTTTTCACTTAGGAGAGACTTTACATTCAAAAGAGGGGTTGAAACCCACAAGATCCAATCCCACACAATGCAAGACTAAATTCTAAATGAGTTTCAAGGGTTGAGACAACAAGGATACCCTCTTTTGTAAAGAATGTAGATAGAAGGATTGAACTAGGAGTGTATGTAAAAGTAAGAAAGATTCGCTTGTAGACGGAGATAGGGACACAGGATGAAGCTACGGACCTGAAATTAGCAGTAAAATATCGAGACGATGCTGTCCTGCAAGTTTGAGCGAAAGTTGACGGGACGATGGCGCCCGGAGTGCACACGGTCCTCCGAAAAATCCGTGAAACGAAGGGGGATTTGTTCGTCTCTGTACAAGGATTCCAGATCTTCAATTACAACCGCGTACCTGCAACCTACACACAGAAAAGAGAGGATGATTGGGGGGTTAGGGATTAGGGGTTTTCCTTTAGGTCAAACCCCGATTTTGGAATTAACCAAGAAATGAGAATGTTGTAAATGTAAATGTTTGTAATGTAATCCAGTACTGATACCTTGTTGTAAGAATGTTTGTATTCTTACATGCGAAGGTGTAATGATGTTGTATGTTGTATGTTGTAGGTTGTAGGTTGTAGGTTGTAGGTGATCTCCTCTTCAATGGTTGAATCCTTATCTTGAATGCAACACCTAGCCTTGAATGGAGACCTAGAATGCTCAATTGCTTGAAGGAATGCTTGAATGTTTTAATATTTGTCTATCGCTTCCTCCTCTTGCACACATATGTTTCTCCGCCCCTTTTTTGGGAGGGGAAATGTAGTTTATATACTTGTCAATTAGGGTTAGGAGACTAATTTTTCCGACCTTAGGCCGACCTAGGAGCATTATTTTCCAAATTGCAAACTTGAAGACCCGATGCCCAACAAGAGACTGGGCCCAAAATAAGGCCAGGGACCAGGGCGCTGGGTGCCATGGTCCTAAGGGACTAGGGCGTTGGGCGCCATGGTCCTGAGGGACTAGGGCGCTAGGCGCCATGGTCCTCAAGGACCAGGGCGCTGGGCACCATGGTCCCACCTCCCGGGACAACAGGGTGCAAGGAGGATCAGACCAAGGTGCAGAAAGATGCAGTTTTTGATGTTGTAAACAGGTTTCGGGGTCTCCATTCAGGTTCAACGTTGCACCGCCATCGTGAAGACCCAAATGCAGTCGAAATTGCAAGTGTCGCAATTTTACGATGCTACAACGGGAAAAGCAGGTCAATAGAGTTTAAAATGTGAAAAATGAAGCTTAAGGAGCCTTGCTCACACATCCACAAGACTTATTGGTGCAAGTTATGGAGTCATGAAGAACGACTCAACTTCCCAAGGTTGGTTCCATGGTTCTCTATCTCACAAGGTCCCTCAAACCAATGTCTTTGCTCTCAGATCACTGAGTAAAGTGGTTTAGGGATGACAAATGTAAGAACGAGGGATGCTTTGGTTGATTTTAACATGAAATGCATCCTAAGCTATGCATGATCCTACAAATGCAATAAACTAGATTATAAGATGACAAGATTAGTAGCAAGACTATCCTAGCATGATATACTAGTCTATGATTAAGCTGAATGATAAGGAAAATACTCTAAACATGCATATTTAGATTAATTCCTATTAAAAAGAGAGGCTAAATGATGAGCACAAATGATATATTAAAGCTTGGATGGATTTTAGTATAAGTATGATGCTAAAGACTTGGATGATTAAAATGGAGGATGGAGAGCTCTATTTATAGCAAAAATAGGGCAATGGATGGCCAGGATTGAAAGAGTTAATCAAGGGTTGAGTTTGAAAGCTGGGAATCCATGTTTGCAATTTGCACCAATGAAATGGTGGCAATTGTCAACATAAGGTTGGGTTGAGAAGAGAGGTAGGAAGCATTAAATGCTTAAGAAGACCTCATGGTTACCTTAAGAGGTAAGGGTTAAGGTTAGGTTAGGGTTATCCAATGGATAAAGGTTTTATCCAAAGGATAAACTCTTGTGCAAAGGATTAAGGATTAACCATGGTCAAAGCAATAAATGCTTGATGAGACCCTTGGGTTACATGGAGGTTGAGTTTAGAGAAAGTCTCTAATCATGCAAGAGGGTTGAGTTAACCATTAATGGTTTGGAAGATAAAGTTGTTGGAGACTTGAAGCCTTTAATGGTTATCAAAGACTTTAAGGGTTTGAGAAGTGACTTCCCCTTGCTTAGGGATGTGACAATATTTAGGAGATGGGTTAGGCTAAATTAGAAGTGATTAGAAGAATCTAGAAGGGGGTTAGGAATAGGGTTTAGGAGGCAAGTGGGAGATGTAGGATTTTGCAAGTGGATGGAGAAATAATATGATTTAATTGAAATAAAGTTAATTTAATTCAATTTGGTCGGGATTCCCTATTTAATTAAATGTAAAATTAATTAAAAGGTTTAGAAGAATAGATTTAATTAAATAAAATGATTTATTTAATTAAATGACCTAAAAGGGGGTTAATTGAATTTAATTAAATAAATTGAGTAATTTACTTAATTAAATAGAGGAATGTGGATAATTTAATTGAATAGAGAAATGAACATAAAATATTCATTTAGGAATATAGTCATTTTTATACATCTACATTTTGCCCCTCTTTGAAGTGACGTGCGTTATTTCAAAGAAAATGACTTGTAAAATTTGACTATGATCAGTGTTGTTTTTAGATTTTCATGTCGTGCCCTAGATTTGATGTGTGATGCCCCAAATTAGATAAATGATGTTTGATAATGCCCCCTCAGGAGATGAATCAAATTAGGAAAATTTGATTTGACTTGATAATTGTGTTTGCATTGTAAAATTTTGGCTATGTTGAATGCTAAAATTGATTCATCTCCCGATATTGGTGTGTGCGAGGATACAAGGAAGAGCACGAGCGAATTACATGCTCAATCCCCTAACCCTAATTTCATTTTACCCTATAAAAGGGGAAAAGTGCATTGTTTTGTCTCATTTATGTTTGTTGACTTTGGAGAGAGAGACTTGTGGAGAGAAGACAAAATGTCTATTCCATATTCTACGCATCGATTCGAGCGCGTTCGGAGGTATCGAAGGCCTGTCGCGTATGGACCATCGGTAAGTCAACCTGTTTGACCCCTTTTTGATTTTTGATTTTGTCATTTTTTATCATGTTTTGGATTTTAGCATGCGGTTTTTTCGTTTTAGCGCATAGGGGTCGTCGGTTAGCGCATACGAAAACTTTCGTAGCGCATAGGGTTTTAGATTTTGGGTAGCGTCCGAAAAGTTAGGGCACCGCATAGATTTTCTAGGTTAGCGCATAGCCATAGATTAGCGCATTAGGGACACCGGGTAGCGCAGAGGGTTAAACGGGTAGCGCATAGGGTAAACCTAGCGCATTGGGTGCACAGGGGGTCACATGGGTAGGGGTAAGCAGCGTGTAGGTCTAACCTAGCACATAGGGTTAGATAGGTAGCATAGGCATGGGCTAGGTAGGGCATGGGATAGGTTTAGCGCTTAGGGTAGATTAGATAGCACATTGGAAGAAACAGGTAGCACATGGAGTCAATCTAGCACGTGGGGTAGATAAGATAGCGAGTGGAGAAAATAGGTTACTGCATAAGTAGGATTTCAGTGCATAGCCAAATTTAGTTAGTGCATGTGGTAGGTTTTGTGAGATAGGATAATTTGTGAATGAGGAAAATTTATAGGATAAGGTCAATTTTGTCGGGATAAGTGCAATTTGTTCGTTTCTGTGCCTGCTGTCATGGTTTTGATAGTTTGTCCAATATGAGTGTTGATATAACTTGGTTTGATTAGCGATTTTTCAAGTTATTTATAGATATTAATGTGGAATTGATATGAACTTGATTTGATTTGCATTGTTTCAAGTTGATGTATGCGGAGCTTGAATTGTGTTACAAGCTGATATGAGTTGGAAACTTGAGTTGTGTTACAAGTTGATATGGGTTGGAAACTTGAGTTGTGTTACAATTTGATGTGATGTGAAAACTTGAGTTGTGTTACAAGTTGGATATGATTTTTGAAAACTTGAGTTGTGTTACAAGTTGATATGGATGGATATGATGTAGAACTTGCTTAGTTTTTTCAAAGTTTTCAAATTTTTTATGTGATTTTGATTTTGATATCTATGTTTTGATGAGGAAACTGATATTGGACTTGTTTTGTTGTTTGACAGGAGCGATTGGGAGTGGTTAAGTCACGCGAGCAGTTCCCTAGACCATGGGCATTGATACCACGGTTGTCACAAGCTGATCTAGACACTATTGATAGATGTGGCATGTCTTCCCTACTAGATATGCCTCGATTTACTGTGAACCGGGTTTTACTTACAACGTTTACAGAGAGATGGCACAATGACACGAATACCTTCCACTTTGCCACAGGAGAGACGACGGTGACCCCAGAGGATTGTTACCGGATCCTGCGTATACTCGTAGTAGGTGCACTACTACCTTATGAGCAGTTAGAGGAGGGTGGGACAAAGGCACTTCACTGGATATTTCACGATGACACAGCATGTGGATATGAGATCCCTTGGTAGGAGTTTCTGGATTTGGACTATGCACCTCTTCCATTGGTACTGGCAGGCTTTATAGGTGGTTTCCTATGTCCCGACTGCAGGTTGAAGGGACTATTTGTAGGATGGGGATTGGTGCTGGAGGAGATGGTTACACAAAGTCGCAGGTTCGCATGGGGATCGACTATGCTAGCCCACTTGTACAGGGACTGGCATGAGGTAGTATACCTGGGTTATGGCAGTTTGTCAGCTAGCATGACACTTCTATAGGTATGGTGCTGGGAGCACATTCCCGTAGCTAGGCCACTGGTGGATAAAGATAGGCATGTTGGACGCGCATACACATATGGATACAAGGAGTTAGTTGTCCAACGAAAGTTGGGCAAGCTGGAGCATTGGAGGAGGATATTAGATGACATTGATACGGTCGTATGGCGACCATATACAGGTTGTGAGGTTTGGGCTGAGGATGGGCTGGAGATGCCATATGTCTTCATGACTCGATTTTTGATAGGGTGGACCCCATTTGTGATCGAGAGATTCTTGGTTACCAGAGTTTTGTGGCAATATGGTCATCAGCAGGGGATACCATAGGGGACCTGTTTATATGTGCACCGAAGGCAGGATATACTGGATTGAGGCCCGACTATTGATAGTGCAGCGGGCATAGAGGAGTTTGTGCAGTTAGCAGGCCATATATGGGACTATGCCCCTGAGATACTAGATGTCGGTATGGCGGATGAGTTTTCCAGATTGTTTGCAGCTCGTGTCATGGCGAGGATATTAGATCTAGCGGAGATGCGGCCCGCTTTCGATGATGATGAGGATGAGGGAGGTGAAGATGGGGATGAGGGAGATGATGGAGGAGGTGGAGGAGGTGGAGGAGGACGATGAGGGAGAGGATACCAGGGGACGAGAGGAGAGAGGGGTAGAGATGGTGGTGATAGAGGGGTGCGGGTGGAGAGAGCAGTTCGACGAGCTATTATGGATAGAGGGAGAGGAGGATTGGCGATTAGAGTAGGGGGTGAGGGGAGAGTAGCAGAGGTGATAGCAGCGGTGGGAGGGACTGATGAGTTGAGATGACCAACTCAGAGGAGGAGGACTGATGTGCTACCTCCACTAGTACTGAGGACAGGGGGAAGGATGTGGAGTGCATCTTCCTAGGTACCCCTGCAGGTCTGGGTTCTGACGCATCAAGAGGATGCTTAGATTAGGACCCTACAAGTGACAATGCAGCAGCTGCAGGCACAATTACTAGCGCATCAACGTCAGATTATACAGCTGACCACCGAGTACGATACTGAGATAGAGCGGCGGGGTCGAGTAGAGCAACTCACAACAAGTTTGCAGAGAGCGGCAGCAGGTGGTCCGATGAGAGACACCTTGAGAGGGTTGGCTTTGAGAGCCAAGGAGGCAGAGTACTATCGATGCCATTATGAGGATGCAGTGCCTAGGGAGCGTCGAGTACAAAGTTTCACACAGTCGAGATCGAGTCGATCTCGAGAGACTGGTTTGCGGTCAGAGAGCAAAGGCGTGATGGGGCCTCACAGACAAGATCCAGCTAGAGATCCAGGGGCTAGGACATCTACGTCGAGACCGTCTCCCTCAGGAGATAGTCACTCTTGAGAGACATTGTCTCTATTATATTTTTAGCATTTTTTGTTGTGGTGGGCACAAACATGATAGATATTGTATATTGATCATTTGTTGATATATATATATATATATATATATATATATATATATATATATATATATATGACATCATTTGCTTTGATCACGTGATGTGTTATGGATTTATGCTTTTTATATACTTGTGCTTATTCTATGATGATGCAATGCTTAGATAGATGTATGTGATGTGAATGCATGATGTTATGAGATGTATCTTGAAATGAGATGTATGATGTGATAATGATGTGCAACTAATTGTAAAATGATATGCACCTATTTTTTATTTTATTTTTAGCATCCTCATTCTGCATTTGTCATCCGATATAGCCACATGTTATTTGCTTTCGATATATATATCATCATTGAGCATTGATTGATTTTGGGATATGTTAAAAATTTATACAAGAATAATGGTATAATTGAACCATGATGACCTAAGAAAAATTTACATGATGTTTGATTTTGCAAGATAGCACAAGCGTCAAGGTATAATTGAACCAGGATGACCTGAGTGCGGATTGCGTATAAACAGACAAGATTAAACCATTTGTATGCGTAAAGTGGAATCATGTCTTCAGTGATGTATTGAATCACGTCTCGAGACAAGTATTTACACAGTACAAATGATCGCCTCACAGACATAAAACTAACAAAATATTGGAGTTTCCCGATGTTTCTCTAGCTTTGAAGCATTTGTGGAGAAAATATAGAGAATCCAATAATTCAAAAAGTTTAAATGCAAGAATAGTCAAAACTTTATGCAAAATGCAACATGTGATACTTCAGAAAATCATCCATCGTATTTCTTTTTGTGATTCCTTGTTTGATTGATCAATGTTTTGCTTTGTGATTTGCGTGAGCTTTTGGTTGTTGGATATGATTTTTTGAGTTTTGCAAATAGTTTTGATGGTTTGAACATGCTGCAAGTTTTAGACGATTATTGCCCCTAGCTAAGTGTACCTCTTGATGCGGGTATGTACAGTGATTACTAAGCCATGTTGAGATGTGGTGAAAGGCTAGATGAATAAATCAGGATAGTGACTACGCTAAGCATGTCCTAAATGGATATTTGTGATAAAATGTTGGGCGATGGCCGATAGTGCTTTACTGCGGAGATAAGGAAATGGATATAGATAGAGGAGTTGTTCTTTTACAATAGCGCCTCTTACTAGGTTTTCACCAGTTGCTTTTATTGTACCTTTTTATTTGCTTTTTCTTAATTTTCTGATTTTTTTACTTTTCTGTGCATTAGACTACTCAAGTGTAGTATTTCTTCAGATGGATGCTATTAGTTGGTTCGTCGAGCACATCTCCTTCTGAAGTTGTTAGCTGATAAGCACCTGATCCGTAGACTGATATGATGTCATAGGGACCTAACTTGTTAGGTTCAAATTTCCCTTTCTTTTCCCTATCTTGCTAATTTCTAGGATTTTCCTTGAGTACTAGGTCACCAACTTTAAAAATATGGGGAAAGACTTCGTGGTTGTAACTTCTGCACATGTGTTGCTGATATGCTTTGAGATGAGTATAAGCATGCTGATGTCTTTCATCTAATAGTTCAAGTTCTTGCAGTCGGTTAACTTGATACTCTTCATCTGGGATTAAGCCTTTTAGAGAGACTCTGAGAGATGGAATTTCTACCTCCAGTGGTAAAATAGCTTCTGATCCATATACCAATGATTATGGTGTAGCTCCGGTAGGTGTGCAAATGCTAGTTCTATATGCCCAAAGTGCTGGATTAAGCTGTACATGCCAATCTTTGCCCGCATCATTCACTGTTTTCTTTAGGATTTTCAATATAGTCTTGTTGGATGCTTCTGCCTGACCATTCCCTCGTGGGTAGTAAGGTGTAGAGAAACGATGTTGGATTTTGAATTTTTCACATAGTTCTTGGACATCTTGGTTTTTTAAAGGTCGTCCATTATCAGTGATGATGGAACTCGGGATGCCATATCTGAAAATCAAATAATTAAGAATAAAAGAGGTAATTTATTTCCCAATCACCGTGGTCATGGGGACTGCTTCAATTCACTTGGTAAAGTACTATGTTGCAGTTATAATGAACTTGTGTCCATTTGAGGAGGAAGGATGAATTTTGCTGACTAAGTCCAAACCCCACTGACAAAAGGGCCAAGATGTTGTGAATGGCTGCAGTTCCTGTGCTGGTGCATTTATCAGATTGCCATGGATTTGGCATTTAGGACACTACTTTGCAAAGTGGTAAGAATCTTTTTCCATTGTAGGCCAGTAGTATCCCTTCCTTAGAAGCTTTTTAGGAAGAGTAGTACCACTAGAATGTGTGCCACAAATACCTTCATGAAGCTCATGTAAAGCGAAGTCAGATTCATTACGATCAAGTCAATGAAGAAGAGTACCATCTAGACCTCGACGGTACAAAGTATCAGCAGTAAGGGTATAACGGGCAGCTTGTTAGATAAAGTTACATTTTTGGTTTCGGGACAAGTCAATGGGTAGGATATTGTTTTTAAGATACTCATATATCGGTCCATACAATGGAGAGTCTGAACCAGTTAAGGTGTAGATAACCTGGGATTCCGAGTGGTCATAGGCTGGGGAGAACAGTTGCTCTACCAGAAACTCGTAACGACTTTGTTGTTCTGGAATTTGTAGTAATGAAGCGATAGTAGCCATTGCATCGGTTGCTCTGTTGTTCAATCTTGGTATTTGCTTGAAGGTGATGTGTGCAAAATATTGCTTGAAGTCATCCACCATTCGCTTATAGGGTAGTAGCTTGTCATCCTTTGTCTGATAGTCGTTGTTGATTTGATTGACGACTAATTGTGAGTCTTCGTAGACTTTTAACTCTGTGATTTTCCATTCTACGACCATTTTGATGCCTATAACCAATGCCTCATATTCGACCACATTATTTGTGCATGTGAACATAAGCCTATATGATCTTGGTATAGTGTGTCCTTCTGGAGTGATGAATAGAATGCCAGCACCTGAACCATGTTGTGTGTAGGATCCATCAAAGTATAGGGTCCATTGTTTTGTAGAGATAGCAAGAATGTCTCTGTCTGTAAATTCAATCTCCATAGTCTGTTTTCCTGGTAGTGGTGCTTCTGCTAGTTGATTTGCAATTACTTGTCCCTTAATAGCTCTTCACTCTGTATAGTGGATATCAAATTCACTGAGAATCATAACCCATTTAGCCAATCGGCTTGTAAGAGTTGCCTTATTGAGTAAATATTTGAGAGGATCAATATTTGCAACTAGCTTGATTGTGTGAGCTAGCATGTAATGTTGAAACTTTTGGGAGGCGAAGACTACAACCAAACGGGCTTTCTCAATAAATGTTTAATTGAGCTCATAGTCGTTCAATGCCCTGCTGATGTAGTATATTGCTCGTTCCTTTCCTTGTTGATCTTCTTGTGCCAATAGTGCCCCTAGTGAAATGTCTGTTGTGGAAATGTAGAGAATGAGTGGCTTCCTTGCTATCGGTGGTACTAGAACTGGTGGGTTCATCAAATATTGCTTGATTTGATAGAAGGATTCGACACACTTGGCTTCCCATCTGAACGATACATTTTTATGTAGCAGATGATTGAATGGTAGGCTTTTATCTGCTAGTTGGGTGATGGATCACCTGATTGATTAGAGTCATCCTTGTAGCGACCTGAGTTGGCTGATGTTCTTGGGTGGTGGCATCTCCATAATGGCTTGTACCTTTGCTGGATCCACTTCAATTCCCTTTTTTGAGACTATGTAGCCTAGTAACTTGCCTGATGTAACCCCGAAGACACACTTCTTAGGGTTGAGCCTGACTTGGAATTTCTCCAATCAATCAAAAATCTTTGTTAAGATGCTTAGGTGTTCTGCTCTGGTGAAGGATTTAGCTAGTAAATCATCCACATAATCTTCCCTGAAGGTATGCATCATGTCATGGAATATTGTTGTCATTTCTCGTTGATAAGTTGCCCCTGCATTCTTTAAGCCAAAAGGCATGACATTCCAACAATACGTTCCCCAAGGATAGGTGAACATTGTTTTATCTTGATCCTCTGGAGCAATCTTGATTTGGTTATAGCTTGAGAAACTGTCCATTAGTGATAGCATTGCATGGCCTGCTGTGAGGTCTACAATTATGTCAATACTTGGCAAAGGAAAGTCATCCTTTGGACAGGCGTTGTTGACATCTCTAAAATCTATGCATATTTTGATACTGCCATTTGGTTTTGAAACTGGTATGATGTTGGAAATCCATTCTACATAGTTGATGGGTCGGATAAATCCGACGTCTAATAGTTTCTTTAGTTCAGCTTTGACCATGAGTGCCACATGGGGATTCATTTTTCTCAGTTTTTTTCTTAATTGGCTTAGCTCCTGGAGCCATAGATAAGTGATGCATGATCAATTGTGGATCGATCTTGGGCATATATGCGTATGCCCAAGCAAAGTTGTTTTGCTTTTCTTTAAAAAAAATTGGCAAATTCTAATCTTTCTGTTTCTGCCAAAGATTCTGCAAGGTGTATATTTTTGGCTGCTTTTGTAGTACCAATATTGATTGATTGAGTGGGCTCAATCAATATGGGTGATCGCTCATGAAAATGTTCAGGAAGAGTGTCAATTCTCCCATCTTTAGGTGCCTTAAAAAGGTTTTCACCCTCAGATGCGTCCTTTATTTTTACTTTTTTGTGATCTAGAGCTGCCATTGACTGGTTTTCAGCATCAGATCCTTTATTTGGTTTATTTTTGCGAATGAGAGACTTGGCACTCCCTTGGTTGCAGACATCGTTACTTTGTTCACTGGTAGAGCCTGTTTCCGGATTGACAGTACATAGGTAGTGAATAATAGATTCATCGTTTGGGAAAATCTGTATATCATGTATTTCGGGTTCGTCCTAGTCGATGAGGTCAGGAAAGAAAAGTGGTAAGGAATCATTTGGTGGATCAAGTTTTGCTGTGGTAAGTGTCAGGATAGAGGTGTCATTATGATCGGCTTGGGTGCTAAAGAAGTCCAGGATTTCGTCGAGGTCTTTGATGGTATCATCCTCCATATAGACTTGTTCATAATGTTTCTACTCGCTTTCCTTAGCGTCATAGATATTCTGTGGTCCAAATTCAGGTAGTCTAATTTATGTGTTATGCTCTTCTTGAGAAAGGGATATAGAACTAGTATTTTCAGCGGTATCTTTAGTAGCATTTGAGCAGCTACCCCATTCATATTCATTGGAATCAGTCTCAGAGTTATCATCCCAGATCTTTTCAGTGCTGTAAACAGGTATGTTGAATGACGAAAATAGATCTTTGATAATTGATACTATTTTGCTGGCTTTTTCTGATTCTTCGTCAGATCCTGCTTCTATTCTTTGCATTTGTTCGTAGACTATTTCTTCCCGAGGAGGAATGATGTTGCCTTGAGGTGATTATGCTTTGTTGGATATTTGTTCGTGAATATGAGCCACTGCCGTAGATGTTTCCTTCTTGTGAATGATGGGCTTCTCCTGATGTTGCTTCTTTTCTTGATGTTCACGTTCCTTACAGATTGTCTCTACTAACTCAAATAGTGCTTCTTGCCAGGATTCTTCTTTGTACTTCTTCTTTTCTTTCCACTGAGGTTTTTGATATTTGCGGGGTATTTTCTTTGGTAGTAGAGTGAATTTAAAGCCCAATCCTTTTTTGTCTTTACTAAATTGTGAAGGAGGATCCAATGGTTCTGTGACACCTTCCTGACGCTTACCAATAGGTCCTTTGCCATTATATCCCATTTGATGCATGATCAAGTAGCCTTTTCCATATAAGTGTGTGAGTATAGCTATTTCCATAGTAGCTACTCTGTCTTCCTCCTCCTCTTTGTATACCCAACTAATTATATCTTTTTCCTCGGATTCATGTGCTAAGGTGTCGAGCTGAATGAAGGTGCCATCGAACTTGGTGATGGGTTGAGTTGCTTGATATGTTGATGTTGTAGGTAATCCATGAGATCTAGGTGATGTGGGTAAGATGGTCAAACACATGGGTTCCAAAGAGTATTCCCCCATGCCTTGTTCTTTGATTTTCATTTTCTGCTTAAAATCTTCAGGTAATGATTTAGACTTTGCTTGTTGAAGATCAGGTGCTACGGGATTCCATTTCTCTCTATTATGTGGGACCAAACTGTCCTGGGCTGCCCCCATTGCATTACAATGTTGAAATGGATTGTGATCAGCAGATATAGAAACCTCCTGCCCATTATAAGGGAATTTGACACACTGGTGATATGTAGAAGGTATTGCTTGCATTTCATGTATCCAGGGTCAACCCAATAAGATATTGTAGGTGAGGTCTATGTCTAAGACCTGGCACATAGTATCTTTTTGTATTGGTCCAACTTGAATCGACAACACCACTGTTCCTTTAGAGGATCTTTCTTCATCATCATATGCCTTTATGGTAATCTTTTTGCGGGGATCAATAGACTCCTCTGAGAAGCCTAATGCACAAATAAGTTTTAAGGTACATATATTAAGCCCAACTCCTCCATCTATCAATACTCGTTTTACTCGGTGTTTATAGACGATGACTTCAATATGGAGAGGAGTGTTATGTGGATGACTCAGTGAGATATTATCATGCTCCGAAAAAGTGAGATTATGAGGCCCTGTCATATGAGCGACCAAGGCTTGGAATTTGTCCGCATCCATATCTTGAGGTACATTTGTTTCTAATAACGCTTGCTCCAATATGTCTTTGTGTTTCAGCAAAAGTTTCAGCAATTCTAGTATAGATATTTGAGTAGGAGTTTTGCGCAGTTGGCTGACTAGATCATATTGAATTTTGGGTATAACGCTTGTTGTTGACGTATGTCCCTTCAAGACATATTTTTGAGCTCTTGTTGTTACATTGACAGATTCATGATCACGTTGATCTCGGATTGTGATGACATTGACTTGATTGTCGTCAGCTGATATATGATTGATGGTGTTATCGTAGATGTGATTGATACGAGCTCCACGTGTATCGTTCGAGGTTGAAGCTCCATCTTTGTAATTTGGAAGAGGATTCTTAAAGGCTCCATGGTCACCGTTTGTCTTGAGACCATCTACCGTTAAATCACCTCTATCAATCATGTCTTGAACAATGTTTTTCAGCCTCATGCAATCATTTGTTTGATGACCTTTGTTGCGATGAAAATCACAAAAGTGCGAGTCATTCCACCAAGGTGGTTTGATTTGTGGTTCATAGTTGTTGATTGCTGGTAAAGAGATCATTTTGTTTGCTAGGAGTTCTCTGATTGCTGACTCCAGTGATTGTCCCAGTGGTGTGTAGATACGTTTTTGGAAATTATTGGTGCCACCTCGTGAATTGTTATTAGGTCCTCAATTTTTGGTATTGTTTTGATCATTGATGGTGTTGCTTGTGTTGGGTTGACCTTGATTGGTATTCGGTGTGTATGTGTTAGTGTCTGGGTTAACACCTTTGGGGTTCTTTGTAGCTTGAGGATTCCCTGATAATGGGAGCACTGGCTGTTTAGATTTTGGATCATGTGATTCATTGCCTCCTTCGTTTCCATTGTTTTTGTTTTGAGTCCAGAATCTAGATTTGTCTAAGTTGTTGTTATTTTGGTTGTTGTAGTTTGATGATCCCGTTCCTTCTTTGAAAAATTTGAGTGTTCCTTTCTTGACACATGCTTCTTCTACTTGAATGTCATTTTCAATCAGTTTAGCGAAAGACAGTATGCATTGGAGTTTGAGCCTGCAACTCATCTCACCATTCAAGTTGTCGATGAAAATTTCCATTTTTTCCTTTTCAGGAATATCTCGAGGATATCGTGAAACCATACGTCGCCAACCTTGAAGGAATACCATGAATGTTTCATTGTTTTTTTGTTTGGTGTTACAGATGTCTAGCATGGTTATAGCGTGTTGAATGTTGTAGGAATATTGAGTGATGAATTTGTTGACTAGTTCATCAAATGACCTGACAGGAGGTGTGATTTTGGATAACCATTCCATTGTTTGTCCTCCCAAACTTCGTGGGAATAACCTCATCAGATAGGTGTCATCGTGAGCAAATTCAAGACTCATGGTGCAGAATTCTCGAACATGATCACGAGGATCGCTTTTTCCATCGTATTTGTCAAATTTTGGGACGTCTGAGTTTGGAGGAAAAGGGACCATGTGCAATCTTCTGTCAAAAGGATAAGGATAAATTTCGTTTAATGAGTATCGTAATGTTGTCCCTTGTTGCATATCTTGCATTTGTCTTTGTAACATTTGCATTTGTTGAGTAAGAGCAACCAAAGGCGCATTGTTTTGCCGAGGGAAGAGTTCTTCCCTTGCATTAATCCTAGGTTGAAATGGTGTATGGAACGATATATTTTGCTCGGGGATGTGTTGCTTAGGGATGTTTTGCCCTGGTGTATTTTGTTTTGGTATGTTTTGTTCAGGAATATCTTGCTCAGGGTCGCGTGCTTCACCTTCTCATTGTCGTTCTTGATATTCATAATGTTGAGATCTCGTTCTAAACATGTCTGTGTCAAAGTCTTCAGGAAGTTTAACCCCTTTGCTTGTAAGCATGAGTAGATACTTTTCCTTGTCATTTTCCATGAGTCTTTCCACAAGTTTTTGGAACGAAGCACTTTCTTGGCATTCCTGAAGAAGTTCTTCAGAAATGTCAGTATCCTCTAGGTGTGGACCTTCAAAAGGATTTGATAACCTCCGATTCATACTGGATTCTGCTTGTGTCTCACTTTGTTTGTTTTGTTGAGAGCGAGTGACA
This sequence comes from Cryptomeria japonica, assembly GCF_030272615.1. Lineage (NCBI taxonomy): Eukaryota > Viridiplantae > Streptophyta > Pinopsida > Cupressales > Cupressaceae > Cryptomeria > Cryptomeria japonica. Next base: position 351,691,519 of record NC_081414.1, on the reverse strand, counting down.
TGCATTGTTAGTAGAAGCTTTCTGTGATAAAGGGGAAAAAATCCTCTTCGATATGTTGCTCGGGGGTTGGTAGTTCAAATTGAGGTATGTTGTAAGTGATGCACTCGTCAGGAAAGAATGTCGGATTGATCTTTCCCCCATGGTTTATGATTTGACTGAATGCAGATTTTTGACAATATGCTCTAGTCTTCAAAGGCTCCTTGTCGAATTCGTTGGATTTGTTTTGGATGTAAATTTTGACGTGATGAAGAAATGTGCGATGAGATTTGAAGAGTTGATGATTGATGTATAAAAATTTATTTCTTTTGACAAATTTGGAAAAACTTGTTTGTTGTTTCTTCAACTGAGTGTTACGATAAATATTCTTTCTTCTCAAAATATGAGGATTAGTCATGCATAAGTGATTAATGGTTTCCTTTGAGTTGTTTTGGATTCAGTTTATCTTGTTTTGAAGACTCAAGTTTTACTTTATCAAAGTGAAGGTTCAGATGCCCCCTCACGACAAAGTGTGTCAAATGATATGGATAAAGTTTCCTGATATGGAAACTTGATTTGACAACTTGAGGTTAACAAGTGTGTTTGGGATAAAATCCGCGAGATGATAAAGGACCTATTCGTCACTTGCGATGATGTTTCCTGATTTTGATAGGATAGATATGTTTATCGTGCGACTAATTTTGGATTCTAGACAACTTTTGTTTGACTAGAAATTTGCCTTAGAAATAGTTCTTAAAGCCCTGTTTCTGATACTCCGTTTTGACGAAAATGAAGTTGATGAAAGGAGGCTTCCAAAAATGTTTTCAAATTTATCTCTGTTCTACTCCCTACTTTTCTGGTTTCGATCACGCGCTAAAGCAGAGACATGATGCGCTACAGAAAGTTTTCAATGCGCTAAAGAAAGGACCACGCGTGCTAGGCTGCCCCTGACTATGCGCTAACTGGTTTAGACTGTTTATCTTCGCTTTTTGTTTTGCTCAAAAAGTTATGTGCTAGTATGGGCCTGCGAAGCACTGACTAATAAACTCTATGCGCTAGTTTTTGACTCCCACGTGCTAAGCTGATGCTTCAACGCGCTAGGCTATTTACCGGATGCGCTAACCATTTCTAAATTTTGATGAAGCTCTACTGCGAGTAATTGATGCGCTAAAGTTATGTTTTAATGCGCTAAAAGATAGTTCACATGCATTAAGTGGTTGCTCTTACGCGCTAGACTACCCTGGTTTGACTGTTTTCTGTGATTTTGGTGTTTTGCCTTAAGTTTTTAATGCTGATGGATGATTTTCTGTAGTAACAAATGCAAACACAACACAAAATACATAACAATTTTTGCCTGATCTAAACAATAAGTGTATATTCTGCGAGGATGTGTTCAAATCCCCAATGTTTCAATAGGTTTGGATACAAATAATACACTTCAAGAAGACTCTTTATTCAAAGGTCATAAGTAATATCATAGCCCACTAGTCTCGATACTCCATCACCTCAAACAACCGTGTCACCCCATAGAGGGCGCCCATTTTTTCGCCTTTTTGCCAGAAATTAACTCAAAGTGAATTGCTTCACAATTGAGTAATTATCTTGGGAGATATATGGTGAGTAATCTTGGGGGCAGATTCTTCCCCACCGTTGCACTATGATATTACAAATGTCTGGTCACTGACTCGGCTCAAAGTTTCTATTTCTAAGGTTTGTAATCAGGCTTCTTGTTCGGCTGTTAGTGATAAACTCCCTCAGGAGGCTTCCCAACCTTTAGAACAAAGACTTTATGTATCTTGAGGATACTAAGGGAAGGCTAATCACTGTGCGCAATCGTTGAAAAGGACTTTCGTCACTTTCCACTTTTGATTATAGTGGGTTGGAACACTTGGCATCAAAGTTGTTTCCCACTTAGGTCGTTTCCTTCACACCGGCCATGAATGGCTTTAAGATTTTTTCAATCCCTCAGGAAGGCAGGCCTGCTAAAGGATGTAAATGTTTAAAACGACTGAAAGTGTAAGAGTAGTCTGGCTTTTTGATCACCCAGTTAAGGGGAGAGCATATACCTTCTACTTTCGAGATAGGGCAATCAAGTTGTTCTTTTTATCCTTTCAATTCAGTGATTTTCTAAAATCTATATGGAGATGCTGCTCCACAAAACATGATGTTCTTTTTATTTCTTCAAAGCAGTGATTATCTAATCTAGAAAAGAACCTGGTCAACAAAGCAAAACTTCGATTGGGTCAACAAAGCAAAACTTCGATTGGGTCAACAAAAGAAAATAGGAAAAAGGGGAAGAACTTCCCTCTTTGATTGTAAACAAAACTGTCTAAATGTGATTCTTTTTCCTTGCAAATTTTTTAAAAATGGATCCTTTTATGCACCAAAGGATGGTGAAGTTCTTTTTAAAGCTATTTTTGCAACAAAGAAAGGTTGTTTTGTTCTTTTTAGAGCCCCAAAAGAAAAGTTTTTCTCCTAGATAAGCAAGAAAAGATTTTGGATTTGTGGTTCTTTTTAGGTACCCAAATGGAATATGAGTTCAATTTTAAGGAAATTAAAAGAAGTAAAACTTTTAAACAAACTTAACTAAGTTAGTAAAAACTTTAACTATCTTAATGGTCCAAAAATTGAGCTCCTATCTGCAATAAAATCGTTAGAACCCTGCAAAATAACAAGCAAAAAGTTAAATAACTCGTGGACTTCAACAAGTCTAATTTTATCCTCGGTTACAGATTTTAGTTTTCTTTTTGTTTCTGTCTGTGATGCGCTATAGAACAAACTGTACGCGCTACAATATAACAGCGATGTGTTAAACGATGACAGTGATGCACTATGCTGTTTTCAGGATGTGCTAGGATGATTTCCGGATGCGCTGCTCTGTTTTTCTCCTGCGTCGAACCTACAGGAAAATGTTAGTAGGATAATGCGCTATAGTAAAGACTGGACGCGCTATAAGATGGACCCAACGCGCTGAACAGTAAGCGAGATGTGCTAGACTGTTAACCAAATGCGCTAAGGAATGTTTCCCACACACTGATTCTTGTTTCTCATGGACCTGCAAAAGTGGTTAAATTCAAAAACCGATTTGATATATGGGGTCAGGCCCCATGGTGGGCGCCAGAAATGTATGCGGGAAAAGCGGGTCAATAGAGTTTAAAATGAGAAAAATGAAGCTTAAGGAGCCTTGCTCACACACCCACAAGACTTCTTGATGCAAGTTATGGAGTCATGAAGAACGACTCAACTTCCCAAGGTTGGTTCCATGGTTCTCTATCTCACAAGGTCCCTCAAACCAATGTCTTTGCTCTTAGATCACTGAACAAAGTGGTTTAGGGATGACAAATGCAAGAACGAGGGATGCTTTGGTTGATTTTAACATGAAATGTATCCTAAGCTATGCATGATCCTACAAATGCAATAAACTAGATTATAAGATGACAAGATTAGTAGCAAGACTATCCTAGCATGATATACTAGTCTATGATTAAGCTAAATGATAAGGAAAATACTCTAAACATGCATATTTAGATTAATTCCTATTATAAAGAGAGGCTAAATGATGAGCACAAATGATATATTAAAGATTGGATGGATTTTAGTATAAGTATGATGCTAAAGACTTGGATGATTAAAATGGAGGATGGAGAGCTCTATTTATAGCAAAAATAGGGCAATGGATGGCCAGGATTGAAAGAGTTAATCAAGGGTTGAGTTTGAAAGTTGGGAATCCATGTTTGCAATTTGCACCAATGAAATGGTGACAATTGTCAACATAAGGTTGGGTTGAGAAGAGAGGTAGGAAGCATTAAATGCTTGAGAAGACCTCATGGTTACCTTAAGAGGTAAGGGTTAAGGTTAGGTTAGGGTTATCCAATGAATAAAGGTTTTATCCAAAGGATAAACTCTTGTGCAAAGGATTAAGGATTAACCGTGGTCAAAGCAATAAATGCTTGATGAGACCCTTGGGTTACATGGAGGTTGAGTTTAGAGAAAGTCTCTAATCATGCAAGAGGGTTGAGTTAACCATTAATGGTTTGGAAGATAAAGTTGTTGGAGACTTGAAGCCTTTAATGGTTATCAAAGACTTTAAGGGTTTGAGAAGTGACTTCCCCTTGCTTAGGGATGTGACAATATTTAGGAGATGGGTTAGGCTAAATTAGAAGTGATTAGAAGAATCTAGAAGGGGGTTAGGAATAGGGTTTAGGAGGCAAGTGGGAGATGTAGGATTTTGCAAGTGGATGGAGAAATAATAGGATTTAATTGAAATAAAGTTAATTTAATTCAATTTGGTTGGGATTCCTTATTTAATTAAATGTAAATTTAATTAAAAGGTTTAGAAGAATAGATTTAATTAAATAAAATGATTTATTCAATTAAATGACCTAAAAGGGGGTTAATTGAATTTAATTAAATAAATTGAGTAATTTACTTAATTAAATAGAGGAATGTGGATAATTTAATTAAATTAGATTTAATTAAATAGAGAAATGAACATAAAATATTCATTTAGGAATATAGTCATTTTTATACGTCTACACCTTCAGGTTCCCATTATCCTTGACCATCTGAATACTACCATCTTCATTTTGAGCCACCTTTGACGTTTTCTCTCTCCAAATCTGCTTATGTAGGCCATTGTTGTATCCATAATTCGTTTTAGGGGGGGGCAACAACCTTATTAATCTACAGAGGACATTTTTTAGCCCAATGCCCAAATTTTTTACATTTAAAATAGACAAAAGGCATAGTCTCAAACTCAATTGGCTGGGTCCATTTCCCCAACCTAGAAATGATATCCACATAGGATGGGAGATCAGTATTTTGATTAACACAAACATAGATCTGCGCATAAACCATTCTTTTCCTAGTTGCTGTCATTGAGTCAACAGAAAGAAGTTCCCCAAACGAGCTAGCCAAACCCTTAAATACATCCTCATGCAAGAACTCCAAGGGAAAACCAGTCAATCTAACCCAAACAGGGGCATAACCAAAAATACCATAATTCAGATCCAGAGTAGGGGACCAATGCTTCAAAGCCAACAAAGTCTTCCCAATAACCCAAGGCCCTCCACAAAGAACATCAGACAAGTCTTCTTCACAAGAGAAGGCAAAGGAGAAAAACCCTTCTGCCATAGCTGTGATTTCAATCTGCCCTTTCAGGCGCCATCTCCTCTTAGCGAAAGATCTAACAACATCAATATTAGGCCTAGCGCCCATAAATTTTCCAACAAATGATAAAGCCATAACAAAGATATTGTGATCAATCACCGGATGAGGGACATCAATCACAAAACACCTAGAAGCCAGATTCAAAATATTATTAACAGGGGGGAACGCCGACTTACCACCAGGTTTGATACCAAAGAGGTTTTCTCCGCCCCCCCACATCACGAGGTCCCTTTCCAGGGTCATCTGGAATCCCCACCTTTTGTGGGTTCCCATCTTTAGAAACCGTGTTGTCATCCTGACTGCTCCTAGTCTTTTCACCCACCTGCTGTCCTTGAGTGCCAGCGTCTGCAATATTCGTCTGCAGATTCGCCAAAATCGAAGGGGCAGGTTGCCTGCCCTCCCAAAATATATAAGCATGCTCAAATCATTGCAAAGTTGGGATTTGTTCCCAAAATATATAAGCATGCTCAAATCATTGCAAAGTTGGGAATTGTTCCCAAAATATGTAAGCATGTTCAAATATTCAAAACTGGTTATGCAATCATATATTTAATAAGTTATATAAGGGAAACATCTCTAGACCTTTTTTTTCATATATAATTTATTATATATATAACTGAATAGCTATTCCCAAATGTTCAATTATACCAATACTTAATTAATAATCTTCACTTAATCCATTCTATCCACCCAAAAAAAACAACAACAATAATATTGTCTCAATTATTAACTCTTAATCAAAAGAGAATCATAAATCAATACCCCACCTTACATTCCTTTTATCTCTTAGTCAAAACAATCATGCAGGTATCTAACACCCTTAGCCATTACTCCACCGTTAATAATTGCAATGGCGCCAAAGAGCACATCAAAAAACATGTGAAAGACAGAACGTGAATCCACGTCACGTGCCCGAAAAGAGTTGCTTAAAATATTCTTGAAGCAAACAAAAAGGCCACAAACCGCGAAGGTTAAAATAGTGCAAAGCCAATAATTATTCTTTGTCCACATAAGCAGAAAATGACGTGACGCAGAGTGAACAGAATAATACAAGAGACAGAACATACGTCAAATCTTCCCGTCTAAAGACAGACGGAACAGTCCACTAAGCGTGAAGCGGCAGTTAGGAATCGGAGGCGAATATACGATGAGACGTTTGCCGCCGTTAGGACTTAACGTTTCCGTACAAGAAAACTGTAGGCCCATTTAAGGAGAGCCTGTAAACTAACTATGACTTGTGCGTCTGGGAATCGTCCCTTTTTATCAGGAGGAGCTCGCAGGACATAAAACTGCGGCTCTGGATATTTTGGGAGAAGATAGTTTTGTTTGCAGAATGAAGGTTGAGGGGTCTACTTCGTCTTATATTTCTTCGACCCTCGTAATGGAGGCGCCCAGGAATTCTACAGAAATTGGGAGATCTGAAAGCAGGAAGAGCGGGCTACGATTTCCAGTGATGAATTTCGAGCTCGCCGCTGCTGTCAGTATTTTCTCTGTGTTTTCGTTAGGTTTGTTGTGTATATATTTGACAATGCCTGCTTCGGATTACCAGCTGCTTAAATTGCCGCACAGCATTGAAGATCTCCAAATTCTGAAGTAAGAGTTCTTTTATTTTATTTATTTATTTTTTTCCTTGGTTAAAAATCTTGATCAATTGTTGTTTTCTTTATAAGAAAGAATTAAGTTTTTTAATTTGTGAAATCTTTAATGCAAAGCTTCCTGCAAAATTTGCTTTTAGTGCTTGACAAGACTTTTATCCATAGGTTTAAGTTTTGATAGGTCGTTCCAATTAATTAATAGTACCTGTTCTTCATGGTCTAATAAAAAGAAGTTTCTAATTGATTGCCGGCCTTTTGGTAGGAAGGAGCAATTTGGAGATTTTTTTTCCCTCTAGATTTAGCAATTTCTTTATTTTGGCACACCATTCGGTTTAGCTAACTTTGGGATGGCTTTAGGGGGTTAAATTTGACGGTTCACCCTAGCCGTCGGGTACTGTGATTTCTGATGGTCATTGATCTTGTATTGCACTTCATATTCTAGGGCATTACCCGGTAAAGAAATTAAATTAGGCATTTGCTCCGAGCCCTCATTCTGTATATGGCGGCAAATTTGTCGGATTTGCATTTTACGCAATAAACGTGTTTCATGTAGTATGACATTCTGCCTTACCCGGGAAAGACCATTTGATGTGCTTCTTTAGAACATTCGTTTGAGCTTTGGTAACTTTCAAGTTATTAAATTTTGGTCTTTTCAAATCTAGAAAACATTGTCTATTGAAGATTTTAAGGGATGAGAAACTTATAGGATGTAAAAAAATGGTGGTCCTAATACCGTATTAATTGTATTTCTTCGCAATTTTTAAATCGGAGATTTCCAACTTCCACAATTCATAACCCTAAAGAGTAAAATTAAGTTATTAGATGTTATTTCTAAAAATGTAGGAAAAATCATCTGTAGCTTAAAGCAAAGAATAGCTATTGAATAGGGATTTCCTCAATAGCTTTCATTATACGAGATCTTATTTTCCCAAGTTTAGAAGAAATTATCTGTGGTTACCGATAACGTATTAAGGGATGGACTTTTAGGCATTAATTGTGGTATTGCAATTTCACTCACAGCTTGTAAGTTATTAGTATTATTTTTCAAAATTTACAGTAGGGTCATACAAAGGGGACTTATAGTCTCATGGAGCAGGAGATCACATTAAATATGCAGATGTGAAAAACTACAGATTTTGGAATCTTCACCTAATTTTTTTTATAACGATGAAATGATTGTGGAAATTATTACGACAATATTGTGTATTAGGCTTGTTTTGTTATATTCTCCTAATTAGACAATTGTCCTGTGGAGGGGGGCATCTGGAATTTCAAAGTGGTTGTGTGAGCAAAATGTGGGGCTTCTTGCAGCTAAATGATTTAATGGAATACAAGCTTTTAATAGCTTTTACTCATGTTTATTTAAAAGTTAATCGTTCCAAGAAAATTCACCAGACAATACTTGCTATTTGTCAATAAATCTCATAGCGAGTGCTGCAAGCTTCTATCTCCCCTCTTGAGCAACTGTTGAAAGTTTACTATTACGGCTGCTCCTTATCTTGCGGAAAGGATTTTATTTGTTCCCGTTTTACATTTGGGAACTTAGAAAGGTATCATTCTCTGAGCATATTTATGAGCTGTAGCCCACCCCACGGGACCACATCCTCAGTAAATTTTTTCTCTTTTGGAAATGTAAAATTGGAACGCTTCTGCTTATTTTAAATCTAATTTGTCTGCCTATTTTAAATCTAGTTTGTCATTATTACGTAGATAGGATTCTTTCTTCATATTAGGTTATTTCTACACATTTTCTATTTTTATTGGAGTCGGTTATTAGTGCTGTACTGGTATCTGGAAGCCTACGAAACGATCCCTTTTCGGGCATCTCTAGGGTTTTATTTATGCCATTGTTAAAAATGTGACTGGTTTAATGCAGTGCTCTTGGTGGAAGTAGCAATTTGCTTCATAATTTTTGAGTAATTAAGAACTTTTTAGTAGTTATTGAAAATATTCTCTACACGTGCTTAGTGATTTCATTATATTGTTGAATAATTAATCTTTTTTTTTTTGATGGGTAATTGGCCGAAACCTGAATAGCTTTTGACTGGAGCTATGAACCAGTGGGGACACAGTAGGGGGCCCCATCCCCATTACATATCTTTGAATTATTATTATTATTATGTTTGATTAGATTGACCCCAAGACCTTCCCCATCCCATGGAAGGCCAAGAGTTACAACTTAGAATTCCACTTCAGATGTCCCTATTTGTGATGAACTCTTGCTGGTTCAACTTTTCAACCTGCTGTAATTTGTAGATCTTTTTTGTAATTTTTAATTATTAAGATGGTCTTTCAGAAATAGACAGAAGTTGCAGAAGAGGGTTTCTTTAATTTGCAACACATATTGAATAATACATGAATTTAATCAATTGAAACAATGAATTGGAGAATTTAGAAGCATACCCGTAGGTCCTTAGCCAATTTATTGGAAAAAAAAAGAATAAATCAGCAACTTACAAAGTTCTGATTTTTATTCTGGAACAATTCAGATCTGCTCTTATTTAAATGCTAAGACACCCAAACAGTGAAAGATGGTGCCAATAAATGAGCAAGCTGTGTGTTTGGGAAAAGAAGCCTCCAAACCACAAAAGAATCAACAACAAAACAGTAAATAGGAAACCCTACAACAAATCTGCCTTGTAAGAAGCCAAATCTGCCCCAATTCAATTCAATTTGACTTCTGAATGAAGCCAACCAAGCTGCAACAATTCGATTGATCTCAAAGCTACTGAATTCTGAAGAATGCACGCTCTCCAAAACAGGTCCAAACCCTAGCCGCCATAGCCAAGTGCTCAGAAGAAAATGTCAGATGCTCAATATCAAGAATGAGGTTTAGTTTCCATCTTGGCTGCCTAAATACCCAAAAGGTTTATTTCATTAAAATATTAATTGCCTGTGGAACCACTTAAAAATTCATATCTCTCTCATTATTGCTCTGAAACTGACTGACCCCTTTATCCATACTCTGTTAGCCTACAAGGGTCCAAAAATAGGCTAACTCCTCAATCCCAAGTCCCTGACTAGGATGGGGACATTACACTATTGGGAATTGAACTTGGGTCTCCACAGTGAGAACCCAGTTTTAACTAGTTAAGCTCAACCCCTTGGACAGTTGAATAATTAATCTTGTTTATGGTATCCTTAAAGCATTAGTCTGACTCTGGGTAGCATTTGATTTTGAAGGAAATTCAAGCAATTGATGTAGTAATTTTGTTGGAAGTAGCAATTGGCGGCATAGCTTTCGAGTTATAGGGAACTATTTGCCCAAAAATAATTCAACCGTGTTATTAGTGATTTCATTATATTTTATATTTTTTTGAGTAATTAAGCTTTTTTTATTGTTTTCTCAAAGGCACTATGAGTCTGGATAGCTTTTAATTTTAAAAGAAACTTTAGCAATTACGCCAATGCTTTTTTAACAATTTTTGCATTGTCCTCTGTTCATCAGAAGCCTTTTTCATTGTTTATCTGGTTTTAAATCAATAGAGCTTGTCCCTTATTCATAAAATATTTCCCCTCTAAAACTTTGGTTTCTGCTAGAGTATTTTACATGAATTTCCTTTAGAACGCTAATTCTAAAGCTGGATCCTCATTCTAGTGTTTAGTTTGAAAAATTACTGAAATTGTATAGGTTTTCAACACTTCCAAGGTAACACATGAAGACCTTTTGAATTGTTAGTTCCATAATTCTATTTTCTTTTTAATGATTTTTGTTGGAGGCATTTGTAAAAATTCTCCACAGAGAATTTGAGTGGTACAAAAATGGAATTTTATAATAAGACAAACATTGTTAGTTTTTTGCTTAAATAAGCGATCATAAGTACAAGGTGATTACAGAAATGCATCTGATTTTGTTTTAAAAGCACTCACTGATCACAGAAATATACAGTCTTATTAGAAATATGGCAAAGTTTGGCGCTGCCCTGATGTTTATCAATGATAAAATTTTTCCATTTTTTGATAAGATGTGGCACCTGTCTGTATAGGCTAGGGGGAGACAACTTACAATCACTGAATAAATTTGCAACAGGTTGTTCCTTAGAATACCTCAGTTGGATCCTCATTCTAATGTTTATTTTGAAAAACTATTGAAGTGTAGAGGTTTTTGACACTTCCAAAGGTGAAACATGAAGACCTTTTGAATCATATGTTTCATAGATCAGTTGTTTTTTTAATAATTTTTGTTTGAAGAGTTCAGGAATGGTTGGACACAGTCGTGAAAATTGATTGGGCAAAAATGGAAGTTTATGATAGGACATACCATTAGTTTTTTCTTGTTGGAATTGAAGAAATCTATAAATGTATAATATTTTGGAGTGTTATCTTGAAGAAGCAATCTGAAGTACAAGGTGACGAGTTGGGGCCAATTTTAAAAAGGCATCTGAGCTTATTTTTCAAAGCACTCATTGATCGCAGAAATCTACAATCTTATTAGAAATAGTGCATCTTTTGGTGCTACCTTGATGTGTATCAATGGTTTTAATTTCTTATTTTGATGAGTCACCTGTCTGTATAGGTTAGGGGGAGATAACTTAAAATTACTGAATAATTTTTTAGCAGGTTTTCAGTCCCAGGCGATCCTGTTATACAACCATATTTAGGTGATGAATGTTTTTAGTTAAGAATTTTAGAATTATACTATATGTGCTAGGATGTCAAAATTTTGAGTAACGCAAATTCATAATGTTTGATTAGTTAGGGGGTTTATCCATTATTGTAAACTGTGTTGACTTGAAGTTCCAATAGCAGATGTGTAAAAACTCTCAGAAGACTTAAATTTGTCATAGGAGCCAACACCAACTCATGACAGAGCCTAACTGGGGCTTCTTTTGTGAATTTTGTGCCCTAGATCAGTAATCAAGTTGATGTCTTTACATTATGCCCTTGGTTTGTTAATCAGATTTGTGATATTTTATTACACCATAATTCAGTAAACTCATAAATGAAACAAGTAAACAAGAGACAAACGCAAATACCCTGGGAAAACCTCCAAGGAGGAAAAACCCAGCATTAAATACCCACAGGTCAGATTATATATTCTCTTTTAATTGCACAAATACAATACTTAGCTGGACTCTTCAGATCTGATCCCTTTTATCATATCAGATTTGCCCTTCTAAATACATCAAGTCTTCATCAAGGGATGCTAAATGCCTTCTATCTTCTTGAATAGGTTCGCCCAATCTTCTCCTTTATTTCGCACCTTCAATTGCAGAGCTATTTCGCTGATTGCATGAATTGATTGATATTGAATTGCAAGGTGTCTTATCTTTATATGCATCTTTAACTTTGTTTTATTGCAAGTCGGCCTCCTTTAATTTGGGCGCCAATATTTGTTGTAGCGTGGGGTATTTAGGATAGGGCTGGGCTTATCCTTGGGTCGCGTTACCTTTTAGGATAGGACCCAGTCCTATGTGGGGGGGCACGTTGCCTTATGGATAGGACCCAGTCCTATGTGGGGGGCACGTTGCCTTATGGATAGGACCTAGTCCTATGAGGGTTCGGATGTTGCCTTGAGGCAATCCGAACCCTCTTACCTAGTTATAAACAACACTCCCTCTTAATTAGGGAAGAAGAGAATATATAATCTGAACCTTTAGAGTTCCATCTAGCACACAAGCATAGAATGGATCTAGCACACAAGCATAGAATTACATCTTCCACCTAGCACACGAGCATAGGATGGTTCTAGCTCACAAGCATAGAAAGTGTAATACACAAGTGGGTCTTTACATAATTACAATTTTCCATCTAGCATACAAGCATAGATTGGATACTTCTCATTCTTGCACACAAGCAAAGAATGATCAAAACGCTGCAGGTAGAGTCACTGAGATTGAAACTCCCTCTCAACCAGGGTTTCACTTTCCACAATACCAAGTTTGTCCCTTGAAGTATTCGAACTTCATTTTGGATAAGGGTTTGGTAAGAATATCTGCAACCTGTTCATCTGTGCTAATATAATTTAGCTGAATGGTGCCTCTTTGCACCATATCTCGAATGAAGTGATAATCTTACAACCAGGTTACAAGATTAGGGCCCAACCCTATGTAATACATACAATGTTTAAGTTGTAATCCGAACTTAGCTGACAACTTCAAATACTCCTGAGAGAGTATCAGAGCAAGTGTTCCATAATATCCACCTTGTACTGCCTCAGTCTTCTCTCAAAGAAGAATGTAACACCATAATCTTCCATCTTGCACACAAGCAAGAAATGGAATAGACATAATCAGAATATTGTAGTCTTCCATCTTGCACACAAGCATAGAATGGAACTACATAACATAGTCTTCCAGCTCGCACACAAGTATAGACTGGATCCACTTTTCATCACTCGCAGAGGATGATACAACACAATGTATCACAGAGGTTGAGACTCCCTCTCAACCAAGGCGGTGTTCTTCACAGCTCCAAGTCTATCTCAAGCTTCAAGAGAACATCTTCAACACAGGATTGACCTGCCATAAAACACCGAATTGTCAGGTATCAATATATAACCCTGATAATAAATCAAAATAGCACAACAAGAATTTTGAGAAACCACATTGCTTCTCTTGATGCAACACTTGCAACAATGTATTTATCTACTTAATGCCACTGAAGACTATCCCTGTAGGTCCAAGAGGTCGCAGTGGGTGAATGCTTGAAGAGTTTTCCTTGTCCGTAACACTTCTTGACTAATCTGAACTTAAGCAGCTTCAATCCATAATCAACTGTGCCTTGCAAGTATCTTGGGATGTGCTTGGCTGCAACACGATAAACATGTTTGGGCAAGCTCATAAACTAACTGAGAGCATTCACTGCAAGACATATAATTGGTTTAGTGTTAACTAGATACATCAGTGATCCAATCAACTGCCTGTACTCTGATGGATCTGCAAAATCAAAGTTAGCTGCAAAAACACTTAACTTCTTTAAGTTAGATTCCATAGGAGTAGACATGGGTTTACAATCCATCATTCTAAATCTTTTCAAAATATCAATAGTATACTTTCCTTGACTTAGAAAATTTCGTTAGACCTTTGCCATACTTCTAGACCTAGACAATAATGCATTCAACCTAAGTCCTTCATTTCAAATTCTGAAGCTAGTTCTTTCTTACATCTAATGATAAGTTCATCTTTACACATATCGAACTATAATTAGTATTTCATCATTGGATGACTTAAGGTAGAGTCAGCATCATTTTACAAAATTCTAAACTTAACCAGTATTCTTTCATACCAAGCACGAGAGTCCTGTTAGAGGCCATACATGGCCTTCTTCAATCTGCAAACCTGAATCTCATAACCCCTTAAGATATACCAAAATAGCTGGAACTCCCTCTCAGCAGCAGCTGTGTCTAATCACAGCTTCCAAGGTACTTGAACTTCCTTTGAGTGTATGCTCATCCCAATAATTTCTCTTGAAGATTTAGTATGCCTTGTTTCAGAAGCATTCCAAGCCATTGAAAGATCCAATTAATTTCCTGTACTCTCGGATAGGAAATCATACCCTATGATGAAATTGAAAATGCTTGATTCAAGAACCGAATTACATGCTCAAACTCATAATAAAAGGTAATCAATTAACATGGGTTAGAGTATACCATCACAGAAGGAGGTGCTCCTCCTGCACAATCAATCTTTCATATTAATCTCAAGGATCTTGTCCATCTATCTTTCAATAAGGTGGACCCATTGCACAATTGTTGAGATAAGATGGGGATAAATTCCATCAAGAGATTATACAACAAGATTGCCAATAAATGTTATCGAAAATCCTAGGAAATCAACAATACATTCTAACTTTTACTATGTAGGAAAGAGCATTATCATAACCATTTAACTGAAAGAAACTTGTCATGCAGTTATTTTAACAGATAACTGACACTGCATTTGTCACAACATTTAATGAGCTTAAATGCAACAGGGATGATATAAGGATGCTAACTCGGGATAACACAAGCAAAAACTTGCTTGTAGACCTACAACGATAAACACCTGTCACAGGGAACCTCAAGACACGATTGGCCCAACACGGGTTAATTCAAAGAGAATATCATTTTCCTTTCACACAAACCAACAAGGGTTTTACAAAACTAAGTAAACACAAACCCAAATGAAACCCTTATTATTACTGTTAAATTTATGGATCAGAATTAACATCTATCTCGTTTTATGTATTACTGATTAAAATATAAATCTGACTATCTTCTTTTGTATGGCAGGTGAGAGGGGCATTTATTATATTTCTATATGGGAACATTTGTTCATTGCATATATTGTCTGTCATAGACCTCCTTCAAATGTTCTTGTTGTCTTTTTCCTCTCATGCTCATGGTCAAAGACAACAACCTCATCAACTTGCTGTTGATTTTGTGATCAGACGGAGGAGTATAGTTTTCTTTAATTTTATCAGTGGAGTATACAGTTTATGCTGTTTTACTATTCCAACGTTCCCACGAAAGTGACTAGACAGCAAGCAAAGAATAGTCAATGTTCGCTTTCCCTTGAATGTATACCACCGATGATGAATGTGGTTCAATCTATCATGGATGTATGCACAGATAATTATTTGATTTATTTATCCTTCCTTGTGTTACAGACTGTCTCTTAATCCTAGACGTATTCTGATTGAACTGCAGATTTGGTTGAACCACGACTCTATCTTTATTGCTGTAGGAACTTGATTGAATTCCTGTTACATTCGCTGCATCTATTAATTAATGATCAATCTTTGTTCAAATGACATCGTATCATATTGATATATAATACTAAATGACTTCCTAAGAAGTTGCGACTCTTTACTCTCAAGAGTCCTAATGGTTTCTAATAAACCGATTCACTTATAATCGATTTATGACTTAACTAATATATAATTAAATGTTGAAGGCCTTAAGGCCAATTTAACATTTAATTTTATCAACAATTACAACTTGACAAAGAAACCCCATGCAAACAAATTGACAAAGTTATAAAGTCTCTCATCACAAAGTTAAATCAAGAATTAAGGAAAATGCACTTGTTGACGTTTAGATAACTTTGACACTAGAACCGAAGGCTTCCCAAAAAGAAACTATCTTTGCAATCTCCTCTTGATGTGCCTTAGCACAGTCAACAATCTAGGGTTTAGACCAATTCTGAAAGTCAACAACTCTGAAGGTCTGAATAAGGTAATAACTCCACAGTATGCACTAGAGATCTGAAAATCTGAAAGGAGGTCGAATCTCCACAATGAATTAAAGAATGACTCCTTGATGAGAACCCGATGATGTCCTCTAACTTCTCCCCTGTCATTTAATAAAGGATGAACAGAAACCTGAAGGTAAGAGCTTACTGAAATCTGAGGGTTAGTATAACCTAGCTCTGATACCATGTGAATTTTGTGCCCTAGGTCAGTAATCAGGTTGATGTCTTTTCATTATGCCCCTGGTTTGTTAATCAGATTTGTGATATTTTAAACTACACCGTAATTCAGTAAACTCAGAAATGAAACAAGTAAACAAGAGACAAACGCAAATACCCTAGGAAAACCTCCAAGGAGGAAAAACCCAGCATTAAAGACCCACAGGTCAGATTATATATTCTCTCTTAATTGCACAAATACAATACTTAGCTGGACTCTTCAGATCTGATCCCTTTTATCATATCAGATTTGCCCTTCTAAATACATCAAGTCTTCATCAAGGGATACTAAATGCCTTATATCTTCTTGAACAGGTTCGCCCAATCTTCTCCTTTATTTCTCACCTTCAATTGCAGAGCTATTTCGCTGATTGCATGAATTGATTGATATTGAATTGCAAGGTGTCTTATCTTTATATGCATCTTTAACTTTGTTTTATTGCAAGTCGGCCTTCTTTAATTTGGGCGCCAATATTTGTTGTAGCGTGGGGTATTTAGGATAGGGCTGGGCTTATCCTTGGGGCACGTTACCTTTTAGGATAGGACCCAGTCCTATGTGCGGGGGCACGTTACCTTATGGATAGGACCCAGTCCTATGAGGGTTCGGATGTTGCCTTGAGGCAATCCGAACCCTCTTACCTAGTTATAAACAACATCTTTAATGGATATTGGAGTTAACATTATGATGACCATCTAACCAGCTGAGACTGATGTTAAAAAATGTTCTTATTAAGGAGCTTACCTGCAGATTTCTGATTTACAATTTATGATACTTCACTGTTTGCTTGCATTTTGGGTGGAATAGGATATTCCTCCAATTTCAGCAATTATGTTTTTCTTGGTTGATGGGACTTTCAGACTCATATAGCCTTTAGTTTTAGACTTTTAAATTTTCTATCTCCAGTACTATATGCATATAGGATCATTAGTAGTATACTAGCATGTAATTCTATTGTCAATGATTAAAGGGGCAACTTGTGTTGATTACCAATTATATTATAACAAGTTACCCTTGCAATGCGTTTTACTTAAATCTAAATCTGTTCCAAGTGACAAAGCTCATCACTTAAAAATTCACATTCATACTTAAATTTCTCATTCGCTCTATAGAAGTGCTTATATTTAAGACATGATTTTGATGAATCTGATGATTGTTCAAAGACATAAGGGGCATGTCTTAGGAATTTTGATTCACGTCATAGGATGATAAGGAGGTAATACCAACTGTCAGCGAGATAGAATGTCTGCATGCAGTTTCCTAAGATTCATGCTTGAACCCAAAGTATTCTGTATTCATTTTCACATTGTTGGAAAATTCAAAATACATGAAATATTTTTTTCTAAGGATTAGTTTCTCACATCTTCGAAGTGGATGTTGCTATCACTCATTGTTAGATGCTAAGTTACTGGTTTGGGTTTGATTGTTCGTTACATGGGTTTGGTCAAACTATTTTGGGGGCTGGGTTTGTTTTTGGTTTGTCAATGCAGAAACATAAAAATTATAAATCATAAATATATACATATTTACAGCTAGAAATCAAGAATATTCAGTTCATCCAGGATAACTACTATTAATGTGTAATCTGTTAACATATAACAGAGTACACCACTACTACCTTTGTTCTTGTACTTTCTATATGGTTAAAAGGGACAGGGATGACAACATTTGTCTTTTAGTGTCGTTTTTAGGTTCTGGTCAACATCTGCCTTCTGTAGGTTTTCAATGTTTCTTTTAACTTGACCTTGACTATGCCAACAATGTCTTTATACCTATAAATGGTCATATAATGACTTAGTAGATATTTGTTAATGGTGAACAAGGCATAAAGCTCTCAACTGTGATCATGTACTGTTGTGTACCCAGAGATGGCCATAGGATGACTCGCTAGTGCTTGGTTAATGGTCAATAGGCTTAAAGCACTCAACTGTGATTATATGGTAACTCAAAAATATGCAGCTTGCTCAGGCTTTTCCACCAAAGTATCTGTTTTTGATGCATTGGTCTAGTTTTATAATTTAGATTATTTTACTGTTGCATTTTTTGGCTCTCTTTATTAGACAGTGCTTTTAGAACATTTTATTTTTAATGATTTTCTGGTGAAGTTTCCTGCTGAAGATTCCTTTTGTTTGACAAATTTACTAATTTTATATCAGCAAAATCTTCTGAGCTTATCTTTCTAGTTTTCATTCCGTAACTTGGCCTGAAGGATGTTTTCTAAAACTAGTTTAGTTTTGTAGTCTCCATGTTCCATTATTTGTATAGAGTATTGGGGATTTATATTTTTCAAAATGGTAATATGTCTTTGTAATGAAGATCAAAGAATGTGAGGTATTTGTTTTATCCTTGCCTAAAGTCATGGGACCCGATATTGTAATCATCCTGAAAACTGAAGAAATAAATGGTTCCTCTGCCTCAGCTGTCTTGATTACATTAAATTGAGGTGTTCTCATGTCTGTCTACATTTCCTATATAAAATTGTACTGCTTTTGTTTTTATGTTACTTTTTAAACGTATCAATAACTGTAGGATAATTTATCTCGATCTGTTAATAGGGTACAATATTTTAGGAGGCAAAACAGGCAATTGATTTTTATAATTTTGACTTTACAGAGATCACCTTGCCAGCTATACTAGAGATTATACAGCTCAGGTTATCCTAGGATACTGTGCAACATACATTTTCATGCAGACATTTATGATTCCAGGAACCATATTCATGTCTTTACTGGCTGGAGCTCTTTTTGGAACAACAAGAGGTCTTGCTCTAGTTGTTTGCACTGCTACTGCTGGCGCCTCATCCTGTTATTTTCTGTCAAAGCTGATTGGTAGGCCTATTGCGTTATCTTTGTGGCCAGAAAAGTTGAGGTTCTTTCGAGCTGAGGTATATCAACATTCCCTCTCTTACAAAATTAACAGAGGAGTTTATTATGTGTGCTCCTTTTGACACAGTACATGACAATACACATAGCAACTAGTGTATTTAATTTTTTGTTAAGAGGTTTGCATTAACGTTGTCTTGAGTTTTGGTTTCAGATTAAAATTTCAGTTTGCCATTTTGCTCCCTAAGATATATAGGTTCATACACAGATTTGATCCTGAGCTCTATCTGTTGCAGGTGGCCAAACGTAGGGAGAATTTACTGAATTACATGCTCTTCCTCAGGATAACACCAACTTTGCCAAACACATTTATCAACGTTGCATCACCAATTGTGGATATACCGTATCATATATTCTTCCTAGCAACATTTTTTGGACTCATTCCAGCTGCTTATATCACAGTGAGGGTAAGTTTTCAGCTCATCTTCTGATTGCATTGTGTTTCTATTAATTTTATTTCATTACTTCAGTTTTTTTGGTGAAGCAGCTTGCCTACCATGCAATGCCAATGCCAAGTTATTTACACTCTTGGAAATAGAAGTCAATAAACTAAATGGTATTGGATTAAAATCTGATTAGTATCTGTCATTTATTTAACTATAAACTGAAAGAGAGCAGAAGGAAGAAGGATTATATGCTGGCAGTGAAACAATCTGCATGGGGCGCTTCATCTGCTAATGGTTGTAGGATAGGAATTAGCAAATAATATCCATATAAACATTATATTCAATAGGTTGAAAATTGCTATACTATATTGCACGTTTTCTTGAGGAAACACTGACGATGCCCCCTAAAAATCCCCTACACCCACGTATATCATATATTTGAGTATCCTATACAACTGCGAGGAGGACAAGTAAGGTTTGGGGATCCGATAATTTTTCAACACTATATTCAATGTTCAAATGAAAATCTATCCCCATAGTGAGCAATCTGGCTGTCTATGCCTTCCTTTTTTGTGTACCCCTTTTAGGTAGGTCTCTATTTGCATGATCTTTGACAAACCAGCAAATGTATTCTAGGAAGACACTGCATTTTTGGCTATCCCTGTCGTGTCTCTGTAAATAGACCTGCTTGTGGGTTCAGGTTCCTTATACGTTTTCTGGGATGTCCGCTTGGTTTGGGGATGCCTTAGGGATTTTGGGATGTCCTTGAGATGTCTAGGGGACTCTTAGGAGTATCCTGACTATCCTTGGAACTCCTAGAAGTCCCCTATGGCAGGAAAATGAATTAAAAATTAGTATTTTAAAAGATAAAAGTGTTTATGATTTGCATGCCGCAAACCCTAACCTTAATGATCTATGGGCCGCACCGAAAGCCTAAGCACTAAGAAAGTTTCCATGAATAGGAATCTATGGCTCATTCTAAATCGCTCTCATATTTTAGAAATAGTAAGGACTTGGTGTTGTAGAAAACAAAGTCATAAGATTATGAAAATGGCATGTGCCATGAAGGTTTGTGTGGTTTTGAAGGGTTTAACTTGTGCTTGTTTGGGGGAGGGGGGCTTTTCTACTTTTCCTCGTTTGTCCCTTGACTCTGTTGGGGGCTTCTCTTCTAGATCCTCGCAAGGGGCACTTCTCTTTGACCCCATTGGGGTCTTCGCCCCCAGTCCTCCATCAAGCTATCGTCCCATTGTCAACCCGTCACCATACCAAAGTCTAAGCCCTAGGTTCTCCTATCCATGAGACTTGTCTCAAGACTCCATGGAATGTAGATAGATTTCGAATACTTATACAACTTCTTTGTTGAATTTGAATATCTTAACCCTCATTATCCTCATTGTTTTTTTTGTTGAAACTTAAAAACACATCTGTAAGTGTAAGCATAGAGCAGAAAACAAAAAACAAACAAACAAAAAACCCTTCTTAAATGTTTGGAACTTTCAAAAATTAAAAAGAAGTGCTGCCAATGAATTTGTAAACATTAAAATGAGTATGTTTTTTGTTTCTAGTTGTTAGTGGGGCTGTTTTAGGTTTAGGGTTGGTTTAAAGGGGTTTTGGGGTTCTTGTGGCTCCCACCATCCGTTTTTTTTCTTCTAAACTTAAAAAAAAAACCTGACTGAAATCATGCCTGCACCATAGGGTAGCTGTCTCCTAATGTACCCGGGCTTTTACTAAAAAAAATTCAACTGCCCAGATTTTTTTTTTTTGGCAAATTCAGGGACAGTTCAGGGATGTTTCCTACCCGTCCCTGTGTCCCCAATGGAGCATGGGGTCCAAATTTGGCAGGGGACATGTCCTTGGGGAGCATAGGTATCATACTATTAAGTGATGACTATACATTTCAGTATGTTGTAGTTGTCCCTATTTATAACATAATTGACAGTTTGTGGACATTATGTTTTTGATGACTATACATTTCAGTATGTTGTAGTTGTCCCTATTTATAACATAATTGACAGTTTGTGGACATTATGTTTTTGAAGGAAGTAACATGTTGATTTCCTCATGGCCAAACCATTCCTGATAAGTGATAACCCATTCATTCTGCCCATAATATAAATCCATACTGAGAAAACAGCTGTTTATAATTTATATATTAAACATTGTTGTCGTCAACTTTTATGCATTACATTGTTTATCTTTAATTCCGATTTAAGAACTTTTATATCAGTATTGAACAACTCAGACAAAATAGTCAGAGCTCACATGGCTGTGATTATAAATTATTGACTTACATCTACCAATTACCTATTAGGTGCCTTAAACATAAGCAGAAATAATTACTCTATATCCTTATTGTTTACTTACACAAAACCGATGTCTGCAATACCTTTAGTTGGATAACAGAATAATAAATCATGTATAATTAAAATACCAGGGAGATGTTTCTCTATGTCTGGATATACTCATTCCTCCGATAAATATTTAATCTTCAGATTAGAGAACATAGAAAAGTAATTTTGCTTCATCATTTAACTTCATCAATATTCATAGTGTTAATTAGATAAGAAGTTAATCAAGTAAATAAGTAAATAAAGGGTTAATCTGAACTAGTTATCTTACAGCCTTCTTTACTTTAGTTTTTCATTTATTCGGAAAAAAAGGAAATCGACCAATTTAAATTCAAAAGAACAAATTCTACTTCAATAACTGACATTGACATTATTGGCTGGCCATGGTCTTGTCATACTGGCAACGATATATTCTATTGATAGGACTTGACTTTTAAAACAAGTTACATTTCTTTCCAACCCCTATAATTTATTAGAAGGTTACATGTATGAACAATACATCTGCGAAGAAAAGTGTCAATATTGAACATAAGACCGGCATTGAACAATGACCAGCTTTGAGGGTAACCAACTGCTTTTGTCACTGTATATTCATTATTTAAATCCATTTATAAACACAATTACTGTAGTCACTTGTGCCCCCCAATCTCAAACATAGTACAACACAACAAATTATTGGTCCTAATAATCAACAAGCTGTAAGTCAAAAACTCATTAAGATGCCTTTATTGCAACTCACCTTTCAGGATTTTGACAAACCCCAAACCCCATTTTCCAAGGTTGGGATTAATTTCTCAAATTGTTAAAAGATCATTCAAAGCTATAACTTAATTAAAAAGAAGCAGCGAATGCATAGTCAACTTAGGGTTGGCAACGTTTTAATCCAAACCTACTATACTACCAGTACTCAAGAGAGTTCCCATTACAATCTTTAACATAAGGTTTCAATATTGTAATTTATGACTACTTCAAACCTTGAATCATTGAATACGGATGGGTATCAACTATGAAGATACAACTTGACCCATTTAGAAAACATCATGCAACACTTCATTAACAAATAATGACATGCAAATAACTTGACAGGCAGCCTTCGAACAAAGACATTTCACATTTATGGCCTCAAGGTCATCAATGTCAGCAACAATGCTCCAAGACAGAACTAGAGCTTGACTCGATGTCAATTCTGAAGTTTCCATCCAATTTAACTGTATAGGATTTCTGTCAATGACTGAGACACCTTAAAGACTCACTAGTAAAATGCATTAATTAATGATAGCAGATTTCCTAGTAAAATGCGATAAGCAAATGCCCAGTCAATGATCATATGCATGCAAGATTGAAGGATGCATTTGATTACTTTGAGAACACACGACCCAGCACACAGGTAGTAAAATATACATCTGGTGAAAATTTCCCTTGATGGGCATTCACAATAAGCATAGAATAATTCTCCCTCACAATATACACACATTTCTTACCAAGAGCAAGATCAACATAATTCAAAAAAATAAAAATACAAGACAATATTACCATTCACCATCACATAGAGCCTGGAATCAGCTCTAGCCTCTGTTTGCAGAGTTCTTGGCTGGTTTGTACCAGTTTCCCGAGCCAAAGGTTCCCAACCTACTCACAAAACTAGTGAGCACTTAATTTGAACAAATATATTCTCCCACACCATAATACCAGAGAACACTAGGTTGATAATAATAACACATTTGAAGAAGAAAGTCACATGGCTTTATCTCAACCCACTCTCAGTTGACAAAACTAAAAGCTCGTAGTTAACAAGAGTCTCAGTCACAGAGCTATGGCAGTGATGGTGGTAGGAACAACCTTCAGAATGAAAACCAAAAGGAAAATGAATTGTAATGGTTCATATTCAGCGAATTGTTTTGAGTCAAGAGACCCTTAGAGTTAATGAGATATGCATGATATTATGTACTAATAACCATACGATAGCATTATTTTCAAGTCTATCAACTTCTTTATGACTGTAAGTTTACTCTCCACTGCAGGATAAACTAAGTGAAGGTTGAGCTGCTAGATTTAGGGCTGAGGCTTCATTTAAGCTCATCAACTTTATAAGGTTTAGAATTTGAACTTTAATCATTCCACCGTCTCTTGACCTTAAACTGTCTTTGGTTTTAATAGACAAGTGACTACAATAGCACTTGGTGCTTATTTATATCAATATGATCTCTGTTACATTTCACATATGTTTATAGTTGTACTTGTAACCATACTTACATGTTAACATTGTTTATTAACACACACTCGTGTATATATACACATACTCATTTACTAAATCAGCAATATCCACATACTCATTTGCTAAATCATCAATATCTAATATATGTGTGTAATTGTATCAAATGTTTTTATATACTAATATTTTATACTATCATACACACATACATGTATATACACACAATACATTCAAATTTTAAATGCTTAGAATTTTCAAGTGTGTATACCTCCACAAATGTATACTTTACCAACATTCACAGAGATAAATGAGTACTTCAACAGACTGTGCTATCCCTGCACAGGCATGACAGCAGACCTGGACAAGGAGTATAAGACTGGACTGACAGAGTAGACTGTTATAGCGGCAATAATATGTTATGTGTTATCATGTGCTGGTAGATGGTGAATAACGTCTCCAAATTCTAGAGTAATCTCTCTTACCTGTGATCATGCAACCGAAACTAGTCAAGATCCTCATTGTTATCAGATGAGAAGATAAAATGGAAAGATATATTAACTTAAAAATTGAACACCAAACGTGTCTGGGTCCACAGCTGAATTTCCTGTACACATAGATCGCTGCAAGAATACTCAGCAACAATTCAAATAATTTATAATGGTCGCTCATAATAAGTAATGTAAATGAATTCAATAGTCCACCGGGGAGGGTCATGACAGGATTGTAACTTTTAAATCAATCTGTTATAAGTATCTAAATATAATATCATATTGAGGAGAGCATCTGGAGAAATCAATCCGCAGCAAGCTTTTGCTTGATAGAATATGTTACTTGGCTGTGTTTGACTGTAGTATCCTGGGAAATGAAATGTTGGTCTCATAAGTTGCTAACATCCATGAAAATAATTTCTCGTTTTCTTTCATCAGTGTAAAAGTGAATCTGAGTATGCTTGCTTCTGTGACCATCCTAGTTCTGACCATAGGTTTCCTTCTTGATTAGAACACTTTTCTATGAGACTTCTGCTAAGCGTAATGTTCCTTCTCATTTCAAAAGGAAAAATGAGATGAAGTTTTGTTCTCACCTTTGTGTGCTTCTTGAGCACTGATGTAATTCCTCGGGGAACTTTGCTTCTACTCAAACATGATTCCATCAAGTTTACATGAAGGTTGATTAGTAGGCACATTTTACAAGTCTTTATTCCATCACTGCCAGTAAGCATGTCATTTCTGTAGTGACTATCGAAGGATAAAAATTGACTGCTGAAGCATTGGCATAGGTATTGTCATTTAAATCTCCAAGCAGTTGATTTATAATTTCTCTTAGTCTGGGAATGGAAATGCGTGGTTACAGCTTCATATGTTCATGGACAAGTCAGTCTTTTGTTGGGGTTTCAAGTAGACAAAAAAGCAATTTTGTTGGCGGCATTTGAAGGCAATCTCTCATGGAAGTGAGCTACTGGAATTTTCTTAGTGTTTCACAGAATATTTCATTGGGATTTGTAGTAAAATGGTCCCATACATCATGAAATTTTGAACTGCCCGTGTCTCGAATAAAATTAGTAATAATTGTTTTGAAAGGTTATCTCTTTACATCAAGGTTGCCATTGGGCAAAAATCTCCTACAAATACGATCCAGTGAGCTTGCTGTTCCAGAAATTTGGGGGCTCGATCTATTAAGGAGATTTCATTTTTACCCTGTATGGCAATTTATAATGTTCCATAAATACCCTTGCATGAAATATAGGACTGGTAGCTCTTGCGTAGAACATTTTAAGTATTGCTGGGAGGCGAACTGCATCCTAAGTATTGCTTGGAGGCTTTAGGATCTCGTGAATTGGTAAATGCTATTGTAAAACTTCATTCACGTTAACAATGAGATGCTTATGGAACTGACTATTAGATTAAGGTTGTTATGAATGTGATATCAGTGTTTTTACTTGTGGATTCAGGCTGGCCTCGCTCTTGGCGATTTAAAGTCCCTTGGTGATTTGTATGATTTCAAAACAATTGGTACATTGTTTTTCATTGGCGCCATGTCTATCATTCCCACTCTTATTAGCAGAAAAAGGAAAAACATGTAAAGCTAACCTTCCTTTGCCACTCTTATTAGCTGAAACAGGTAAAACATGTAAAGCTAACTTTTCTCATTACTGTTACGAGTAATTGTAACATTCTTGCAGCCAATGCATTATATATGTGAGAGACTTTTGTCTCCATTTTACAATGGGGTTCAGAATGCGTTTCGTGCTGCTAAATTAATTGGAACGAAATTATTGAATTTCAGTTTCTGGGATCGTATTGTATATATAATTGATTCCCAAATAAAGCATTCGTTGTACATACAAAATCCTATGCTGGAGAGCGCTATTTTGCTACTTATCATTTGCACTGCCTCATCTAATGGAGTGCATGTTTGGATCTGCTTTTCTTTTCCTTATGAAAAAAGAGTTTAATTTCACGGTGTGCTTGCAATTCTAGCTCTACTTTATTGCGTAATTTTATCATTTAACACAACACTAAAATTTTATTTAAATGAAAACAATTGCCATTTAGATGATAGTTTCTTTGGTTTATTTTGGACTGAAGAACTACATTAATACCAAAATGAAAAGAGAATTTTAAAATTTATGAATATCAGACTCGAAGTACCTAAAACAAAAAAGAGTTTAAGACCATGAAATAAAAAATGTAGTAATTAGACATAATAACAAAATTGAGCAATATATTCAGACCTATATATTTTATTATTTTTAAATTGCCCAAACCAATTGTTAACAAGCACATTTTTCCAGTATTAAAAAATAATTATCAACCATTATATGTAAAGATCTCTTTTTAACTTTTTAATAATTCAAAAGAATATTATTTAAGTCATTCATAAGGTTTAATTTTATAAAGTTTTTAAACTGTTGCAGAGGAAAGTACATACCTTCATACCTTTCTATTCTTCATATGTTATTTTGTGATAATATCTTGTGGATTGGATTGTAAGCATGATTGCATACCTAGTTTTCAAACTTCAAATTCCATCTTCTAATGCTAACAATTCAAATAGATGAAATAGTTTGAATTATGTGTGTAAAGTTCTGGATATAAAAGTAATCTATGATACCTTACATATCAGTCTAGAAATAAAAAAACAAAAAATAGAAAAAACATTTCTTGTGGAGGTATTAATGGCCAACCCTTATTTGCTAGCATCAAACGTCCACGACAATCAACAATAATAAGCAAACAACTAAATGAACGTCCACGACAATCAACAATAATAAGCAAACAACTAAATGATATTAATTGTCAAAGCACATTACAAACACATCTTTGAACATAGTCATTCATATTTTTGTATTGCACCTCAATATTAAATGAGGTTCATTGCTACCAATCAACAATAATAAGCAAACAACTAAATGATATTCATTGTCAAAGCACATTACAAACACATCTTTAAACATAGTCATTCATATTTTTGTATTGCACCTCAATATTAAATGCTACCATTTATAGCGACATTCTCCACTACCGGAAACCCAACCCTATGAAACTAAAGGTTTAGAAATTTGTACCCTTCAATTCTACCCAAGAGGCTTCTAATACTATTCCTTTGACCTACATTTTTTTTTATCTCAGATATTGAAAATATTCTTTGTAGATACCAAATATTAAATTTCAGAAAACAAAGTTGTATCATGGAGGATAGAATTGTGCAATTGGGTCAAGATTGAAGTTAGATTCCATTTCAACCTATAATTTTGTGTAGCCTTATTTAGATTTCACCATTTTTCTTTGGTTCATCCAATATCAAGTAATTATGTATTTATTATATATTAAAAATTATAATGTTTATTCATCAAAACTAATTAACTTGTAATTCTTAATTCATTGGTTTTTGATATGACATAACTAATTGAAACTCTTTCAAAACTCGTACTTATCTAATAAAAATTAATTGAAACTCTTTATATAAGATATATTTTATTAAATTAATCTTTTTCATCTATATTTGTAAGGAATGTATTTCCCCCCAACACACACGATTGCATCATATAAATCATAAGATTTTATATTAACCTTTACGACAATGACTATTGATCATCAAAATTAATTAACTTGTCATTCTTAATTTTTTGTTTATTGTTCTGACACAACTAATTAAAATCCTCTTTCAAAATTCTTGCTTATCTAATAAACAATTAATTGAAATTCTTTATCTATAATTTATTTTATTAAATCAATCTTGTTCATTAGCTCTGATATTTGCAAGAAATTTGTTTTTCTCGTATATATAATTGCATCATGTAATTTATAAAATTTCAAATGAACTTTAACTTTTAAAAAATCATTGCTTAGATATTTGCAAGGAATTCTTGTCTGCCACACACATATTGCATCACATAAATCATAAAATTTCAAATGAGCCATTAACTTTTTAAAGGAACATGTTCACACACAAAAATTTAGATGAAACATTAAACTTTTTATAAGACTAATAAAGATATATATTAATCTTTTGATATAACCATTCCAAAATGGAAAGGGTAATGCTAAATCGATTTTATGTAAAACTGTTAAATTTATTTTTTCCCTACAACCCTTCTCAACGATAACAATGCATACCACTTCAAGAGGAGGAACATATTGTGAAATCCTTCGATGGTTACATATTGATTTTAATCAATTGTATTCATTAAAAGGACAAAATTTATTTACCTATTACAATTAGATAAAAATATTTTAATTAAAACTAGATTAAATTGATTGATTCTTATCTATAAAGATTTGTTACAACAATCCATGCAATATTGTCATTGGGACCATCAAGAGAGTGATCAAGTGCTAAGGTCCCTCCTTGGATATCATCAGTAGGTTCAAGGGAGTGCAATTGCGAGGCAACAACCGACTGTTGCAAAACAACAAAGGACTATTGCAGAACAACAACAAGCTGCTGTAGAGGAGTGGCTTCAGGAGTAGAAGCAAAAGATGTGGAGCAGAGTTGCAAGTCGAAGGTGATAGGAGTTGAATCCAAGACTGGAGCCACATGACTTGGGACCTCACTGACAACAACAACACCATCCTCCTGAGAGGATTCAACCGAAATAGAGTCAGAAGCATTGATTGTCAGATGATCTTCAGTAGCATCCTTCCACCAAGTAGCAACACCTCTATGGCGAGAGGGAGAACAATATGAAGCATTGATTGTTAAAACTCCAAAGTTCAAATTATTTATAACATTTAAGATAATGTAGATTGAATTGATAAGCACTCCCTTGAAAATCTAAAAACTCTTTTATGTTTATCTTTAACATTTTAAATGAAATTAAAACAACAGGTCTTTGAAATTGAGGATCTTCTTGATTGTAATATTTTTATTTGAATAGAAAAATATTTATTAAATGCTTAATAAATGATACTATTGTTCTCTACCTTTGTATTCAAGGTCATGTAGAAACAAAATAAATATTTATGGTTTAATTTTTTACCAAGAAACTGTAGGCCCATTTAAGGAGAGCCTTTAAACTACTGATGACTTGTGTGTCTGGGAATCACCCCTTTATCAGGAGGAGCTCGCTGGCTCTAGATATTTTGATAGAAGATAAATTTGTTTGCAAAATGAAGGATAAGGGTTCTACTTCGTCTTATATTACTTTGAACCTCATAATTGCAACCGAAGAAATATAAGAGTAGAATCCTCAACCTTCATTTTGCAAACAAATTTATTTTCTGCCAAAATATATGAAACCGTAGTTTTATGTCGTGCGAGCTCCTCTTGATAAAGGGATGATTCCTAAACACACAAGTCATAAGTAGTTTAAAGGCTCTCCTTAAATGGGCCTACAATTTATTGTATTGAAATTTAGAGGTGATGGGAATGCATCAACAAATGAGCTCTTGTTGCATTCTTTGCGACATGAGGGGTTTTAGGCGTACAACATGATGATGATGTAGTGAGATTGCTTGTTGAATCATTGGTGAAGGTGCTGCTAGGTGGGTTTACCACCTTCTGACAAGATCTATTGACTCATGGGATATTATGAAAACCAAATTTGAAGCTAGATTTAAGAGCACTAAGGATGAACACTCACTACTGGCACTACTGACCCAAATCAAGAAGGAAATCCATTAACCCATGAGAGAGTTCATGGTAAAGTTCAATAAGATTGTGAACAAAATTCCACAAGCTAAGAGGCCTCTACCAGATAACCAAAAATGTTTCTTCATTTATTCAATGTCACCTGACATGTTTTCATTTAAGACTAGCCAGGGTTGCAAATTTGAACATTGCTCAGACTATCGCCATTGAATTAGAAGATGACTTCATTATTGTGGGAAAGTGGAAAAAAGAGTTACAATATAGTAATGCTCACCCAACAACATCTTCAGATCCTATGATTCAAAGACTAGAAAATGATATCATTGCACTGAAGAGGAAGCAACCAAAGGTCAGTCAACCTTCCAACAACTATATCAGGATGTTTCTAGAAAGAATTTCAGCTCACAATCTACTAACAATAATATTAGCAAGCCGTTGCAACTCCCACCAACTCAATATAGGCTAGCAATAGAAGCACCACCTGGAGTAGGGAAAAGTAATATGTGCACATTCCATTCAATGAAAACTTAAAAAAACACCCTCTCAAAAAATTATATAAATTCTTGGCGAATATTTAATTTTTTGAAAAGAAAATAATAATTTTAACTGGTGAATATTTCCTTTTTTTTATAAAAAAATATTAATTTTATTGGCGAATTTTTTTATATCAAATTTTCTTGGTAGAAAATATTGGTGAATATTGGAAAATAATAAGAGTATGTATTAATTACTATTCCAAATCCTTTCATTTAAAAGAAAGTGTTTTTTATAGAAAAGTAGAGGCCTAAAGGTGGAAATCATTAATGACTTTAAGGGGCAGGACTCTACTTTATTTAGTTTCTACCATTAATTTAAAATAATTTGATAGTCCTCTTTGTATTTTGTGAGATAAAATGTACCAACAATTTGTAACACTCATGGGGCCAAAAATTGCTTTTAGATCATTGATTTTCATTGAGGTCAACAATTCAAAAGAAATTTCAACTCCCATGAGCATTACAACTTGTAGGTACAATTTAGCTCATGGAATACAATGAAGGTTACTAGATTATATTTTAAATCAATGCTGACAACTAAATATTGTTGATATAACCCTAAAGTAACTAATAATTATGATATTATTGGTGAATTAGTTTAGATTTATATAATAAATTATAAAATGGCGGTGAATTTGATCCAATCATGTATAAGATATTGTGACGAATCTTTGAGTTAAAAAAATTAATAAAATAAATTCTTTGACAATTTAAATGACACTAAAATAAAAATTTGTAAAAATGTGGCGATTCGAGTCACCTTAAAAGTTGAACTTATTAGCCAAACTTTGATTCCCAAATTTCAAAAAATAGCCAATTGGCGAATATTAGCCACTAAAATTTTCACTAATTCCATTTGACAATTGATCATGATGACATTACCTACCCTGAGATGAACATATACATGCAGATGGCCATAACGAATTAGACAGTAGAAGTAAGAGATGAAGGAAATATTCTAAGTACACATGGCGGCCCTATAATTAATTACTTGGAATATGAGTTTGACTCTAATAGAGGGGGTGATATCTTCACCACGTTGGATGAACCCTCATATGTTGTCCTCACTAGAAGCCAACAAGGCGCGAATGAAAGAGGTACAACTATCTTCCAAAAGTCTAAATCTGGACTTCAAAATAATAATTCCTTGTCTGTTGAGAGTCTCCCTAAGATTTTAAAATCAAAGCCTATGAGTAAGACTACTAATTCATTTGATATCATTAAATTATATGAATACTCAAAAATTCAAATTTCTCTCACATAATACCTAAAAATGAATCCAAGTGAACTTGATAGGTTGATTAAATATGCCAAACCTAATATAACCAAAGCTATCCTATGTGAGGACCAACTAATTAATACTGAGACTCCCACCTTTGGTCTTTCATTAGACACTAGAGATCATGTGCCCACCTTATTAGACTTAAAGCCAAACACATTATGTGTATCCCTTTTCATTTGTGATCACAGGCTTAGTAATTGTATAATTGACTAGAGTGTTTGACAATTTGATACTTGCATCCGTAGCCAAAGCTCTAGGGCTTTCCTTGACTAAAAAAATTGATAGGTTATGTTCTATGGATTCCAAGCAAATTCCTTTGATAGGCCAAATCAAAGATGCACAAGTATCCTTAGCCGTCCACCGTAGGAAGAGGCTCAAGTTAACCATTCTAATTGTTGGCATTCCTACTAGTTACGACATGCTATTACTATAAGCTTATACAAAGACTTGGGAGGTGAAATTCAAATGGATTGGTTGCATGCCCTTAACCCATTAGGAAATAAAAAAGTTTGATTGGAACCATAAGTCAAAGTCAATTTCACAATGGTGAAATCAAATGATCCTATGTCTCAAATACTTTATGAAGAAATAGAGTTAGGACATTACATGTTATTCTTTGGAGATATGCCCACTGAAGAGTCATTTAGATATGACATTTCCTCGGAAATATGGAATTTGGAATTTGATGGTAGTTGTTGGCGCACCTGAGTTGTGTTGGTCTCACTAGATGGGAAACACTCTCCTTTCTCCTACACACTTGAGTTTAAGAATACTGGTAATATTGGAAAATATGAAGTGTTGCTTTTAGGGATAGCTGTAGCCAAAGAAAAAGGTATCAAGATGTTAGTAGCATAAGGTGACGCAGAGTTAATTGTTAAGAAAGTGAGAGGCATATTTACAATAAGGAATGAAAGGCTACAATATTATTGAAATAGGGTCTAGGACGAGATTGAGTATTTGATACTTTATCTATTGAAGCCATTTCTAGAGAGAAAAATTCCTGAGTTGATTTGCTAGTTGTATCAACATCTTTGCTACTTCCTCATCCAAATTTTGAAAATAAATATATAGAATTGAAATGATATTCCGACCCAATATTCCTGATAACGTGAAGTCATGGTAGGTTTTTGAGGATGACAAACAAATTAGGATGTTCCTTGAAAATGCTAAAGTGTTCATGGAAACTTTCTTCGAAGGAAGTGAAACTCGTTGTAGGAATTTCTGTCCAAATAAAAATAAGGAACTCGAAGAAGGTATGGTGCAACTTAAAGGTAACAAAATCCCTAAAGGACTGGTCTTACTTGAATAGTTGTTCAACAAGCATGATGGATATATCAAGAATAAACTGGTCGAGTCAACTAATACTTTTGGTGAATATGAAACTATAAACATTGGGAGCCCAGATGACCCCAAGTTGGTATTCATTAGTAAATGTTGTACTCTCAAAGAGAAGTAAATTGGTCAAACTCTTGGTGAAATTAAAAAAATGTTTTTTCTTGGTGTTATGACAACTTGAAGAATTTTATGGGAGGATAGCTTTGACATCATATACCCCTCAAGCTAGGAACCTCCCCTTTCAAGCAAAACAAAGGAATTATAATCCTAAAATTACTGATGCTATTTTCAAGAAAATTGATAAAATGTTGAAAGGCAAGATTATTTATCCTATTCATCATTCTACGTGGGTAGCTAATATTGTTTCTATACGCAAGAAGAATGACAAAATAAGGATCTATGTATATTTCAGGAACCTAAATCAATCTTGTCTGAATGATAATTATCCTCTACCTAATATGGATCATGTATTACAAACTATTGCTGGTTCAGAGATGATGTCCATGTTACAACCAAATTAGTGTAGATCAAAAAGATCAACACAAGGCAACCTTTATTACATCTTGGGGACATTTGCAAACAATTGTATTCCCTTTGGTCTCATTAATGGTGGAGCCACTTTTAAATTAACCATGAACTTATCGGACAGTATGAGAAATAAGATCATTGTGATAAATATGGATGATTTAATTGTGTTTTCTAAAAGAAAAGAGAATGATCTTAAAGATCTGGAAGTGATTCTACAACGATGTAGGAAGTATGACATCTCTTTGAATCCCAAGAAGTTTGTGTTTTATGTTACAGAGGGTAAACTTCTAGGCCACATTGTTTCTAAGGGAGAAATTAAGATTGATCATGAATGAGTGATTGCTATCCAACAACTGAGTCTACCTTCTAGTAGAATAGGCGTACAATATTTTTTTGGTCAGGTGAACTTCTTGAGGAGATTTGTCCATGATTTTTCTGGGATCACTAAACACATGGTTGACGTGATGGAAGAAAGACAAGGCTTCAAGTGGAGCGATTTTGGTAAGAAGACTTTTGAAGATATTAAGACAACCATTTCACATGGGATTTCATTATCTATTTCTATGCATTTAAGCATACTATGTTAGCTATCCTATTACAGTCGAATGAGTAGAAGATAGAAACACCCATTTCCTTCATGAGAACCTCTTTGAAGAAACACAAACTCAATTATTATTAGATAGAGAAACTTGTGTTCGCAATGGTGAAGACAGTGAAACAATTTATATTTTATATTATTCACTCACATACATTAGTGTTTGTGCTAGGCCCAGCTATCAAGAGTGTCCTTACCCAACAAGAAATTGGTTGTAATAAGAGAGGTGCATGTGTAGCCAAGGTACAAGAATATGACCATGAAATTAAACTGACCAAATTGGTTAGAGGCCAAGGATTATCCAAGTTAATAGCAAACAATGAGCCTATAGTAGAAGAAGAAACTCCTCAAGTACTGTTGGTTAGTCTATAGGACCCATGGTTCTCTATTGTTGCCTTCTACCTTATGGGGAATGTCCATCCGGTTTGTCTCCTAGAGAAAGAGAATTAAAACTAAAGGTAGCTAAATATGTAATCTGGAACGATACCCTGTATAAGAGAGGCTTAAATGGGATGATTATGAGATGCGTTGATAGAGAGAAAAAACATAAACATTTAAGAGATTTCTATGATGAGGTTTGCAACATTCACTACTCATCTACTATAACAACCTTTAATATTTTGAGGTAGCATTATTACTGGTCAGGTATCTTCAAAGATGCTTACCATTGGGTGTCTAGGTGTGAAAAATGTAAGCAATTAATTGGTAAACCACAATTAGCTGCTCTACCCTTGAAACCGGTGGTGATTGAGGGACCCTTGTAGCAGTTGGTCTTAAAATTTATAGAACCAATTAATCCCTCATCCAGTGCAAGCCATGCACACATATTGACAATAATAGAATGTTAGAAGTATGGTTGCCATTGCACCAAAAGATCGACCTTTTAATGCCCGATACAACCACTAGACTTATAGAATCGACAAGAGGCGGTTAAGCCATGCTACAAACCTGAGTGTTGTGCTACACAACACAAGGAGACCAAGGGTGCACATCTTGCAACAATCCCCCTAACACAAGCGAGGGGGTTTGAACCTGTGACCCAGGCTTTGATTCCAGTTGTTAGAAGTACGATTGCTATTGTACCAAAAGATTGACCTTTAAATGCCCAATACAACCACTAGACTTATGGAATCCACATGAGGCGGTTAAGCCATGTCACAAACCCGAGTGCTGCGCTGCACAACACAAGGAGACCAAGGGCGCACACCTTGCAACCCATATTATTCTACAAAGTGGGTGAAGGCTATCCCAGTGAAATAGACTAGTTCATAAGTAGTTTGCCATTTAATTAAAGAGAATATTTTGGTCTGTTTTGGGACCCCATTGAAGTTAGTAAAAAAATACTGCTATGAATATTTATTCTTAAGATGTGATTCTTTTCTATTATGAACACGGAATTACCTTGGCCCATTCATCATATTATTATCCTCAAGGGAATGGACAAGCGAAGTCCAATAACAAGAATTTGATAACCATAATGAAGAAGTTGGTTGACGAGAACCAAAGGCATTGGCATAAAAAGTTATATGAGACCCTTTACGATGATAGGACCACTCCAAACAAGGCTATTGGAATGTCCCCTTTTGTATGGTGTACAACATTGACTCTACCTTATCGTTTCCACTTGAACTTTTAGCCTTAAAACTCTAAACTGTGATTGAAGATCAACAATTTAGAGATCCATTGGAGAAAAGGATCTTGTACCTACGTAAAATCGATGAACAGAGAGATGGCATGGTGGATAAGATCACTTTACCTTAGGAAAAGGTGAATAAATTTTCTAATAGGAAGGCAAGACCTTAGAATTTAATGGAGGGGGATTTGGTGCTACTTTGGGATAAAAGAAGGGAACCAAGGGGAGATCATGGTAATTTTGACTCACTATGGAAGGGCCCATTCAAGATTCATCAAGCTTGTGGGAGAAACACATTTAAATTGGCATATCTTGATGGAACAATCTTGCCCCTCCCTTTCAATGGGAAAGACCTCAAGTTGTACCATATGTATATAAATAACCTTGTTTTGTACTAAAGTAGTTTAGGAGTTGTCTATTCTGGATTCGTGTCTCATTTTTGATGTGTATTGATACCTTTCTATATCTCCATTCTTAGGTTTAGTTTTGTCATATGTTTTGTGAAACTAGAGATTCTAGGTTCGTGGCTTCATCCTTATCAATCTTCGTACCCAATTAGAGCCAGCTGTTGCCCAAGTTCCATTATTCTCATCAATTTTCAACTTTATCTCATCATTTTGAAACTTTGGTATGATATTCATGTGTCGCATTATTCACAAAATTTCAAAAAGTTCTAGTAATCATTTTTTAAATATTTTGAGATTTTAATCTGGTTCAAGAACTCCTACAAACCTTTTTGTACTAGCTTAAATGTTTGTATTTCTTGTCTTTAATGCTTAAGAGCCTTTTTTCTTAGTTCAAGAAGTTGTGTCAGTCCTGATGACTCGTTTGGTACCAAATAAAAAAGTTCCAATTTATTTGTCAAAGTCCGACATGTAAACTTGAACTAGTTTTGTTCTCCCTTTAGATATCTTTTTTTCGAGATTGTCAAGTTTTAAAGTTCTAAGTCAAGCATTGGACTCTGAAGTAGTTTCTACACCATGTTGGAGCTCGACTGTTTGGTTGGCACTAAACACATGAAGGAAAATGCAAAGTCCAAAATTGTGATTGTTGAGTTCTAAAACTATGTTCGGGATTTAATGATTATTTCAAAGTGATTCATTATATGTTTTGGATCCGAAAGAGAGTTCAAGAACTAAAGGTAGCCCCTAAAATGGTGTCAAGAATTGTTATATAGGCCGACACTCATCCTCAAGACAAAAGGAAACCAAAAGAAAAGGGCTTAAATTGGGTGAAATAAAAGCCAGTTCTAGAACTAAAGGCAAAACTCAATACACTATTCAAACTAATATGAAGGTGATATGATGATGCAAAACATGGAAGGCATTGATCATTATTTACATAGGATGGTAGTAGGTGAGCATTGAATGCACTAGAATAAGCTTTTAAATTCTTTTTTTATTACTCAAGAGATTTCATCAAAAGACTCATTCTACCAAGAGAAGGAATATGAAAGGAGACACAAGCACATAAAGCAAATAGTCTTGCCACCATTGTTGCAGGGGAAGTAAGTTTTCCATAACTACTAAACAATTGGTCTTTCTTAAGCAAGAATTTTAACACTTGAGATCCAGGAAGCAATCAAGGATAAAGGAGGGGGGTGACAATTGAATTCTTGCTAGGATTTTCATTAAAAAAGGGGGAAATCATGAAATTTAAGAATCTAGGGTATGAGATCCTGAATGGGCTTGAATGTTCACAACCAAAAATAGGAGATACAAAATTGGGGCATATAAATTTGAATGAATTTTGGTGGAGAGTACGAAACCTTAAGAGACACCCAATTACACAAAGACTATTAGAAAGTGGGGTTCTTGAAGCGGTCGTCTTCCTAGTTGGCATGCAGTGTATAGATTTGGTGTTAGAATGCATGAATAGATACAACCCTAACACTAGACAGCTCAAAACACAAGATGATAGGATTCATATAACTATTGATTAAGTCGCAATTCAATTTTTCGGCTCCCAAATAGATTGGAATACGCTCATTGGAATTTCACGTTATCTCAATGTGAATTCAATGCAAAAAAGGGTGTCTACAGGAAAATGATTGCAAATGAATGGTTTGCAATGCCTAGGAAGGGGCAATCCAAACTGCCAAAAACCATCCACAAATATTTTTTGAAAGGAGGAATTGTAGACATAATTGTCTTGTTACATAGACTTAGAGGGGATGAAGATGCATTTAACTTGGATGAATGGATGTTTTTCTTCGTTCAGGTCGTCTATGTAGGAGAATTATACTTAGATTGGGCAAACTTGATTAGTGAATAGTTGCATTATATGATAACTCATTTAAGACTGAATAAATTCTTCTATATGTCATGTTACTTTGTTTATACTCTAGCTTGCACTTGATATTGGCCAAGTTTGGATTGTATGGAGGAATTTGATGACAATATCCAAATTTATGAGTTTTATTTAGATTTACAACTACAAAAGAGATGCTAATTTCAAAAGAGTTAAGGATGCATTTACAATGGGATGGTAAGGGAGTTAAAGGACACCTGAAGTGGAGGATCTCACCTAAAGCAGCATGTTGATGAAGGTATATCACAATTATTTTCTACAGTCCCCTAGCTTCACATATACAAGGGTAGGAGGCTATGATGGTTTTGCTCTAAAACTGCCTAGGTATGTGGAAGATAAATTCATTTTGATTAAATTATACACATTTGTGAAGTCAATAAGCGGTGTGGCAAAAGAAGGAAAATTAGCATTCAATTTCCAATTAGCCTAAGGATGTATAGTTGCAAGACACAAACAAATGCCTTAAATATTTTGAAGGCAACAAAGAAATATACTATGGATACATAGGATGTCCTTAGGTTAAAATTTGTCAATAAAGATTTTTTTAAAAATAATTTGCACTTGGGCTTTGTATTTTGTCATGTGCCTTAGCTCAAAGATTATTGAGAAGACTGTGCAGATGATTTTGAGGTGAGATAGAGGGATTGGTCAAGAATGACATTGAAGAAAATGATAGACTACTAGCTTGATTGGGATGTGGGTGGTTTTATTGATGACGGGTATGATTTGGTCGACCCTACACATGCCTCTCATATACAAATGCAACCCTTGGACCCTATTGATTGGAACAAACCCATGCAAGAAGATTCGGATAAAAGGGCTACAATAGTCCTAAAAAGAACCCAAGTCTAGGTGGCTAAGAAGAAAGGTGAAGTCTCTAAGAACACCGCAACAAAGGCAAAGAAACCAACGAAGTAGAGCAACATTGGTAATGTAAACCCTTCTTCCACAACTTTACCTACACAAACAACATCCCCAACCAAACCAAGAGGAAATGGAGATGGAGAACCATTGGGGAAAGATCAAACTCCTAGGAAGACATGTGGGGATGAGCCAACACTAGGTATTGGAACAAAGGAATAAGAGAAAGAAAGAAAGGAGAAGAAAAATAAAGGAGAAGAAAAATAAAGGAGAAGAAGAGAAAGTAGAAGAGACTAAAAAGGATGGAGATCAAGGAAAAGATATTGTTGGAGAAAGAGACGCAATGGGTGTCACTGGCGGTGAGTCTAAGTCTTCTTTTCCTTTTGATTTACAAAATGTAGATAAAAATCATTGTATTAAGAGAAATCTTTTTCTCAACTCTAATGCCATACAAAGTGCCACTCAAACTTTATTCTCTCCTACATGACTAGAAGTATCCTTGTCCAAAAAGAGGAAAATCGAGTCCATTAAAAAACCAACCAAGGATACTGTTTCATAGTTGCTCTAGAATTCTCCTGTTCCTAAAAGTAAGAGGCTTAAAACTGCTTCACATTTGATTGAGAATGAAAAATTTGACCACCTCTTCTTAGAAATTGTCCAATCTGTGTCCCAAAAGGACCCAAGTCAGGCTACTGTAGCTGACTTCAATCTCACCCACATTCATATGGGACTTCCAAGTAGGGGCGAAGACATGCACAATTTTCAAGTCACTACCGCCAAAGTAAAGGAGAGAATAGAAAACGGATAAGTTGGACAAGTAGGGTCTGGAAGCATTGGTTGAGGCATTGCATGAATGCCTAAGGTCACTATTGAATTTATCACCACAAGCCTGTCAGAAGCAATATTGGATCCAAAATCAGACATTAATAAGGAGTAAGTGGTAAAGTTGCAAAAAGATAACCATTTTGGCCAAATCGCACAAGAATAGATAAAGAAAGTGAAGGATAAAGGTATTTCAATTATCGATAGTTTTGAGAAAATATTACAACGAGCTTGTGTTGGCAAGGAATAGTGGGTCCACTAAAATAAGTAAAGCTAAAAAGGATTAGTCTTCAATCTTGCAGACCATCAAGGGACCTCAGGAAATTTCAGAATGGGTTTTGATTTGGTTGTTACCGAACGGATAATCCCAAGCAAGGACACACCTTATAGCACATGGGTCGAGAGCTTGGAGTGAAAATGTAACTTCCTACACCAAAACACCAAAATATCAGGGAACATAGTAGATTGCTCAAGGAGGCCAATAAAATGATCGCACAAGTAATACAGGAATTCACAAAGATTGGATGCCAATTGAAAAAAGAAGGATAACTCTGGGATTGGTACAATCAATGAGTTGAAATAGAATTCTGAAACAACATACATGCTTTGTTCAACCCTAAGGCCTTTGATGAAAAGAGACATGAACAGTGAGTGAGGACTGGTGCGTTAACCACGATAAGACATTCATTGCTAAGAGCAAGGTCATCAAAAAAGGGAAATATTTATGGGCACCATAAACAAGCAATGTGGTCATCCCATGTGGGCAAGAGATCCTAGGAGTCGTCAAAGTGCTTTAGGATTGCAAAGATAGGTAGGCCAAACAACAATCTACACAACCAGGAGGTGCCTTTACTGGATAGGAAGAAATAACTTTTTTAGTGTTAATGTTGCCACTCGTTCTTTTTTTAGTTTTATTTATTGACCTTAATTATGCTTTTAAAAATGGTTCTTTTAAAAAAATCAGTTTCTCAAGATACATGGACAATTACATTTTGAGAACTTTTAAATATGTATTCAATGGATATTGAAAGGGATCAACATTTTTTTTTTTGGCTCCCCCTTATGCTTAGACATATAGTGTGAATCAATCTAAAATTTGAAGGTCAATACATGTTACTAGATTTTTGAACTTCTATGTCTTTGTGCATTATATTTTGAAAGTCACTTATGCAATTTGGATGTCGTGTTATTTGAGATGTGTTGTGCACATAAGTTATCTTTCATCTCTTTCGGAATTTAGTTAATATCTAAATCAATTATTTCTTGGTTGGTAATCAATCATCAATCTTTGAATTGGTATTGATGTTAAGGTTTCTTTTTATGAACCCTGATAATCTATGAATTATTTGTTATTGTTTTGAATTATCCTCATTTTTTGTTCCTGTCATTGCGTTTGTTTCAGAGTGATGGGAAAATGTTAGAACCTCTCCTACTTTCTAGGTAAATGTTTTGAATTATCCTCATTATTTGTTATTGTTTTGAATTATCCTTATTTTTTATTCTTGTCATTGCATTTGTTTTAGAGTGATGGGAAAATGTTAGAACCTCTCCTACTTTCTAGTTAAATGTATACCACAATTTTTATATATTCAAAAAATCAAAATTTTATCTTATGAAGGGAGTTGTAACTTTATTTCAAAATTCAAAGGGAAACTACCTTTAGTTTACTCAACTATTGCTAATAGGTTAAGTCTTGTTTTGGGGGAAAGAGTATATGTTTTTATAACATTTGGGAAAAGACCACTCTATTAACCAACATCTACAAACTTCATTAGTATTTTGAAAGAATTAGGGCATAAACTAGCAAAAATTGTAGAGTAACCTTAATAGTTAAAATTTTCCAACTTGACTTAAAAAAGCACCCTTCTGTGCCGATTTAGAAAGGAATTCATCCAAACCGAACTAGGGTGGCCTATCAAGTAAAAGTGCAAGCCACAAGTAAATTGACACAAGAGAATACACTTTGCAATGGAGAACATGGGCTATCTTAGCTTGTTTATGCACAAGAGTGTTCATGAAAAGCGTACTTTTTGGTAGGCTAAATTTTTGTTTAGAGGCCACTTTTGTTGGCATTGGTTTGTCATTGATGTCAACAGTGATGATTTACATAGGAAAATTCAAGAGGACTTCAAGGTGACTTTTATGTGTAAAAGTCAAGAGAAAAAGAGGTTTAGTATTTGAGACAAATTGAATTGAAATTTGGTTTGATAAAAGACAAAGTGCATTGTTTTTATCAGTGATATGTTTTCTTGAAGACCTAATGCAACAAAGACAGTTAAGGTTTGGTGACTAAGAGTTTGAAATGTGATTTTTAATTTTTGTCTCCGTGGTGACAGGAAGGCAACAAAAAGGTAGCAAGAATAGGTGACATAAAGTATACAAGAACAACAATAACTTTGTTCGCAATGACAAGAACTTAAAGAAGTGAGTTAAACAACATAATATTAAATAATAATGTTGATAATCATTTAAATGATTTATAAGGATGTTGATCAATCATTGATAGGCACAAGATTGAAGATTATAGATTAGTTTTTAAATGACATTGACTAGTTCCTATAATAGAAATTTGATGGGCAATTAGATTCACTTCTGCGTAACAGATTTTGTAAACTATTTGTGTAACAATGCATTTGAGAAAGAAACATAATTCTATGGTTGGGTTGAAGAGATGATGAAGAATTAGTTTTGAAGGTGTTCATGTCTTGGTTGAAGGGTGGATATAGAAAAACAAACTACACAGACATATCGGTGTACAATGTAGAGATAACAGTTCTAAGAATATCAAAGAGCAAAGCTACTATGCATGACATGAAGATAGAACAAGTATTAAGAGGATGAATATATAATGCAATACCTCTGCGTAAAATGAAGAAGTGTGTTTGTTGCTAAGAAGAAAACTACAATAGTTATTATATTATGAGATGTGGTTTTCATGGTAAAAAAAAGGTTTTGAACAAAGGAAGGGTAGATTGGAAAGCTTCTGCGTGTGGTGATTTTGAAGATGACATTTTGAAAG
Source organism: Cryptomeria japonica (assembly GCF_030272615.1). Classification (NCBI taxonomy): domain Eukaryota; kingdom Viridiplantae; phylum Streptophyta; class Pinopsida; order Cupressales; family Cupressaceae; genus Cryptomeria; species Cryptomeria japonica. Next base: position 351,648,553 of record NC_081414.1, on the reverse strand, counting down.
ACATTATGATGATCAGGTTTGGCGACTAGTGTACAAGGAAGGTGACCATTCTTGAGTTATTGTATATCTATTTCAAATTGCAAGGCATTTAAGGCATTTACTTTTATTCATGCATATTGAGAGAACTTAAAATAAGTTGATATGCGATTTTTATAGAAAACAAAGTAACCTTTTGCAATGTAATTTTATTTCCTCAAGATTGATGTAAATGGAGTGGGTTCTCCTATAAATAGTTAGAGTGGGTGCTCTTATTGCTAGTGAGGTGTTGCCAGTGAGGCACAAACTGTAGTTAGTGAGGTTTTTTACCCTTTTAGGGTTTTCCACTCAAACTTTTGATGATTCAATGATTCTTGTGTTCTATAATTTGTTATATGCTTTGATACAATGTTTTTGTGTTCTATGAACTGGTATATATATAGCGGTGCCATTACATTTAATAATTTGTTTGATCAATGAATTAAGTTTTATAGACCACTGATTCATCCCCCACCCCTTCCCTCAGTGGTCTGGGGTATTCCAAAAATTCGTATTAGAGAGTGTGCCTTTGAAAAAAAGTCTAACTACTTGAAGGTAGATCAAGAGAAAAAATGGCAAAGAAACACATAAATAAAGAAAAAAGTGCCAAGAAGGGTACTGTTAACAAGGAACCATGTAACACAAATGTTGAAGAGATAAATATAACACTCTTGAAAATAAAAGATGAATGCCATATCGCAAATAAAGAAGAAAAATAAAAATAATTTGATGAGGAACATTTTGCAGTAGAACCATATCATGCCATAGATGAGATTGTAAAGCTTAGGAAAATAAACAATAAACTAGAGCAACATGTTCAAGAGACTGTTGAAGCTAATAGTGTGATAATACAACGTCTTGATGAATATGAAAAAAATGTATTTTTGAAAGCTTAGGCTAAAGAAATAAAGAGGGATGAAGAAGAATTGAGAACCCAATTAAGAGACAAGATTGAGAATTGTGAAAGGCTAGAAGTTGAGATTGCCTCCCTGAAAAAGAATTTAGAGGAAAGTATTGACAAAATTGAATACTAGTATCAAGTTTGGAAAGAGGTCAAATTTTTTAAGTGATATCATTGATAGTCAAAGACCATCTACTAATAAGATATGATTAGGTTTTGGAGAAGAACAAAAATCAATAGAAGAAGGAAAGCCAAGAAGTATTGTTGATATTGGGAAATGCAACCAAGCAAAGGAAAACTCTGTTAAAGCAAAGAAAACAACAATGATCAAATCCCACAAGACTTACACACATCTCTAAGAACTAAGGATACATTGGGAAGAATATTCAATTCAAGGCAAGCATATAGATCTAGGTTACAACATGTATTGTATGGATATTGTTACTCATGTAATCTCTTTGGTCACAAAGTAAGAGAGTGCAAAACACAAAATGGAAACCTTCATAGATGGAGAAGTAAAAATCATAATTTAGTATGTTATAGGTGCAATAACTATGAGCACATGGCTCAAGATTGCAGATATGTTTTTGTAAAAACATGTAAGGAAAACAAGATAAAGGAAACCAAGAACAAACAAAGATCTACATTGGTGTGGAGAAGGAAATACAACCAAGAAGATGAGAAGAGTAAAAAAGATGATTCCATGATTATGCATTGTGCACTCCATGCACAAGTGTTATCTCCTCGATCATGAGAAGGAGGCTTTTAGGTGGAGTTAAGCATGATAATATTTGTTTACTCCAATGGATAAAAGAATGAGATGAATGTTCAACTTCATGGGAGTTCCCATTAATGCATTGATTCCTTAGAAGACATGAATATATGATAAGCATTCTTTCATCATAAAATATCAAGGAGTTACCATTTGAAAGTAAATGAAAAAAGAAGAAGCTTTCATTCAAGAATAATAACAAAGAGTAGAGTTACAACTTTGAAAAATCAGAAATCTTGAAGATATGAAGACCTTGACAAAGATATGAAGAAATGAACATGCATAAGACAGAAATTCAAGAATATAATGCAAATTCCTTTGAAGTTTGTTTTAGTTTACTGTCATCTTTATGCCATCCAAGTTTTCTATGACATTTCATTGCAGGCATGCAAGCTTGAAAGAGGTGAAGGACATTAGTGGAGGTTGTACCAAATACTCATTGGTTGTACCATTTTATATCAGACCTATGATATTACTTCACCATATATAAGAGTTTTATATTATCAGAGTGTGTCAGATTTATTTGATATAATGAAAGTAATTGTAGAGCCATATCAAACATACATCGATAGAGCTTATGAAAGCAGTTTTGTTTGAGATTTTGAACAAATGAAAGAAGGGTATCTTTGAATAGAGGTATGACATATTTAAGAACATTTTAATTATGGTTGAAGTTTAAAATTTAAAATATTGTTTATTTGAAATGAAAATGCTATGAATATTTAATCGTCAATAAACTATCCACATTCTAAGGTACAATGGTCAGACATTTAATTTGGATTGAGAGTCAAACTATCATAATATTAACAGAGTGTATGCTATTTTCAAGTTGAAAGAGACAAGGATAATCTGCCATATCAAGGAACAATGAAATTGAATAGAAAACTTCAATCAAGGAATACAGACAAATAAAGAGCAGATCAATACATTGATATTGAAGACACAAGGCATATTTTTTGATAGAGAACAACAAACAGTCCATGAAGAGAAACATGTTATAATCAAGGAATGTCAAGGATCTCATATTAGCAGCAATTTTTTATGTTTTTGTATTGTCAAACCCATTATGAATAACATATTGAATAGAGAACAATGAGTTTTTCATAAAGAAAGGACAAATCCATGCATAGAAACAATGGATCTATGCATGAAAACTGAGTTCTTAATCAAAACTTACAATAAATAAAGGAGAGAACAATGATAGTCATTATGAAATAACATATACTTAAGGTGGACAACAATATAGAGTATTATGGAGTAGCTCAAAGTTCATGATAAACATCAAGTTCCAAGCAGAGATGCATGATAAGTGGGGTTTAATGTCATAGTTGTTTGCTCTCACATAAGGATTTTCATTGTCTTTGAAAGCAAAGATCAAGTCATTACAACACACACACACACCCACACACCCACACATCATTGATTGTTTCACACACACACACACCCAAACATCATTGATTGTTTCCTTCATTTAGAATGCATTAATTGTTCATGATAGTTTTGAAAGTGTTTTTCACTATGACCAATAATAGTGCATAGAAACAATGACAATTACATTGTAAAAATAGTGACATAGCAATGCCAAAATGGTAGTGATCATAACAATGCTAGAAGCAGTGAATAAGTATCCCGCATTGAACAAGGAGACAAGAAAGGTAGTGATTAGTGTCATGTAAATCTATAAAAGACATCAAAGCAATAATTTTAAAGAAGCATAAAATAGCGATTCAATGCATGAGGACAATAATTCTTTGTGAGTTTGCAGTTAAGGATTGTTGTAGCTATTTGTGTAGGCATTGAGTTTGTGGTGCGTGGTGCAAAATGTGTTTGTGGCACAATAGTTATTGTTGGTCTTGTTTTATGATGTTCATAATTGCAGTTGTGATGGTAGTTCAGAGTTGCAGTTGCCTATGACAGGAAGTTGCAAATTGAACTGAGCTTGAAGATTGCAGTACATACAAGGAGCAAGAAGCAAAAGTGTTCAAGGGTATGCAATGATACTGCTTAAAGGTTTGCTTTTGGTTTTCATTGTTATTAAAGTGCAAATATAAAAAGTATTCAATGATATAAGGTAGAAATAATCTTAGATATGCATGATAGTAGTAGTGATTTCATGTTGTGAAGCGACAAAGAAGAGAAAAAGGATACAACTTTGCTATGAAATGCCATGAGATGAAATACTATTGAAGACAATAATAAAGATGACAAAGTATGAAGAATAAACAATAATGCATGATACATATTGATAGATGTGGGAAAAATGTGTTTACATGATGAAGATCAATGAACAAGTTTAGAGACAATGGGAAGTGATTATCAATGATACAAAACAAAGATCCAAATATAGTTATGACAATGAGAAAATGAGACTGAAAATATTATGAAGAGATAGTGAAGTAAAATGGTTGAGCTTAGGAGTAGAGAAAGTTGTGGTGGTCTTGAAAATCATGTTAGATGATAGTGAAAGTAAGGTGTCTTGAGCCAATTCCAAAAGGGGAACCATGATAACCTTTGATCATTATGACAATATATGACAAGTGAAAAAGATAAGATAAGAGTTTAATTGCAGTATTACAGTTATGAGATAATAGTGGTAGTGAAGACTATCCAAGTGTGATAGACATTTGAGATGCAATAACAGTTCTAAGGATGTTGTCAAAGCACAAAAAGGAGGTGAGGTAGAGATTATTGAATAGACAAGGAACCAGGAAGATATTCAACACTTTGGAAAGAATGATAGTACTTAAGGAGGATGCGTGTGGTGTTACAATGTAATCACAAAGATTAGTTTAAAGCTAAGTTCAACCCTAGAGGAAAGATTTGTTGGCATTTTTCTGTCAAAGGTAATTGATATGTGATAGGTCTCTATTTGGCAATAATATCTTTAAAGATTCAAGGACAAGGTTGGATGTTGTATCTCTTTCCTCTATCAATTGAAACAACAAATGGAGTTTAAGGTTAGGGGGAGGATGTGTATTCATGTAAATGATGCATGCAATAATACTATAGGAACTTGGTAGACATTTACATGTGATACTATATGAGGAATTTGTTTCCAAAACTTTGCACGTGTCATAGTACAGAGAATGTTTGCTTAAAGGGCAAATTATAGAGAGTGAAATATAAATGTAATGCACAGAGTTGAAGTTTCTTGCAAGTGTTGTAGTATGTGTTGCAAGTGATAGTTCAAATGTTATAGTGTATGATCTAGTGTAGGACATTATGTTTGATTTGAAATAATATAATATAGATAAAAGTGAGTACATACAGAGCAATGCTAAGTTCTTTGTTTCATGATCAGTTGGATTTATTCACAAGTGGAGTTTCAATATTGTTGATCTCACAAAGTGTTTCTATTCTGACTAGGAAAATGTTGTGATTAGGTGGTGTATTGCCCATTTTGATGATGTTTTTCAACTTGCATTGTTGGTATACAATGATATAGTGTGCAGTTTGAGAGTTTGCTAGATTGACATATTAGTGCTTGATTGAAATAGAATGTATAGAGGTTTGTTTTTGTGGTCTTTGGGAGTTTAGTCCTTGCCTATGAAGAGAGTGATCGTTTTAGTAGTGCAATGTTTATGTTTAGGTGTTGTGTTGTAAAGGTTGATGACATCTTCTAGTTTGTAGAGTGTTATATTAGGCACCCTTTGGACATTGATATCAAAGGGGGAGAATGAGTGCCATATTTGTTTGGTGAAGTATAGTGGATTGGTGATGATGTTGGCGCATATGGTAGATAGAGAAGGATGCTAATGCAGGGATAGATAATGTGTATTTAGACAGGGGGAGTAATTTGCAATTACTATAGATGTTGACATCAATGTCAAAGGGGGTTTGTTATCATTGGTTTATCATTGATGTCAATAGTGATCATGTGCACAAGACACTTCAAGATGGATTTTATGCATAGAAGTCAAGAGCAAAAGAGGTTTAGTATTTGAGACAAACTGAATTAAAATTTGGCTTGATAAAAGACAAAGTGCATTTTTTTATATCAGTGATATATTTTCTTGAAGACCTAATGCAACAACGAAAGTTAAGGTTTGGTGACTAAGAGTTTGAAATGTGATTTTTAATTTCTTTCTTCATGGTGTCAGGAAGGTGACAAAAAGGTAATAGGAACATGTGACAAAAAGTATACAACAATGACATGAACTTTGTTCCCAATGATAGGAACTTAAAGAAGTGCGTTAAACAGCATAATATTAAGTAATAATGTTATTAAATTTTTAAACGATTTATAAGGACGCTGATCAATACTTGATAGGCACAGGATTGAAGATTATAGGTCATTTTTAAAATGACAATGACTAGTTCTTGTAATAGAAATTTGACGAGTAGTTAGATTTAGTTTTGCATAACAGATTTTGCAAATTGTTTGTATAACGATGAATTTGATGTTTTAAAGCAAGAAACATCATTCTATGGTTGGGTTGACGAGATGAGGAAGTATTTTTGAAGTTATTCATGTCTCGGTTGAAGGGCGGATATAGAAAAACAAATTACACAAACATATTGGTGTACAATGCAAAGATAATAGTTACATAAGAATATCATAGATCAAAGCTACCATAACATATAGATAGAACAAGTATTAAGTGGATGAATGTATAATACAATAGCTTTGCGTATAATGGAGAAGTGTATTTTCTACTACGAAGAATACTACAATAGTTATTACACTAGTACATTCGGAGCTGATTTTCGACGGCCGTTTGTCGGATTTTCGACGAATTTTCGTCGTAGTGTCGACAAAATCCACCGTCGAAAACTCGGCGTCGGATTGGTCGATGATGCCATGCCCGTCGGAAATTTGAAAATCCAATGGACTCTACTGACGGTCAAAGAAGTCATCGGTCGAAAGCTTGGTATTCGTCGTAATTCCGACGATGACCATTTTTATAAAAAAGTAATAATTATCATCGATATAAAAAAAAAACCCGAGAAAAGCCCTTTTGGTTTCTAATTTGGTGTTATTGTACTATTCACTTAAGCGATGGGTCCATTTATCATAAAAGTGTTCTCCCCTTGTCATTTACCTAGGTGGTCCCTTTAAATATTTTATTCTTGTTTGCTTTTAATTTGCCTTTTCTAATGTCCGTCGAGCCTTATAAGTACCATGCGATTTTCTGTTGATCTGACGGCTTGCGTTGATTCGCGACCAAAAAGTGCTCGAAACTTAGTTTCCGTGAAGTAGCGAAAGGCGAAGGTGGACTCGACATATAGGTTTGGACCAAAGCTAAACACCGATCAAGTTTCATCTGATCGGACAGACAACGTGGTTTCGTAAGATCAAGTTGAACGTGTTTTAACCTTCGCGAAGTGGCGAAAGGGTTTGGCGGGTCCCAGAGATAAGCGGTCTTCTTTGGTTAAAGAATGATCGGGTTGGAAAAAGATCAATGGATTCTTGTTGTTTCGTGGCTGGGAGATGCATGAGCTATACCTTTAGCGAAATAGCGAAAAGGTGGAGGGTCCCACTAAGAGTGGTAGTAAATGTGGTAACCCCAGTTGGCGATGACATGGCGGTGACAAGGCACTGAGTTGGCAGTATGCAGTGGGTCCAGGCAAGGTTGTCATAAAAATAGTAAACAACGAGCAAGTTCTTGAGATCTAACGGCTCACGTGAATTCGCGAAGATAAGATGCTAGCAAGTTAGTCATTGCGAAGTAGCGAAAAGGCCGATGGGCCCAAGGGATAGGCGTGGCATGAAGTTAAAAGCAGATCAGGTCTATTTTGATCTAACGATTCTCATGGTTTCGTGGCTACAAGAAAAACGAAGAATAATGTTCGTGAAGTCGCGAAAGACAGGTGGAAATCACACGGAGGAGTGATGTGGCATAACAGCTGCCACTTTTTGTAGAGCTTGGAAAAAGATCAATGGCTTCTCGTTGTTTCGTGGTTGGGAGATGCATGAGCTATACCTTCAGCGAAATAGCGAAAAGGTGGAGGGTCCCGCTAAGAGTGGTAGTAAATGTGGTAACCCCAGTTGGTGATGATATGGCGGTGACAAGGCACTGAGTTGACGGTATGCAGTGGGTCCGAGCAAGGTTGTCATAAAAAGAGTAAACAATGAGCAAGTTCTTGAGATCTAACGGCTCGAGTGAATTCGCGAAGATAAGATGCTAGCAAGTTAGTCATTGTGAAGTAGCGAAAAGGCCAATGGGCCCAAGGGATAGGCATGGTATGAAGTTAAAAGTAGATTAGGTCTATTTTGATCTAATGATTCTCGTGGTTTCATGGCTGCAAGCCAAACGAAGAATAATGTTCACAAAGTCGCGAAAGACAGGTGGAAATCGCACGGAGGAGTGATGTGACACGTGGTTTAAAAAAGTGGTTGAGGGCCCGCCTAGGTGTAATCGACAGTTATGTGGGAATAGTAAAAGGGAACACGTGGCGGATTAAGGGTGGAACCAAAAGGAGTTTCTAGGGCTAATGGCCGACAGCCATGTGGCGTTTATTAACCGAATAACAAGTGAGGTAAGTAATTCCCGGATAAAGGGCCCACTTAAAAGGCATTCATCTCAAGATTGATCCAACGCTTCTCGTTGTTTCATGACCCGAAGATGTCCGCAGCTTAACCTCAGCGAAATGGCAAAAACTGTTGGCCGTCAAGATGAGGCGCGGTTAGTTAAAAAGATTGACGGTCCCGGTTGGAGTTAAAGGCTGGGTGATTTGAGTTTTATCTAATGCTTGGTGCGGCCTCGCAAAGGAAAAGTGCACGACTGTTAAACTCCATGAAGTGGCGAAAAGGAGGTAGGGCCCGACACTAGAGCAAAGAGATTAAACAGAGATAAAGGCGATGTAAGTTCTTGAGATCCAACGACCAACGTTGTTTCGCGAAAGAAAAGAGCATGGGTTTTATGTTTTGCGAAGTAGCGAAAGAGTGAAACAGAGGAAAGACTTAGAGAAATTATGACCCATTGGAGCCAGTTTTGAATTTGATTTGGCGAATTTAATTCTGAAAAGAAAGCCGAAGCATGCAGAGTTAATTTCTAAAAACTTAAATGCCAACTTGCCCTTTTCAGTTTGCATCAACTTGATTGCTAAGTATTGTTTCATCGAAGTTTGTTGCAGAGCGATTTTCTTCAGGCAAATAATCAGGTTTCTTGTGCTTTTCTTGATAACTCTTGGTTTGCTCTCAAATACTGTTGTGTGAATTACTTCATTAGAGATCTGTTCTAGCTTCTAGTGGTATAATTGTTTGACCAGAATGGCACCCGGAAGAGAATTTACAGGGAAAGTGAATTACCAGGACCGAAATATCTGTGATGATTTTTTAGAGCAATTAACCATGTCCACCAATGCTGGGGCTAAGGCCAAAGAGCTAGTACCTAAGAACCCTCATCTAAAAATTGGAGATGGCCTTTATGATAAGGGTAATTGGTTGAGGGACCCTGAAATAGGATTGTCAGGCTTAGGACTCTTCAAAGTTGGTTTTGGGTAGAGGAATTCCCCAGCTCCTTTGAATGGCATATGGGAGTAGGATGTAGGATATCTTGTGGTCCCAGGTGTTTTTATGGATGTAGATTTGTTAGCCCTGATTGCATAGAATTATGACTCTGTGGCAAGATGCATCAAGAACATAAAGGGATCAGTCTTGATTGAGATAAATGAAGATGAATTCAGGAAAGTGTTTAAACTCAGTGAGTCCTCCAATTTGTTAGAACCTATTGACTTTGAGTTGTTAGCCCAGGTTTACAACACACAAAGGGATCATCTTAGAAGTGGCCATTGAAAGAATTCTTTGTAAAGATAGGGGGGTTAACAGTTGTAGGCCCCAGCACAATGGAACCATTCTCTCTCAACCTATTCACTCTGAGAGCTAAGGGTATGTATTGGGCATTATGCCAGATTTTTGGAGAGGATGCTGAAAAGAATATGCCAACCCATTATATGTTAATGATTGCACAAATTCTAAACCCCTCCCTAGCAATAACATTTGATTATGCCTCGTACCTTGCTGATGCAATTCATAAAGGGCTAGTAGGAATTAAAAATGGTAAGGTGGATAGGCCATTTGGATGGTACTCCATGTTAATGCATATGTTTCCGTTCAAAGGGGCTGATTATTTTGGAAAGGAGATGGACCTGATTAAGGTCAAGGATAAAGAGGAGATGCCAATGCAATTGTGGAGTACTGTTCTATCTTGGGATAGAGAAGATGCAAGTTATTTAAAGTTTGAAAGATGCTTTGCATCTAAAATTAGGATTATTCTATGCAGAGAAAACCCTAGAATTCCTAAGGCTCTTTTGGAGTTTCTCAGACCAAAGGAGTTTGCAGAGGATATCAAGATTGTTCACAATTGGGGAGACATATATTTGTACCCTGTGTCTACTATTTTTAGAGTGTTTGGATTTAGAGGCACCCCCTTTTTACTACCCTATCAGGTCCCATTGAAGATAGGGATTGCAGAAGTCTTGAGACAAATTGGGGGAGTACAAGAAGCAGAGCTAACCAATAGAGGTAAAGGGACTATTTTCCCTACTATTACCATGGCTCACCATTTTGTGATCACTAAGGGTGGATGGAGATTTTTTGAAGAATTCTTTAAGCCATATAGGTTGTCTACTGCAGTGTCAAGATGTGCAGACCCCGAGGATTTTTTCAATGGCATGTTCAGAAAAAGAGAAGTGTGCAGAGGTAGGCCACATCAATTTCAGTTCCCAGAAGATTTGATTAGAAATGAATTCAGCTTAGATGAGCAAGAACTGAGGAAGGAGAAGTGGGTGGCATATAAGAAAGCCCTTGATTTTATCCATCAATTTGACATTGACTATGACCCCCTTTCTAGCTTCAATCCAATTGAGGAGAAAATAAAATTCCTGATTCTTTATTTTGAAGATCTCATGCAGACCTTAAAAGAAAAGAGGGAGGCCATAATGCAAAATGAGCCTGATAAGGCTAAGATGGTATTGGCTAAGCCTGCCTTTGCTAGAGATATCCTACGTGGTGACTATGTAATGCACAAAAGGTCAAAGTACACTATGATAATGCCAATGACAGGCGAGCCTTCCACTTCAAAAGGGAAGAGGAAAATTGAAGATGTCATTGACATCTAGGATTCCCCTAAGAAGTAGAGAGTGGGAAAGGAAATTGAAACTGATGAGCCTCAATATTCTCCATCTCAGTCTCCTATCCACATTGGTGATGAACAAGCTATGGCTGAACAATTATTGCCGTTAGGGAGTCTCGGTGAGATTGCCTATACCTATGAGGAGACCCAAGAGGGGATGCCCGAAGAGCCACCTAATGCTGAAATGGATTTGACTGATGGTGAGTTAAAGGGCCAAGAAATGGACCTTACTGTTAAGCAAGCTAGTGAAGAATTCCTAGCTGACAATAATTTTGTCACATCAGGAGCTTTTATACAGTTTCTATGGAAGAAAAATATTGATCAATTCAAGACTAGATTTGAATAGAGGAAAAGTGAACAGCCTCTTAAAATTACAACTCAGGTAGAAGAAGAGGTTAAGCAAGAAATGATGGAGGAGTTCAAAGCAATCACCCCTAAGAAAGGAAGAGAAATGGTAGCAAAGGCTGGTGTGTTGATTCTCCTTGAATGGGATATAGCTGATGCCTTAGTGCTTGATGCAGTGAGGAAAGAAACAAAGCCTATGGAAGGAGTGAAATTCAGCAAAGATAATGCTGCTCTTGTCATGTGGTCTTTAAAGAAGGATGAAAACAAAAGAAGGAAGGATGCATCAGATTCTAGCCTCTTAGGAGGCATGATAGTTAAAAGAGTCCAAGACACAGGGGTAGTGGAAGCTGCAAGCACAGTCCTAGAGACTGCAAAATTCAGTGTTGCGGTGGCAGAGAAAGAGGCACAAGAAAAAGCTAATCTCCAATTGAAGTTGGAGACTATTTTAAAAGCTTACAATGATGCTAAAGAAGGAATAGCCAACAGAGACAACATAATTGCTAGACTCCAGAGTCAACTGGCAGGTCAATATCATCCCGGTGAATCTTCTACACTCATGATAACCTCCTCTCCAGCAAGACCCCCTCCTACTAGTCCCATCATTGAATATCCCCCTTCTCCTATGCCTTCTAGTTCCCAATTACCTAAAAATGTCCAACATGAGTTGGAAAAATTGAAACAAGCTCAGACATTGTATGCAAACAAATATGAGGAGAAGGTGAAAGTCACCATCTTGAAGTTTGCCGACTCAGTCAAAACCTCCAATGTATACATAAATATGAAGAGGATTCTTGAGATTTTGATCAAATTGAGAGAAGAAGAAGCCACTTTGGAACCAATCCTGAATAAGTGGGTGCCTAGAGGTAAAGAGTTAGAGCTCATGTGTTCTTCCCATGCAGATGCAGAAGAGAATGAAAATCTAAGGTCCACATGTGAGTTTATAAAAGAGAGGAATATTCTTTCAGTGGAAGGAGCAGGTATAAAAAGAAAAGCCCAACTTTATAGGGAAGAATATGCAAACCATAAATTTGAAATATTTCCAGGAGGTTTCATTGGTCTTGTCCAGCTAAAGGAAGAGAAGACTTGGTTAAAGAAGGTGGACCACAATTTGTCCCTAAGGATCAATCAGATTATTAGTACTGATGACACATCCTTATTTGTCCAAACAATTGAGGAAATTGAAAAAGTGAAATCTCATTATGGTTTCATAGAAACAAAGATTGGGCATGTACGAGTCACTTGGAAGCGGCTAGAAGATATGAAACAAAAGATTGCTAGTTTTACTTGGCCTAGTGATGATGTGTATCAGGAGTGGAAAGATAAGTATATGGGACAAAAAGAAGATGCTCGGGAGCAGTTACAGGAGGTTGCAACAGAACAACAAGCAGAGGAAGCCGCAGATGCTGAAAAGGACTTATAACCGCTTCTTGAAAACGACCGGTTGTTTGTAACAAACTTTCTTTTGAAGGGTCCAAAGCTTGTATGCATCCATACTATTATAAATGGATACTAGGACTCCTAAAAAAATGATCGCAAGTAATTGTAAGAAAACGCTGTAGAAATTTATCTGAGCTTTTTTCTAGTCTTATGGAGAATACTCTGAGTTTTGTAATATTTTCTCCAAATTAATATCAATATACAGACTAGAAATAGTGTATATACATAAATGTGCATAGCAGTCATAGGGAAACTCATGTCAAATGTGCAACTCAATACAATAAATAATCTTAGTTTGTAGCCCTATAGCATCATAATGCAGTCCTTGACCAAGTATGCATACAAGAAACATCTAGTTCTATTAAGGCACAAGCATCAAAGTCAGAGGTTATGACAACTAGTGAAAAACATCAAGAACAAAAAGTTTAGTCTCAAGAATTAGGAGTTGTAATAAAAAAAATTACAAGGATGAGGCATATTCATAACTTTTGCAGTCCCACCTTGGATATCAACACTAGAACCAACTCATATTGTTCATGTAAAGACAAGACAATATGGGAGTTCATTATACCCAACAACTCGTGGTGTTGTTGTTCGTGTTGGATCTAATGGACCCTGCAATTAAGATTCAATATACATTATTCAATAAGATTAACTGTGCAACATAATGAAATATTGAAAAGTGTGTTACCTTGTTGAGCTTTGCTTGGTTTCAAGAATAGTTTAATATTCTCTACTTAACAGGGCCAACCACGTGAAGGTGGAAGCTCATTTGGCCTCTCCCCCCCCCCCCCCCCCCCAACATCACTCTAAATTCCCCGTTAACATCTTATAACATTCATTCATTAATTCTTTCTACCATTAATAAAATATAGCATTCATTCATTAATATCACATAATGTTCATTAATACATAACATTGATTAACATTAATTAACATGCAACATTCACCAATATTAATTAACACATATCATCCATAACCATTAATTAGCACATAATTACATTCACTAACACATAAAAATCAGTCATTATCAAATAAGTTAGATTACAATCATTTCTTTCTTTGTTTTTTCTTTGAAGCTATGAAAAGACTAAGTGGAACATCGATGTCTTCATCATTTCCCCCCTCTACAGATGTTCCACCAACTACTCGTGATCTCAATGTATGCCTAGTCCTATACTGAGGACGAGGACACTGAAGCGAAGGGGGTTCCTTTGCAATAACAAAGAAATGGGTTAAATTCAACAAAAATAAATAAATTATTGTTACAAGTATTTCATTAATTTAGAGAACATAATTGTTGTGCTCTTTACCTGATGGGGCCACATCATTTTGTGTAGCCTCAACCTCAACATGCTGAACACCATGGTCCTCTTCACTTGAGTGGGGAACATCACGTTCTTGAGGTTGTGTACCCAGATCATGCTCCACTTGCTCACCATCGGCTACATGCTCTAAAATATTAACAAGAAAGGTTACATTAATTACTACTCTAATTACAAATTAAGATGTTTAATTGTATTAATAGCTAAATAAATAAATTTGAATAGCAAATGAATACCTCCACTACTGGGATGCACATCCAGACGTTCATGTGCGGGTGGTGTTTCACAATTAGCAGGCTGCATTCCAATGACATGCACATTGTTATCATTGCTTTCTTATTTAAAACAAATATAGTCACTTTATGTTGGAACTCAACATCAATTAGATTATTGGTAAAGTAGTCAATTTGAAACAACTTCCATTTACCATATTTACCTGTGTGACAGATGCACTCGAATGTTGTGTATGCCCACTCAATTCTCGTAGCCGATCAGCCACGACTGAATAGCCTTGCTGGTAGGCAATTCTCTTGTCATCTTCTGTGGGCGCTCTATTGAATTCAGAGCCCTGCATTTTTGCTTGGTACCGTGAATTTTGCTTGCATTGTTTGATTAAAAAAAACGTTTGCAATTTATTAATATTTTGAGACAATATGGGAGTTTACATGAGATACTTACAATTTGTGCAACAAGTTTCATGTAACCACCAGAGCCGAGTTTGTGTTGCCTGTGCTTTTCTTGCCTTGCCTTGGTTGCCTTTGACGTGTCACTCAGTCTATAAAAAGTTTGAAATATGTTAGATTATATAAATATAAAGAGTAATTAATTAGTACATAATTATATTCTTAATAGTATCCCGTACCTTCTTCTAGCGTCTACTGGTGTATTTCCTTTTTTCCTTTCAATTCTCTCCTTGGCATCCAAAATCAGGTCCTTCCACTCCCTCTCTGGAATCATGGGGGGACGCTCGTACTTTAGGTTCCTCTCCAAATGGGTCGTGTATTGGTCCCTCACATACTTTAGATATGTGCCAACTTTTTCAAGGAGCTTGGTTTTGTCAAAGGTGTCATTTCCAAACCACTCAACCATTTGGTTTGTCAATTCATCTTTTAACCTTTTTTCTTGGTCATTCCACCTTTTAAAGCAAAAACAAACCTGTTAGATTCAGAAATGAACTGAAGCTACATTTATTACACTTCAAGAAATGGATCAAAGGAAAAGTATTCTAGCAATGATATGAAATCAAAAGTGGATAAGGGTTAGTTCACATATGATGTACCACCTTTTACGTATGGTGGGCCCAAATATCTGCAATGCAATGTCACTAAGATGTTTATAGAAAATATCATTGCCTGCAAAAAATTCATGGGATCAATATTAGTCCAAAACGAGTGATCATAAAGTAAATTACAATTAGAGTATATATAATAATAATTTTAAAGTACCTGGAACCTTTTGTATCTTTAAGGGAAGCATTTCTTCGTCGCTCACCACGAATGTGGCCTGCAATGTTCCCGTACTAGCAATACGAGAAGATCCAGGAAACAATGATATGTTATCAGCAGTAGTCACCTGTGGCACATCCTCATGTGCATCTCCTCCTGCAAAAAATGAATCCACTATGAAATGGCATTAGAATTAAAGAAAGAACGCTTGAAGGGAAATAAACACATGACAAAAGATAGAGAAAAAGAGGGATCTACCAACAGTGGGCGGGCCAATATGACGTGCACTAGAGGATGTCTGCATGCTATGTGTTGCCGACATTGCAGTCGACAATACAGGTGAGGGTGACCTCTGATGAGGCGGCGTCGACATTTGCACAGTAACATTGACAACACCTAAAGAATAATACATTAAATATATCAAACATTAAATATATGAAAAGTGCAAGAATTGTAAACAAGGATGAACCTTTATTTTGAAAATTGACAATATCAAGTATGATGTGTTTTGGGTACTCAGAGTGATAAGCCAAGCAAGTGATAATACAAGAAAATTGTCATCACTTGATCCTGCAACACCCTGATCGTAGGAACGACTTTCATGAGGGCATATAAATTGCTATAGAAACAATACGTACATATTTTAGTTAATAACATAAAAAGAGAATAAAATATAAACCATTATTGAACTTTTGTTATAATTAAAGCTTTCATTACTGCTTGCTTGCAAGTTTTCTGCTGTCTTATACAATAATTCCACCCTCTGTCGTATCTCATCAGTGGTAGGATGCACGGCTGCCAAAGCAACAATCTCTTTTCTAATTTTTATAAGAGGCATTTTAAAGAATTTCACAAGGTCTGTGGGATCTTCAGGGTCATCATTGCTTAACCCTAATGATTCCACATCCATAGAAAGGTGCTTAGGTACTGCAACTCCCTTTCCCTTTCCCCGAACATCCGTCTGTGTCAAGAATATCATTAACAATTACAAAATTAGTATAAATCACTAAAAATAAGAACATAATAATGTAACAATTTGCTTCTACCTAATTTGTACAATTACAATGAGGTTTACCTGCTCTGTAGAAGTGTCGCAAGGTACTTCTCTGTCTGCAATATGTGATGGATCCATGTCGGCCTGTGAGAAAGAAAAAATATAAAAAATGTTAGCAAAATTACATCATACACAACATGAACAACATGAACTTTGTAGACAAAAAGAGTATTAAATAATAAAAAGATGTTGTCATCAAAATCATTGTAAATTTTGTAATTCCTTACCTTTACTTTATGTAGACTATGCAGGATCCTCAACTAAATGGTCACATAAATAGTCACATAGCTAATAAACAATCCAATTTGCATAAATAAACACAGTTTACAAATTGTCACATAAATAGTCACACCCCCTATCTCCATCTCCATATTAAAAGGTACATCATGAATTAATTATGTAATGGCATTAGAATTCAAAACAGAATGAATTAATTATGTAAAAAAAATTCTATCAAGAAGTCAATATTCAATAGATAATATACTAATCACATTCCTCATACATTTCATTCCTCATCATCATGAACATCAAGGTCATCATCATCATCATCATCATCATCATCATCATCATCATCATCATCATCATCATCATCATCATCATCATCATCATCATCATCATCATCATCATCATCATTGTCATCATCGTTGTCATCATCATCATCAATGTCTTCGCCATCATCATCACCATCATCACCATCATCGTCATCATCATCAGCATCATCATCATCATCATCATCATCATCATCATCATCATCATCATCATCATCATCATCATCATCATCATCATCATCATCATCATCATCATCTTCTTCTTCTTCTTCTTGTTCTTCTTCATCGTCATTGTGAAACTGTCGATCGTGATCATCATCCACTTCATCTTCTACTTCTTCGGTATCTTCTTCTTCCATCACATTATACTTTATCGGCCTTCCTCTTGGATCATGTCTAACAACAAATGACCAACCCGGTTTATGTGGAACCTCAGAGTAAAATACTTGCTCACATTGGCTTGGAAGAACATAGGGCTCATCCCCAACTGGTTCAAATGACCTTGTATTTAGCATTATAAAACCATTATCATGTTCAATAACAGTTCTATCAGGATCATTTTTATTCAATCGTAGCCTGTACCATTTGACGACGAACAAAACTAATTTGAAGGAATTAAAGTCACACTCAAGTATATCATCCAAAATGCCATAGTATCGATTTTGAGACTATTGAGGATGAATGTCATTTCTCGATGAAATATTTGTCACCTCAAAGACTACAGTGATGCCAGAATCACAAGTTTTCTTCGTGTCATCCAACTTTTTTATGCGAAATTTATGACCATTGCAGCACATAGCGTTGTGGTGTTTGACCTGCGATATGTCAAACATGTAAAATTTATTGCATTGTGAGTTGATAAACATATGGGTGATTAATAAATTTATACGTACCTGTTTATCTCTTAAACCATATGCTAAATCAATTTCTCTTTGCGTAACATTGGAATCTCCATTACGATGTGCTTCTTTAACCAATGAAGCCACACCTTCCCATGTTAATGTGCGTCCATAATGTTGACAACATTCAATCCATACCGTCATCCAATTAAAATTGTTTGCAATATACACATGTAGTGCATCCCACTCTCGACCAACTATACAAAAAATAAATAAATGTCTTACAATCAATTTATTTTGAAGATTAAGAATTAATTAACTACAATAACATCTTATAATTACCTCTCACTTTCCTCAATCTACCTTTCCCCATCAAGTACTCCCCTTCGAATTTGTTAATGGTGTTGGGATCCCAAATGCGATCCACGTGGATCTTTGCTGCAAACTTAGGAAGATATTCAGAAATGTACACCATAGTCTGGTATACCATATATCCCTCCACCATAGAACCCTCAGGATGTGCTCTTTGTTGAACCAAAGCCTTCAAAAATTTCAAGTGCCTCTCAACCATCCACATTGACCTAGTGTGTACAGGTCCACACAATTCAATCTCCTCAACTTGGTGTATGAGGTAGTGTTCTTGTGCATTGAAAAAAGCTGGAGGTAGACACTTTTGCATTTCACACATTAAATGAGGAATTTTTCTCTTCCAATATTTTATATCGTCTTTATGGATTTCTTTACATGACAACCACCTACAAGGTATTCAAGATGCAAAAAAATATATTACATAAGAAGTAAAACAAATCACAAATATAATCTCTATACAATGAACTAAACAAATATCACTACTTACCTTATGTATTTTCCAAGATCATATATGACTTGCTTGACATTATTGTCGAAGTCGTCTAGGAGAGATAGAGGTAGAACGTACTGCAACAATTATAAAATTATCTTTTCATTTTTTTGTAACATAATGAAAAGTACACGTACGCTCAGTACTTAAATTCATACTAAAAACACAAGAACATGAATTACTTTAATGAAGGTATGCCAATCATGCGTTTTCATCCCTGGCCCAAATTCACTTTTCTTTGATATGAGATTGTTTATGTTCGCAACAAATCTTGTGGGAAATCGAATTTTTTGTATGACTTCTTTTATAGCATTGCTTTGCTAGTCCGTTAATAACCAAGGAAGCTCACTTATATTAATATGGTCTCCATGGCTATTTGATTGAATGACATTTATCATTGCATGATTGGAATCCTGAATGTCACTACATATTTTGACAATTTTTTCTTTGTCACGCCTTCCATCCAATATTTTCCATAATGTCTCTGTTATATTCTTTCCAATATGCATACTATCAAACAAATGAACAATTTGTAACTGCTTGTAGTAGGGCAACCTACTAAATTGTCGAGGATAACTTTTTATTCCCTTAGGAAGGTGGTCATTTATGCCTTCACGACCATCATGATCATCAATCACATCATCAGTAAACAAAACAAAATAGAAAAGATGTTTTATGACAAACCAATAGATGGAATGGCATTACCTTGACGATTAATTCTATTATATTCCAACTTCCACAGGTGAGGTGTCATTCTTCGTGGCTTTGATTTATTCTCTTCTTTCCCATTGAAAAGATGTTTTTCAGTATTTCGATACTTATGATTTTTGCGGAGAAAGTGCCTATACTCATCAAACACTTGCTTTCCTAAACTTTTTGAATGATGAGATTTCATCTTTGGACCACAAACAGGACATGCAAATTTTCCCTTTGTTTGAAGACCTACAAGATAATGTATAATTGGATTAAATATGATAATTTTTTGAATTATAATGTTCATGCACAACTTAAACACTATAACATACCACAAAAATGTGTTAGCCCCGGGGCATCGTGTATTGTCCATAGAAGCATTGCATGGAATTGAAATTGTCTTTGTCCTATTGGTCTAGAGACGTCATACATAGTGACACCATTCCATAACTCTAGCAACTCGTCGATAAGAGGCTCAATATATACATTCATATCTTTAACTTGGTACTTATCTAATCGAATGAACAAAAACATTACATAATTATTATGACCATTTTACTGCAATATTTATAATTAAATTTAGACGACTATATTTAAATGATAAAATACCTGGAACAATCATTGCCAACATTATGTGCTTCCTCTTTATTGACATCCATGGAGGAATGTTATTGTTGATAACAAAAATAGGCCACACCGAGTAAACAGATCTCATCTCTCCAAATGGATTGACACCATCCGCTGCCAATGAAAGCCTGAGATTACGAGGTTCTTCTTTAAAGTGTGGCCACTTTTCCTCTATGTCCATAACTGCTGAACCATCCGCAGGCATTCGAATAATGTCATCTCAACTTCTATTGCGTGCATGGTAATCCATAAATTGTGCCAAGGTAGTGCACTTGAATAATCATTGCATACGTGGAATAATGGGAATATAGCGAAGAACCTTGCAAGGAACCCTTTTTGTTATTTGATCTGTTCGATATCTACTGATATGACATTCAGGGCATTCAGTTCGAAATTCATGTTGTTTGTGATATATAATATGATCATTGGGACAAGCATCTATTGCTTGATACTCCATTCCAATATCTTTCATAATGGCAGATAATTCTCGGTATGAGCGAGGTAGAATATTTGATGGTGGTAACAAAAACTCACCTATCAATCTACAACAACAAAATATAATTTGTTATAATAAAGAATATTAATGGTACAACATGATTCACAATTTATTATGACATATATGACATGCCTTAACATACGTGACATTGTTATGTTGGATAAAACATTCATAACCTTCAAGCTCACCAACAGCAATACAACGGAGAGAAGAGTTGCCTGCGAGCCTTCATAAAGGGCCTAAGATGCCTTCTCAAGTAGAGGGACATCATGAACAACATCAAGGTCATCTTCATAATCATGATTAGCTGCGCGAGTACTAAATGAGTCATGGATCAATGTATTTGTACCATCATCTTCAATTGTGTTTTCTGGCTCATGATCGTCATCTTCCATGGGATCATTATCTTCAGCTTCGATATTCGCACCTCCATGTTCATCCACTTCGAAAACCATATTCTCAGGGTTGTGTTGATCCATACCATGTTCTCTGGGGTGCTCGATCTATATAAAATTGATATACATAAATAAACCGTGATCATGATCTCATCATCACGTGATTTATTATGTATATAAATTGTCAAAACGATATAATGAAAAACTTACCAATGGATGATAATCATGTCCACCTTCAATGTGACCATGCAACCTACAATGTTTCTTTGCTGTTTTGATTAGAAGTCTTCTAGTCTTTAACCCCTTACAAATTTTGCATGGACAATAACATTTTCCATCACCTTTTCTTTTCAAGTTAGACCACAATCTAGCAATTGTCTCCTTATTTTGTTGTTTGTTGATATTGTTTGACATGGTCTTTCTTCACAGGCAAGAAAATAAAAATTATTGTCTGACATGGTCTTGCCCTCAGGAGCTGGCTGCCATACTTTAATTCTATTTTCTCAAAGGACAATCCTAAAAATCCATGCATCGCAAATAACTTTTTACACCTTTGTTGGTTGTGGTGGCATCACAGAGAGTTTACATCAATAAATGAAGAACATGCCAATGCTTTTAATGCAGTAGTAGAAGTCTATCTCTTATTCAATATCTCTAGTGAAACCCCCATGATCTTTTGTTGGAGTAGAATTTGTTATATTCTAGAAAGGGTCTTGTCCTTTGTTGATGGGATATTCATCTACCTCAAGAAATAATTGTTCTTATCTCCAACAAGAAGTGGAACTAAATGAAGATCTAGCACCATGAAATTAATCCTCAAAAGGATTACTATAGTTAGTTTTGGTAGATAATGATCTGGGTAAAATACTAATGTGTCTTTACGAAACATTATGTACTAGCTTAGCATACTCTAACAACTTTGCTGCGACATGCTACATCCAATTAAGTCTCCATCGGTATCTCTATTGTGTCTATGGATTGGGATTCAATGTACTCTTTTTATACACAGATTTTACTTTCAACCGAGGAGGTTTGTATGTACTTACTTGTCTTTCGATTGTATCCCTATTTCAAGAATTTCTTCTATCAACAAATCATTTGTTGTAAGTTGTACAAGTGGAATCTTGAACATGCCTTCCATGCTAGCCTTGTTGATACGTTCAACACCATTTTGTGCAACAAATCTTTAGAACTCCATTTTTCCGAATTGAAGAGTGAGTAGTAGGGACAATCTAGGACACTTACAAAGGTTTTGCAAGAGAGATAAATAGACCTAAATATTATGGCTTAATAATGATCAATAGGTAAACAGATAAGAAACTCTCAATATCAAAATGACTTTCTCAATTGTCTTTACTAGAAATGGATAGATTTGCTAATAATGGCTTTATGACTGTATGTCAACTTCAGACTCAATCCAATAAGAGCTATAACTAATATGCGATATCTAGATTTATGATCTCTATAATATAACAATCCAATAATTATGTTTCCATGCATCTATACCACAACACAAACATCATGCTAGTGTTCAACCATAGCAATTGATATCCTAATTATAGAATGTCAAATATGCACATAACTATGAATAAAGATTAAGAAAAACAAAGAAAGATGCTTATTGCAAACATAAATGACTAATGGACAAGAATTGAATTCATTGTAGATAGTTTTGAATATCAAATTCACTTATTTGTGTGCATTTAGTAACTCATGTACTTGTGGCTAACCATTTATCTCTTTCATAAATTAAACACTTATTAATAACATTAAAAGGCTGAGTAATTATCTTTTAGTAGAAATTGAAAATAAAATATTTTATTTCAGGACAGCTCACACTATTCCCTATCATATTTTAGACTCTTGGTTTTGTTAGTAGTGGTTTGATGTCTTTGGAGCTGATCATTGCATTTCTTTAGTTACGTTTGCCAACCTACTCCCAGCCTATGCCAAAATGGGAGCTTTGGAACAGGGTATGGACATCCATCAAAGCATAAAAGATAGAGGAATTTTGTCAGATGTAGTTGCAACTGCACAAAATGGATTTGTTGAGAAGGCTTTAGAAACTTTCAAGCAAATGCAATCGGTAGGTGTAAAGCCAAATTCCATGACCATTGCTACTATCCTCCCCACCTGTGCCAAAATGGGAGATTTGGAACAGGGTATGGACATTCATCGAAGCATAAAGGATAGAGAAATTTTGTCAGATGTTGTAGTTGCAACTGCCTTGGTAGACATGTATGCAAAATGTGGAAGCATAGACAAGGCACATGAACTATTTGATAGAATGCCTGAAAGAAATGTTGTCTCGTGGACTGCAACGATTGCTGGATATGCACAAAATCGATTTGTCGAAAAGGCTTTAGACACTTTCAAGCAAATGAAATTGGAAGGCATAAATCCAAATTCCACAACCTTTGCCAGCATCCTCTCTGCATGTGCAAAAATGGGAGCTTTGGAACAGGGTATGGACATCCATCAAAGCATAATGAATAGAGGAATTTTGTTAGGTGTTGTGCTTGCAAATGCCCTGCTTGACATGAATGCAAAATTTGGAAACATGGACAAGGCTCATGAATTGTTTGATGCGATGCCGCAAAGAGATGTGATATCATGTGAACAATCAACACGCGCGTATACGGGAGGAAGGGATTGCTGATACAAAATTGAACGCTCACTCCTCAATCACAGTTCTATGGTTTTATGAGGTTAAACTAGGAAAATTAACCACCACATGTATATTTTTTGCAACATGAAATTAAAATTAGGGCAATTTGAATCTACCTCCTGCGTGGGATTGCCTTCGATGCGGGTTTGATGTTCTTGGGGGTTGAAGTCGCCACAGACGCCTACGCAGGATTGCAATTCACAAATGAATTCCCTGCCTCTTTTTTTATTTTGTAATGGCCGCTGTGGTCGGAATTACGACTAACTCGAGCACTTTTTTGAAAAAAAGAAAATTCTCATTGCTAATGCCTTCTTCGTCGAAACTAAATGGGTAATTTCCGTCGAAATTATGATGAATGCGGGCATTTTTTCAAAAAAAAATCAAATTTGGCCACAATATACCTTCTCCGTCGGAAACCTTAGTCGAAAATCTAGTCCAAATGTATTAGTGATTATATTCTGAGATGTGTGTTTTATGGTAAGAAAAGGTTTTGAAAAAAGGAAGGGTAGATGGGGGTTCATTCTCTCTCCATTAAGCCCTGGTCTCCTTCCTTCAACCCCCTTACTGAATCTCTATCTATTCGTTCGGTTTGGGTTCGCCTCCCCAATCTCCCCCTCCATTTCTGGGAGTCTTCTTGCTTTGAGGCTATCGGTAACTCCATTGGCAGTTTCCTGAAGGTTGATGATGCAACGACCTCCATGGGTCACTCTACCTTTGCTCGCCTATTGATTGATATTAACATATCTCTAGCCCTCCCCAGGGATGTGGTGCTTATGGTTGGGGACACACCTTGGGCTCAACCACTCGATTATGAGGGCCTCCCCTTTCGTTGTCGACGATGCTTCTCTATGGGACACTTAGCTTCAACCTGCTCTCTCTCTCGCCGCAGAGGCACTGCTACTTGGTGGAAGGACGACACTGAAGATCACTTGACAATTAATGCTTCTGACTCTGTCTCGGTTGAATCCTCTCGAGATGAGGTGCCCCTTACTGCTGATGATGCCTTTGCTGAGGTTACTACTATTGTAGACTCTTTCATCCCCTTGGCTCCTACATCCGTTGCTCCCGATCCTCAGCTTCACTCTTCTCCTGACAATTCTTTTCTTCTTCAGCAGCAGTCTCCTATTTTTCTGCAACATCAGACTGCTGGTGTATTGTTGCAACAGTTTGGCAGTGTATCTGTGAGGTCTCCCCCGCCTGATTTGTCTTTGAATATTCCTAATGATAGTTTTGCCTGGACGGTTGTTTGTCGTAGGCGGAAAGGAAAATCTACCCCCCTTCCCCAGCCCCCCCCCCCCCCCCCCCCCCTTCGTCAAGGTGTGGATTCTCCCCACTCTTGAGTTGGGTTGGTTTGTTGATGGTTTGACAGTGGGTTTGTTTGCCCTGTCTAGCTTTGTTTGTTTGGGGTTTTCACCCTTGCTTGGTCCATTTTTTTCAGTCAGTTGTTTAGCTTTGTAAAGGGTCAACGCCCTTGTTATTGCTGCTTTATTTATCAAAAGCAAAGGAAGGGTAGATTGGAAAGCTTTTGTGTGTGATGATTTTGAAGATGGAATTTTGAAAGACATTATGAGGATCAAGGTTTGATGGTCCTATTATACAAGGAAGGTAACTATTTTAAGAGTTATTAAAGATCTGTTTCAGATTGTAAGGCATTTACTTTTATTCATGCATATTGAGAATAATTGAAATAAGTTGATAAGTGATTTGTATAGAAAATAGAGTAACCTTCTACAATGTAATTTGATTTCCTCAAGATTTATGTAAATGGAGTGGGTGCTCCTATAAACAGTTAGAGTGGGTGCTCTTATTGCCAACGAGGTGTTGCCAGTGAGGCACAAACTGTAACTTGTGAGGTTTGGCTAATGAGGCTTAATAAAGTTTATTTTCATAGTGTTTTCCACTCAAATCTCCGTGTCATATGATATGCTTCACTG
This sequence comes from Cryptomeria japonica, assembly GCF_030272615.1. NCBI lineage: Eukaryota > Viridiplantae > Streptophyta > Pinopsida > Cupressales > Cupressaceae > Cryptomeria > Cryptomeria japonica. The sequence continues at coordinate 351,623,123 of NC_081414.1, read as the reverse complement.
ATTATTGTGTTCTATAATTTGTTATATTCTTTGATACAATGTTTTTGTGTTCTATGAATTGGTATATATATAGTGGTTCCATTATATTTAAGCATTTTTCAGATCAATAAAAATAAAGTTTTATAGACCAATGATTCACCCCCTGCCCCCGTCCCCCCCCCCCTCATTTTCCAACAATTGGTATCAGACTTGGTGCCTTTTCTAATACCTCTAGTGGTATTAAAAAATATTGATGATGAACCATTGATCAAGATAAAAAAAATTGGAGTTGAGATCAATCAAAATAATAAATCTAGAATTTAATTATTGTGAAACCTAAATTTATCAATATTACTTTAACACTTCATAAATGGTGATTACACAGTCCAAAATGTTCCTAGCTTTGAAAAAACCACTCTATTGAGATGAAATCAACTTAGGAAGAATAAACCTAGAATCATCAATTTTAAAGGAGATTTGATAGATTAAATTATGTAAGCTAACATGATGATACTCACCAAAGGATTCAACTCCAAATTTCTTTAGGATAAGGAAAATGAAGAGGTAATTTAGTTTTGTTTAACACTCTCCTACTATCAAAAAAATTCTTTAGTTGTTGCGACCACATCTCTCTCTAAGATTCTCCTATACAACTAGAAGAAGTGCGGAAACCATTTGTTCTTGGGGCATTGGCCCATTTGAAAGAAAAAATAGCCACTCTAATCTCCTCCTTTGAAGGGATTTTGTATAATTTGAAATTATCCTCCTCAATTAAAAATATGAGAATTTCGTCTAAAGTTCTTCTTTCATTATCAAGATTAGGCATCTACTCAACCAAAATGAGTGATTCAGAGAAGTAAATCATTGAATTATTGATTCTTGTAATTCTAACTCCATTCACCTTGATTTATTAAATTATTTTAGACTACCTATGTTTTAAGGTAGTAAAGTAAAAATTTGGATCCCCACTTTTTAACCACACAATCCTGAACCTTTCCTTCTAATAATGTTTCTCCATAAAAATTATTGAATGGAGGTTAGAGACAAGGGAATTTTATTTCTTAAATAATTTATCATCCAACACACTTTATTGAATATCCTTCTAAATAAGCTCCAATTCACTATTGATCTCTTCATTAGCCTGAAATATATGACAAAAGGATTTTCTATTTCAATCCTAGATTTTAGTCTTAACATTAGAGATATTTTTGGTAATCCTATACATGGATGAGTCCTCAAACTTGGTATTCCACCATTCTAAAATTTTGAGTTCAATGTTAGGGTGGTTGGTCCACATTTTTTAGGTCTAAATGGAATTTTTTTTCTTCTTGCTAGGGAGTCAATAGAAAAAAAAATTGAGAGAAGGTATGGACCAATTATAGAAAGAGTGGAGAGAGAACAAGAGAAAAATAATAACTAATAAAAATATGATAGTATTTTCCAACCTGGCCTAAATGAGGAAAGGACTAATAAGCCTACTTGACCTATTGAAGTTAGTATCATTCAACTCTAGATCCATAGGGGTTTGATCATTAATAAATTTTGCAAAGTCCTCTCTACTATCCAATGAATTTTGGGACCCTCCTATCTTATCATTTTCCTTCAGATGATTATTAAATTCTCCCAAAAATAGCCACATGCTATGAGGATGGGAAGAGATTTTTCTATAAGTTCTTCCTTGTAGTTCAAGTATTAGAGGAATAAACATTAGAGGAAATCCAAGATTTGTTATCTCTGATGCAATATAGTTTAGTAGGTACATATAATGATTCAACATACAAAGCATCACCAACCACCACTTTGGGTTTCTAAAATGTAGCAATATCTCTAAAGGAACCCACAACATTAACTCCATCGAACCCATATTCCTTGAAAAATATATTCTTCAAAAGTCTTAACTTCTCAATAGGCACCTTAGTTTCTTGAATAAGTAAAATATCTTTCTTATGTTCCTTAACAATATTAGTGAAAATATCACTCTTATGAGGGTTATTCAAACCCTTGACATTCCGATATATGGTTTTCATTTTTTAAGTGGGGGCATGCTCTTCAAGCGCACGTTTGTGATTGTTTGTTGCAATCCATCCATAATATCCTCCATCATTTCTCTTTCTCTAGAATTTATTGTAGAAAATATTCCTGTTTTTTTTTCTTTAAACCATAGTCCACAATTTTTCTATTCCTAGTTTGGATCCTATTATGCATTTCCTTTCCTTTACATGGCTTCTATAGACCACATTGATAATATTGATGGCTTCCAATCTCACAAGTTTGTAAAAAAAAGTAAGCTCCCAAAACATTCATTGCAGCCCCAAAATACTTCCAATAACCTTTAGTTCCTTCTAATAGATTCCCACAATCTTTCCAAGCTTAGAAATAAAAATAAGAGGAATACCCAGATTCAATAACCTTCAGGTGTCACAACCCTCTTCTATCACTTTTTGATTTAAATACAATTCTATTATATTTTTGGTTAAGCTATTTAAATGATTGAATAAATGTTATTGAATACACACACACACACACTTGGAGAATATAATTCAAAAGGCATTATTTTTATTTATTTATTTTTCACTCCCAATTATGGCACATGTTGTAGGAAGAATAAGAAGCTTCTAGATGAATCTCCACCACCTTGCATGTAACTCCCCCCACTAAGTTTTCAATCAATTTGCATGAGTCCAACATTGGAAAAGAATCTCTTTTTTAATTAAATTCTCTAGATAGTGGAATTGAGGGATTTTTCTTATAAAATTGTATGCAAGTTTCAAAGAAGGGAGTTGATTATGTTTTGAAGGAAATTTCCCAAGTTTTTCTTTGGTAGTCTCATTTTTGTTGCAGGATTTTAAAGTTGTTGTTTGAAGGATCTCTCTCAAGTTGCAAGGAAGGATCAAAGGATAGCTAGAGGATTCAACATCAAGCTTTAGTAAATCAGGTTCTCTCCTTTTGTCATATGAGGAATTTGTATTTATCAAAAATATATATAGTTTCTAGATTCCTTAATTGAATATAGTTTCTGAAAGAAATCATTTTTTTTGCTAGATAGGAAGAAATCTATTTTGTTTTCTTTAAAGAAATGCAGTGATATAATTCTTTCTCTTTTTAAATACATATGCAGATTTCTCTTGCATATTTTATTTAATCTATTTAAAAGGTAGAAAATCAGATTTTTTGCTTTTCTGTTTTCTCTTGAAAATTAGAGATGATATTGAATATAAAAATAATAAATTATATGAATCTTAATATTTATTCTCTCTTGAATTCTTTTCTTTGGCTCTTCGAATGGAAATCTAAAAGTAAAATTTCATCCTTTAATTAAATTTTACTTCTCTGTGAACAGAAAAGTCTGATAACAAAATATAAACCTCACTGTACTCATTATTCACTGTGGAAAATATTATTCTTTTCCTCTCATAAATCTCTCTCTCTCTGAATGAAGAAATAAATCTCTCTTTGTGAATATTAGTGGAAAAATAGAATATAAATCCCTCTGTGCGAATATTAAATCTTCTTGAAAGGCTTTGTATTTCTCAGCATAAACCTGTTATCTGTGCATCGCTGGAGCAAATTATTTCTCTGTTTATTTCAAACTATTTCTCTGTTGTATTTTCATCCCTGTGATTAAATTATTATTTTCACTCTTACATTAGTATTTTTCTTATACACATATCTGTTTGTATACTCTCCTTTTATGCAATTTATTAATTTGGGAATGTAACCAATTATATATATATATATAATTTATTACAAACGAAAATGAATATATTTAATAATGCAAGCAAACTTAATACAAAAATCATACCCATTGAAATCCATTGAATGGTTTTCGGGCGGCGTGCAGGGTTGGGGAGGCGGTCAATGTAATCGCCGGGGAAGTGGTACCCTCCACTTCAAATTTATTACAAATGAAAATGAACATATTTAATAATGCAAGCAAACTTAATACAAAAATCATACCGATTGAAATCCATTGAATGGTTTTTGGGTGGCGTGCAGGGTTGGGGAGGCGGTCAATGTAACTGCTGGGGAAGTGGTACCCTCCACTTCAAATTTATTACAAATGAAAATGAACATATTTAATAATGCAAGCAAACTTAATACAAAAATCATACCCATTGAAATCCATTGAATGGTTTTCGGGCGACGTGCAGGGTTGGGGAGGCGGTCAATGTAACCGCCGGGGAAGTGGTACCCTCCACTTCCCCTGCGGTCACTATCAGGACAGTGGCCGCAGGGTATTGGAGGGGACCACGGGGTCCCCTCATCACTGCGGGCCTGCTTCCGCAGACCCGCAGTGATGATGGGACCCGTGGGCCCCACTCCCCACTAACCCCCTTAAACAAGATTTGCCTTCCTTGCTTTTATATTTATTTATTTAATTTTATTTAAGTTTTTTTTCATATATAAATATAAATGTATAAATTTCAAATTAGGAATTGTTAAATTCTTTTCTTAGAATAAATTTTTAAGTTATTAAATTTAACTTAGAAAAATTTATAAATATCGGGGATTAATGTGTAGTAAATTCCTAATTAATTTATCTTAAGTAAATTTTATATTTGTAAATTATATGATTAGAATTGTTCAATCCATTTAAAATCCATTGGGGCACTTAGTTGGCATTTAGCAATTAATCCATAGTAATATGATTTGAAGTTAAATTCTATCTTTGGGGCTAGTGGCTTATAAGCGGTATTCTTGCATGTAACTTACACTACCTTTGCCTCATGCAAATTGTTTTACATTGATTACATTTATTGGCGTTCCATCTCCATGCAAGTTTCACATTCAATTATTAATATGCAAGTTTCCTAAATGACATTATTATGCAAAGTTATATTTCAAGTTTTGAATAATAAATAATGTTAGTTACGTTTTTTTATTCCATGTAATTCATCAAGTAGTTATTTCAATTAATTGAGCTTTGCAATGTCTAAATTATACGTGTTCAATTCATAATTATTTTCCAAGCATGATGTTTATCATAAGTTAAAAAATTAAATAAAGGAAGTTGGAAAACCAAAACCTAGCAGCGTTCGGTATATACAGTGCCTCTGGGTCACGCTTACGGGTAATGCTGTCGTGTTGAACTACTGCACTTAATGCCTAATAAAGATGCATCAACAACGTCTGTGGCATCGTCCCTATAAATCGTCGGGGAGCAATAAGGGACACTTGGAAGTTAAAAATCCAAGGGGCAGGTAATCCCCCTTGGATCGATAATTTAATAAGATAATTCTAAAATGATCTTTCATCCGCTGAGTTAAACTATAGTAAACCCCTATAGGGATGATGAGTGAAATGCTTTTATGAAATTGATTTAATCTCGAAGATTTGTTGATAATTGGTCAAGGGTGACGCTTACGATAAGAATTAGGATCTAGTGTTTTAGGCCACAAGCAATAGGCCATCTTGAGCCTTTGCTTAAGCACTACCACCGTCGGTAGCAACCACAGAGAAACTGTCTGGGACATTGACCCTAGAATGGGTTGCGTACCCATTAATCAATTTACATCAAACCATAGAATAGAAAATAGAACTACATACTTTACGCCTTGATCCCGTGCCGAAGCGGGTATGTAGGCAGTCTTGGGATGGAGTTGTCCCTTGTACTTAGGCGTTCGTGGGTGGGGTCTAGGCTTGGTATAGAAGGATTGAATAGAATCCTAATTTGAAAGATAATTAAAATGGAAAAAGTAATTCAATGCATACTCGAAAGGAATCCCGTATGGATTCGCTTGACTTCCCGAGGCTTTAAGCCAAATTCCGAGGCGGAATTCAAGCTTGTATTATGTCATTTAATTACTCCTAAGGACGACGACCTCGATGCACTTCTGTTAGAAGAGTGTAGTACTTAGTGAGTGGCTCAGGACCCGAATGGTCCCAATGAGTCTAAGTCTCTGGCCAGAGCACCTCCTATCCCGATTGGATAGATGCCTACCCCATATGGGTAGATGCCTATCCTGTAATGGATAGATGGAATCTTATGTCCCGTATGGACAAATGCCTAACCCGTATGGTTAGATGCTCATCTCGGATGGATGAATGTCTAATCCAAATGGATGGATGCCTAGAGTATGCAATTGAATCAAACACAATGATTAAATTAAGCACACACACAAAAAAAAAAATGCTCAATTTTGTTGAGTTAATTATGGTGGGTTATTACATCAGGTTTGATACCAAATGTTGGGAAATAAACAACTTTATTAACAAAGATTGTGATGATCAATCTTTATCCAATAAACTAATCAAAGGATGAGATACAAGGTTGGGATAGTTGCAACATGAAAATCTAAAACTCATAAGAAAATTTGGAAATTAAGTTGCCTTAATAGTGGAAAAGCAAGATTAGATCCTTCTTTTTGATGCCAAAAATTAGCCTGCGGACCATGCTTAATAAACCTATCTTATGTGAGCTTATAACAAAAATAAATAATGATTAACATCAGTATAAGATATCAGAAGTAAGACATAAATTAGAAACATATGATCAACATATAGCACTAGATTTATGTGGATAAATCCTTGCGGGAAAGAAATCCACCGAAAAGAGAGGACAAACTTGCATTATCAACAATAAATGTGCTTACAATACAATCACTTCCATTCTCCTTTTTTCCTCCATCATAGCAACACCTATGTACATGTGAGCAACCTCCTTATGCCTCCCGCCTATGCTTTGTTGCTACAAGCAAATCTACATTCAATTGTCACATACATACTCTCTACATTCAAAGGATTGAATTTATAGAATGTCAAGGGCTCCAAAACCACTAATAAAGATGCCCAAAGAAGCCTCTTATTTCCTCATGACCACAACCCTTGGAACTCCTCCACGAAAGTAAAAAAGATACCAATTTGGCTCCAATGCCTTCCCTCCAAATTGGACGCCCATTCTTGCAAGATAAACATTATATTAAATCCAATAAATGATGGAACACCAAGAGACACTTGTTGCCTCTTCCATGCTCTCACTTGGAGAAGCACAAAGGTCACTCTTTTTTTATTTCCTAAGTCATTAAATATCTTATTCTTGACGTCATAAGTGGGAAAAACGATATTAAATAATTTTGTTAACAACCCACTTCTATTACTGCTAGTGGAACCCATCAACCCTTATGAGTGTATTACAAACAATGACGTGAATTAAATATTACAAATCATTTTTCCAATACATCTTAAGTGCCTTAGGACACTTTCCAAGAATGTTGGAACCATTTAATAGGATTTACAAGGTAGATGGGACCTTAATCCTAACAATTTTGCTAGGGTTATTATTATCTCCTTGATTAGCTTGACCATCCTTTGAATTAGAAGAGGTACTCGTAATGCCATTGGCTTTATCTACTACCTCCTTAGGGTTAGAGTGTGTATTTTTTTTGAGTGGGATTGACTTCTCCCAATCTGTTCTTTAGGATAGGGAAACATGTCCAATTGAGTTCTCCTAACATGCCCATCCTTCTTACATAAGAAACACACATTCAAACCTCCAAGGATTTCACTTCTATAAGAGAGAAATTTTCCCCATATTTTACTTCAATAATTTTAAAATATCTACATAGAGAGATTACAATTTTTGTATCCATATGGAAGAGTTTATTCCTAGATTCTTCAACCCTCATGACATTACCAATTGGAGATAAAAAGTTGAGGTGAAAAAACCCAAAGCTGAGAAGGAACATCTTTGAGAGTTACCCGTTAGGGCATTAGGGGGCCAAGTAAGTGCCCAAAACATGACATTACCAATGTTCTAGAACTGCCTTGATACAACCTTGTCTTGCATTGAATGGTTTTTAAGATCACGAAAAGAACACACTGAATCATTCGACAAAAAGAAATTTGGATTCCTAATTTCTTGAGCAACACACTGTTAAACCACTTGTCCATATATTTCCTTGCATGAATCTTATTGCAATCTAGGGAAGCAAAGAAAATGGATAATTTTTTGATGTATTATCATTTTTACTCAAAGTGGTTACCATCTCTACTGAATAAAAATAAGGTTGTATAGTTTCCTTTTCTCTGCTGGGTGTTTAGTCCTTCTTGTTTTGTACTTCTAATAGTTTTTTCCTCTGCTGAACGTTTAACCTTTCTTACTTTGTACTTCTCTTTGTTTTGAATAAATTTCTACCTATCTTTTAATTTAAACAAATGAGTAAGAAGAAATACTCGTCACAAGGTTCGAATTCGACAGCCATGAAATTCGACAAGGGAAAAATTCGAAAAAAAATTCGGATAAAATTCGCCTTCTATAATTTTGTTTATTTTTAAATATATGTATACTTCTAATAAATTATCAGAATAGCGACCCTTGTTGGAGAAAATCTGAGGCCGACCCAACAGTTGCAGACACCCATGACCCAATAGATACAAAGCATATACAAAGAATACCCACGACCAGCTGAATTGTGTTTAGAGGCGGATAGCAGTGCTTTATAGAGGAAATTCGATCAAATTCGAATTTTTTTATAAAAGTTTGAAATTCGATTAAATTCGAACCTCATCCATGAAAGTCGCTGTATCCTGTGACTTAGATTGACCCTTGTGTGCTGGCTCCCCTGTCCTCCACAAGATCGGATTTAACAAAGGCAGCCACTCTTGTCTCACTCTCTCATCTCTCATGAATTCTCATAAGAAAATATCATACATGTGTGATCAGTTGCTTAAAAGTTGTCATATTGCCGTTGCGTGAGAATCTTATAAAGTGAGTTCTGCAACTATGAGCAAAACGACGCAAAATAAACTTGGTACACTGTTGTCTATTAAAGTGAAGGTACCTGACACACACACAAATGCTTGCAAAAAGATGACTCATTTTCATATAAATATGTAGTTCAAGCATTCCGGTATTCCACAGTAACCATGCCTGTCAAATAATAAATTGTTTCATGGTTGTAATTTTTTTATATCAAATTTACAAAATTTTTTTAGTTTAATTTATATGAATGTAAGAATTTTAGTTTGATATTTTGTTGTTGAGAATTGGGAGTCGTTTATTATTCATACAAAACAGAATCTGATAAAAAATATAAAATCTGTAAATTATAATGGATTTTAACATAATTTCTAATGGTTCGATCCTCTTATTATTCCTTCTCAATACTGTAAAAAAGTAAAAAAATCTGTTGAAAAACAATTGCGTTATGCGATCTGGAGAATAGCTGAGATATTTATTATATGAAAGTCATTTAAGATTGCATCTAACAAGACTTGATTCTTAATAGACTTATCGAAAACCAATCAAATTCATTAATAAATGACGTGAGATAAACAAAAAAAAAATCCATCCCCATAAATATAAATTCTTACACAAATAAAAAAAAATCATAAGAACTCACAAGGAAACTCAAGTGTCATGGATTCTGATAAGAAATATGAACTCATCAATTGTTGCATCTGTAATCAATTGCACAAGAATCTCATCAATTATCCCATAAAGTGGTTTCTTCAATTATGAGCAAAAGAATAACTATATTCCTTAAAGTCTGAACAGGGCAATCTGCCAGTGCTCCAACCTTTTTATCTGCTGTTTTACATGTGATTTGTTGAGCAATCAGTCATAACAACAGACAAGTCATAAATAAAACTCGTACAATATAGTGACCTGACACACGCAAAAACAATGGCTGCAAAAAGATGAGCATCCCTCTCCTATAAAATTCTGGTGTACATGAACTTTAAGCGTTCGGGATTTTTTAAATATCAATCAAGTAAATTTTATTCAATTTTTTTATTGGAAAAAAATTACATGATGAGAATAGCAATACAAAATAGTAATGAGAATCTATTTTAAGAAGGTAGAAAGAGAATTATGAAGTTCTTTTTATTTCATATATTAATGCTTATGTATAAAGTTTTTTTTTTTCAATAAAAATGGATTATTCTACTAAATTTTTTTATTAATATTTTTTATTTTTTACATAGGATTCAAAGAGAATACCGGAGGAAAGAACCTTGGGAAGAAAACTTCCGGTCACAACTCATAAAATAAACCTATAGTATCTAATAGATCAGTTTATACATCCCGCCCAAAACCACATACAAAATGCGGTCATAACACATATAATATCAATTTTACATAGAGCCCATATGACAATTCGCAAACCCATCGGATAATTTTCAAATGTAGACTCCACAGCTGCTATCAATGGAAGAAGACAAAATTTTCCAAAGCCCTATGTCAAATCCCATGAGCCAAAAAAGAAAGTATCAAAAAAACCTTTGGAAAAACAATATTGTATCAAATACCATGAGATCGAACTCTTCTCCAGACAATGAACATGAATACTTGAAATGAAAGGGGAAAGCGGGAATAATTATCATCATAAAATTTTACATCAACATTACTCAAGAAAATCACATAACTATTGCTGCAAACCTTCCCATACCCTAGAAGGAATTTCCTCAAAACCCACCTCTCATTGATTAGCATTGCTATCAATGGCTAAATTTGTCAAATAATCCGCAATCTTATTAACTTCTCTGTAACAATGGGATAACAAAAAAGATTCAAACAATTCTAATTTTTGTAAAATGAGATCAAGTATATATTGCAAATTCCAACAATTTGGTTTCTTTTTCATAACACACTGAATAATCACCATAGAATCACCTTCAATTCTTAAGTCCTTAATTCCCAAAGAGATTGCCATATCCAATCCAAAAGACAAAGCATGAAATTTCGCATAATTGTTAGTTTTAAAACCAATAGCATGACACTTAGCTCGAATACAATTTGCATTGTGATCATAAATTACCAAGCCTACCCTAGCCGGCCCAGGGTTACCATGAGAGGCCCCATCAAAATTTAGTTTAAAGTGCCCCTGCGGAGGAGGTTTCCATCTAGCAGAGCATCTCTTACCTATTGCATCATTCTTTATTAAAATTGAACCATGAGAGGGTAAAACCGACAACATCTTCCAAACTCTAGTAACTCTACTTATCCCAATGCGAAAAAGAAGTAAGATTTTCCAAATTCTTATAAATAAATGACAAAGCAACCTCAGAGATTGAAGACTCAAGTTTTAATAGAACCTTTGACACATGAGAACTTGTTTTTTTAAATATCCTGTTGTTTCGCTCTAGCCAAACATTCCAAATCGCAATAGATGGAGATGTGATCCAAAGGCATGCATAAAAAGATGAGGCAAACATAAAGGGCCAAGATCTAAAATGGGAAATGAGATCCTTACCAATAACAAAGGATATATTTAACTTTTCAAACAACCACTGCCAACATTCATAAGCATAATCACAATGTAGGAACAGGTGTGAAGACGATTCCAAATTTTTGTTACAAAGGACACAAGAGAAAACAACAGTAATACCAAGCTTGTCCAGTCTTATATCTGTAAGGACTCTGCCCTGAACTGCCAACCAAGCAAAGGCTCCAGCTTTAGAAAGACAAGCCGAATGCCAAAACAACTTATAAGGCCAGGATGATAAATCTTTAGCAACCATAAGAGAGTTGTAACCATCTTTAATAGTGTACTTACCATAAATATTCTTTGTCCAAATAAGTTCATCCTCATAATAAAAAAGAAATACAATTCTATCCCCCAAAATATTCTCAAAATCTGATTTCATACTTTGATCAACATCTAAGAAATCAATTGACTTCCATCTAGCTAGCTTAAGGGGTCCACTAGTGACAATTTCAAAATAATCTGCTACAAAAACACCCCAAAGGGAGGAAAGAATAGTGATTAGAGGAGACCAATTCCTAATATTCACCAGAGGTGTGTGTCCATTCCATACTTCATCCCAGAATCTGACCTTTCTACCATTATGAACGATCCATGAGAGATGAGGCAAAATAACTGATCTACATTTACAAAGGAAATTCCAAATAGCAGAACCCGAAGGCAAATTTGAGACTTAAAAAATATACTCTCTCGGTCCATTATTTAAATATTTGGGAAACATAATCTGTGCCCATAAGGAGCTAGGCTTGTCATATAATTTCCAAACCAACTTAGCACCTAAGGCTAAATTCTGATTCTCCAGACTCCGAATTCCTGTTCCCCCAAGTTCCTTAGGCAAACATACCTTATCCCATGCAATTAAAGGGAGTTTCTTCTTGCCATCTTTATTATTGTTCCAAAGAAAATCTCTAAGAGTATCCTGTAAACTAACAATAACTGCTTTTGGAGACTTCAAAATAGACATGAGATAAATGGGAACGACAATCAAAACAGACTTGATGAGAACAATTTTATCCGCCAAAGTTAACCATCAATGATTCCATGAGAGAATTCTTTTAGAAATGACCGAAATAATCTTATCCCAAAAACCAATCTTATCCTGCTTAACAAAGAAAGGAATCCCAAGGTAAGTACACGGAAGATTTCCAGTCTCAAATCCCCAAAAGGATTGCAACCTATGCTGAACCAGTTGTGATGTATTAAGGAAGAAAATATTTGATTTATCACCATTCACTTTCTGACCAGAAAACGATGCATAATTCTGTATTATTCCTTTAATCACTTTTGCCTCAACTAACGAAGCATGTCCAAATAACAAAGTATCATCTGCAAAGAGATAATGAGAAAAACTTTGGGGAATATTCTGAATCCTTATACCTTTCCAAATCCCCCCCACTTTAGCAGCCCTAATAGCCCAACTAAAGGTTTCAGCTAAGAGAATAAACAAAAAGGGAGAAAGGGGATCTCCCTGTCTCAAACCCCTGGAGGAAGTGAAAAATTACAGGGAGAACCATTAATTAAAACTGAGAATCTTGCAGAAGAAATACATGCATGAATCCATTTGACCTAGGCTTTGGAAAAACCCAACTTCTCAAGAACAACACACAAAGGCCCCCACTCTACTCTATCATAAGCCTTCATCATGTCTAGTTTAAGTATCATGGCCGGGGTTCTTTGGGTGGAAATAGAATGCAACACCTCATGTGCTACAATTGCACCCTCTGTCATCTCCCTTCCAGGAACAAAACCACCTTGCTCCAATGAAATGATCCTAGGTAGAATTTTTGCCAACCTAAGGGAAATTGCCTTCATAAATATCTTATACAAAGTGTTACATAAAGCAATGGGATGAAAGTCAGCAAAAGTCTTAGTATCCTCTTTTTTAGGAATAATTGCAATCATTGTAGTATTAAGTTCTTTTAAAACATAACTATTTCTCCTAGCTTCCTCGAGAGCCAATAAAACATCATTTCCCACAAAATCCCAACATTTCTGAAAAAATAAAGGAGTAAAACCATCTGGTCCTGGAGCTTTATCCGGATTCATGGCAAATACAACACTCTTAACTTCTTCTAAGGAAAAGGGAGACATCAACATCTCATTGTCTTCCAAAGATACTAAAGGAGGAATATTAGATATAATATCAATGCTGAGATTTTCATTTTCCGAAGATAATAATGACTTTAAAAACCTAACTGCCTTTGAAGCAATGTCCTCCGGCTGTGTCAATAAATTCCCATTCTGACATTGAATACAAGATATCCTATTCTTACATCTTTTAATCTTAGTTGAAGAATGAAAAAAATTTGTGTTCCTGTCACCATCTGAAAGCCATAACTCTCTAGATTTCTGTCTCCAATAGATTTCCTCTTTAGCTAACACCTCCTCAAGCTGTAATTTTAATGACTTCAATTCATCAAAAACTTGTGGCACCATACCATGTTGAAGCACATGAGTATTAAGACACTCAATCATATTTTGAATCCTTTGTTTCTCTTGAAAAATGTTCTTAAAATGTGAGATATTCCATTCCCTAATATTCAATTTCAAATAGCTTAACTTCTTAGCAATCTGAAACATACGGGACCCTGAACAAAAAGGATCAGAATTCCACCATTTCATAAGCAGAGGCAAAAAAGAAGAATCCCTAAACCACATGGGCTCAAATTTAAATGGAGACTTAAAAGAAGCCCTATCCTCAATAACTAAAAGGGAAATTGGAAAATGATCAGAACCCAAGACCGGTAGAATAGAGTAATAGAATTCAAAATTTGAATCAATCCAATTCGTAGATAACAAAAACCGATCTAATCTCTCAGCAATCTGAGAAAAATCCCTTCTCATGTTTGTCCATGTGAAAACCCCATTCTGAGACTTACAATAAAAAATGCTCATATCAGAAATGAAATCCCCAAAGTCATCCATAATCCTTTTATTAGGTACAACACCTCCTCTTTTCTCATCTAAATCAGTGATAGCATTAAAATCACCCCCGAAGATAATAAAGGAACCATGTCTTAAGGGAGAAGAAATCATCTTTAATACCCCATAACTTACTCTTTCCTTGAATTCCCAACGGAGCATAAATGCTAAAAAGCCAGAATTTAACCTTCAAAATCTTGTTTATAACTAAAGTCAACATCCAATTTGTAGCAGATGCCACTAGCTGTACCTCAATATTATAATTATTTCAAAGCAGTGCCAAACCTCCTGAAGCACCACAAGCAGGAGAAGAAAGAAAATTCCACCTTCTCCAAGATGAAAAAACTAAATCAGCAGACTCCTTTGACAACTTTGTTTCTTGCAACATAAAAATATCACACTTAAATAAGTCCATCTGGGACTTAATTAAGTGTCTCTTTTAAGCCCCTAACATTCCAAAAAATAATTCTCATTGTCCTTGAGGGGAGGCCAAAGCTCCCCTCTTCCCATTAATCGGATAATTTTTGCTTTCCCCAAAGCAACCTTGCAAATTACGTTTCACAATCCCTGATCTTGTCATAGGAGGACTAGTCACAGATCTTTTACTCCTCTTTCTTTTTACACTTACAGGAGTTAGGCATGTTTTCTTAGGCCTACCAAGAGAGATTGAACGCCTGCCTTGCCCACCAACAGGAGAAAGCGACAAAGTCTTTTGAATTCCAGCATCACTTTCCATTTGAGTCTTAAGATTATTTGGGGGCCTACCTCTCCCAGGAGAAACCACTGATGGTGAAAAAACCAGAGTTGTTTGGACAATTGGTAAACTCTTGCATGACTTTGGAGAAGCCAGGATAATTGGATTATCTTCAAAACCCAACTCCGTTGTAGCCAAAACTGCAAAAGGATTAGTAGATGCAGAAATTGGAAGGGTCAAGTCTATACCCCTCAAATCATTCTCAATTGAACAAACAACTCTATCAGTAATACCCTCATCCATCTGATGTGCATAATTGTTAAAATTGTCATTTACTTGTTGTACCAGATTCTCATTTGGCATAATAACAGGGACAACCTTTGACGAATTAATATTAGTTGAAAGCTCTGTTTCTCTTCTTTTTCTTTTTCTCAATCTCACCTCTGGTGAGATTCACTCTTTCTGTCGTGATGGATGACTTGTATTGGGTACAAACCTTTCCCATGCTTATCTAAATTAAGATATTCAAAACAATCAATATAGAACTTAAAATATCTAGTTATTTGAGGCTTGATGAATGAATGGTATTTTCTACACCTTTTTATGATTTAAAGAGATTTAAGTTTTTAGTTTACATTATTATTTGTTGATATATTTTATGAGTAATAATTTATAAGTGTTGCACTATAATATGTAGATAATTCATACATATGTGATGGTAGTTATTGATTAGTTTTAGGTTTAAGAATAGGTTATAGTCATTATAGAAGTTGGAGTTTTTTATATTAGAATTCAAATATTTTGTTTGGGTATAAATATATGTAAATCTAAGTAAAGAATATAACAAAATTTTGTGTGTACATCTCTCAGCTCGTAGTTTTACATCTCTCAATTTTAATATGGTATCAAACCATACTTAGTGTTAACTTCTTATTGGGGAGAGGCTAGATCATATAGACTTATATTATGCACCCTATATTGAGAATAAAGTGAATACTTTTCTTAGTTAATACAATAGATAGATAGATAGATAAATTATGTTGTAACACAATAGTTTGAGAGTAAGATTTCACTCTTGTATGAATGTTATTGTTAGCACTAATATTTTTAATATTTTTTCCTACTTAGTGTTAAACGTCTTATTGGAGAGAGGTTAGATCTTATAGACTTATATTATGCACCCTATATTGAGAATAAAGTGAATAGTTTTCTTAGTTAATGCAATAGATAGATAGATAAATTATGTTGTAACACAATAATTTGAGAGTAAGATTTCACTGTTGTATGAATGTAATTGTTAGTAATAATATTTTTAATATATTTTTTTAGTTTTCTTTAGTTTTTTTTAGTTTCCTAATGCATATGTTTTTAATCAAATTTTCACATGCAAAACATTATTAACTTTTCTTAAAGTTTAGATGCAAATTTTTTAAATAAACATGTTTGAATTTTTTATTTTTAAAAAAAATTTCATTGGCTGAAAACATTTGAATTGATATAGGCCATTAATGTGTTAAATGGATGTTTTTTTTGAAAAAGAGAATCAAATATTATTTTAAGTAGGCCTATATAGTAATGAAAACGCAAACTTGCACAAATCTATTTCAACATAAAGGATTTAGTTTTTCAATATGAACATGAAATATGCTCTCTAGGTGGCTTTGGTAACTGCTAATTGGATAATGGAGCTCATTAATTCTAGTCTACAATTTCAACCCCGTTTTGAAAATTGATTAGGGTTTGTCAACTTTTAAAAATATCGTCGGTTTTTAAATTTGTGTTTTTTTTGACTTTGGTGATAGATAATACAAATTATGGGTTGTAAACCTGTGGGTTTTTTAGTACAATTTTATTTGAAAACCCATTTCTTAAATTGTTTAGATGCATTTGCAAACTTGTAAGTTTGTTTATAATCTTACCAACTCTATGGTATATAGAATTTGTTTATAAATTTAAAATAAATTATAATAATTTTTTAATAATAGTTTATCTTTTCTTGATTTTTAGATTTATTTCTATTTTATTTTTTCTTTCCTATTATTCAATATTTTTTCGTACTTGATAGTTCAAGATGTAATTTCACTTGATTGAAAAAACAAATCTGGAATATTGTTCAAGGGAAAGAGTCAAACCTTGATGCACATTGGACCTACTAGTTGAACACTTGAACTTTGAGCCTTTGAAAATTGGATGTGAAGATTTCAAATCACTCAGTTTTGATAGTATTTTACTTGGGAAGGCCTTTTAGATCCATATCTTTGAATATGATGCCACATGAACATATTTGTTTGTTGAAGTGTCTAAGAAGACCCAAAAAATAAAGGATAAATTGTTAGTTGTGCATTAAGCTATGTTTTGTTAGTGTGTTGTTTTGCATCACATGATTTGTTGCTTTTTAGATCTAAAAAATACAATTCATTCAATTATAAATATTCATGATCATAGTAGCAACTTTAAAGTTACTACTAATACTATACTCTTCAAAATATTACATTAAATCAACAAATACTGTCACATCTTTCTATTTTTAGATTAAAACAACCCAAATAAATAGATGTACACATCTTTGTCATTGTATGGCAGAATACAACAAAATGAATAACCACACATCTGCACCAAAAGTCACTCTTGACTAAACAATTATATGTCAAGGAGATCCCAATTGTTAAAACATAAATTTACTTTGAAAACATTATTGCACTGAAACCACCTTCACTTGCAGCAATTGAAAGTAAATTACCTATCAATTAAAGCTAAAAGTCTAGGGGAAAAGCACCAATAGATAGCATAGTTCCAATAACCATCACCTTATTGTCATGTTGACCCCCCAATAGCGGTCATAGTGAAAACACCATTAATAAATTTGTTTTGTACCAATAGCAATCATCTTTTGCAATTAATTGGCCCATTTGTGCACCACTATTGGGACATTTGTCAACAAGTACTAGCGATTTTGTACACTTTGAAATGTGTACTTTTTGACTTTTGTGCGCACACCTAAAAAAAAAATCAAAATCCGATATACCGTTTAGAATCTGTGGATGCACAAAATTAACTATGACTACTACGAATGCTCTTCCCCTATAATTCCAATCACAGTTCCTTCCCAGAGTGAAATTCATGAGAACAGCAGAATATCCATATATCAGAGAAAAGTTTTCCTGGTTTTATTAATCCGAGGAAACAAAAGATAAGAGTGAGAGCTGGATCCATAGACAATTTCCTAGGCTTCATTACAGACAAATGTAGTAAACAATACTTATATATATGCTGCACGGAAGTGTATGGTCTTGTCTTTAGCCAGCTTTATTAGGTATCTGAAATTTCTGTCATCACTCAGATAAGAGTGACGCACTCGAGCGTTTTCAAGAATGGCACCTCACTCACTCTCTTATCTTCATAAATTATTGGAAGTTAGGGCTATCCAAGAAATCGTGCCATGTACGTCAAACTACGAACTGAAATCATTGAAACCTAATTTATTTTTGACAATGAAATTGGCCGAACTTTTGGGCAATAGATTTTTGACTAGTGGGCACCAGTAATTGCTGTCAAATCCATGGTGGGGTTGAGTAATGAGTTTAAGCCCCTCCCGTGTAGAATTCTTTCAGTAAAAAGCTTGGAATGAATGTGGTCCTTTTGAGTCCAAGGACCGATCGAGAACATATACAATATTTTTTTGGTTTTTTTCTAAATCTTTCGTCATCTTCGACGATGAAATGTTTAGGGTTTTTAATGAGAGAAGTGGAAAAACAAGGACCCCAATCTTTACAAACACTGTCATAAGACAGAAGAAAACAGACCCACAGACCCACACTGACTAGAAACAAAAATCTAACAGCTCATGGACAACCAATAGCTTATGTTATCCTTTAATTTCAAAGCTATTTATTTTATAATAGATAATCTAATTGAATAACAAAAAGCACAGAGAAATTGATAGGAAATAGTTACAGACAAGAGTAGATAAACAACATTAGGAACTTGTTACAACATGCAGTGAAGATACTTGAATACAGACTATTTGATATAATAGTAAGGATATACGTATAATGATATAATATTGGTGGCCTTTTCTATGGTTCTCCTGTCTTTGAATTGTGTTTCAGCAGGTTCATTTCTTTTTAGTAATTTTTAGAGTATGCTGTATGTTTATTTATTCAATGTTTCGGATCATATTCAATGTGCATTTTTTTCGTGCATTTTTTTGGTGATGATGGATCATAGTGTTATAAAATATCTCAATCAAATAAACATACACAATTTATTCTAAAAATTTGTATCAATATGAATTGTATAAAACTTATACCTTCAATTATTTATAATTTTTTAAAAATTGTGTCTTGATAGTCATATCTGTGATGTTTTTATGTAAATTTGTATGAAATAGTGCATTCCTTTCAAGTATTCTTTCTTGGTCACGATATGAGATGCTTTTCCTTCCTACCACTACTTAGATTACATCCCTCAGCATAATAAAACAAACATTTATGTATTTTGCCATCAATATAGACATACTCTTTTATTTTTAATATTAACTATTTACCAATCTGAACATTTTTTTATCTAGCTCAAGTACTTCTTTATTTATGATATAGATGCTTTATTCTTATTTAACATAAATTTTACAAAACTATTATCCTATGATTATATGACACTTAGTGAATGACATATGTAGTGAATGATAGACATGTCTCATACTATGTAATCACCTACAATTGAATGTATCCTTATGCTCAAAATACATTCCAAGATAATATTTATACAGTATGGACTACATGACTATCCTCTTTTCTTATATCGGACATTTTCTTTCCCATATACATAAGATAAGAAATCATGTTCAATCAAAAGGAACATTATGTAGATAAGTTACAATTCCATTCAATTTTGATAAGAAAAATTTCCATCTTCTAGAGTTGGCTAAAACAATTTGAAGAACATATAATCTTTAAACCCAAAAATATTTGTTCAAAATGTGAGCCCTAACTAATTTTTTAAAACATGCTTCTATCACAAGGATAATTTACATTACACATCATATTTGACTTGATAGGTTGATAATACTCTCTTGTAGTCTGAATAACAAAAAATACATTATAAGATATAGTTCAATTCACTTCACACATTCACTCACACATTAATTCAATGCAATACAATAAGATGTTTGTGATGCCTTTAAACTTGTCACATAGAGAATTCCAACATACATCACCATGTAATGGACTCACAAGTACTTGATGATATGATGTAAGATTCCAAGGATCTCACCAGTATATAATACTTCATAAACCACATGCACAAAGTTATTAGGTTGATCAAGTCCATTAAAAATATATAATAAATAAAATATGGTAAAAATTATCCCACAAGACATCTCAAGCAAAAATAGAATACAAAATAATTACCATGCTTATAGAGAATTTAGCAACCTATTAAAAAATTGGACCATAATAATTGTTGGGAATCTCCTCATAAAATAAAAAAAACTTGAGGCACATAAGTAGAGGAAATATTATGAGTCATTGTCATAAATGTATCCCTAGGCATGTAAGAAAATGAACTATTATATTACAAATTCCTAAAATCTTCCAATATGTGAATGTGCCATAAAATTGGTGGGATCTTCAAGCACCTAGATTGATGCATGGTATTGTTAGATTGTGTAAGAAATAAAAAATGATTAGCATAAAGTTATAATCTAAAAATAGTGTTGTTTTTTAAATGTTGTTCTTCCCTTGTAAAATCTAACATGTCCTTATGTTTGACATGAAGAGAAATGATTTAGATCTTATAAAAGTAATTTTTATACCAACCAACTCATTCGAACAATATCATCATAGTGTCCTAAGTTTACGAGGTAAAAATGATCTCAAAAACTATGGTTTATTTACCAACAATGTAACCTAGGATACTCTCAAGTAGCAAATCTAGATGTTGGTTTTTCTATATAATATCACTACCTTATCCAACCAATTAAGTAACTTCACATAGTGTTCAATAGCAATAATAAAAATATTAATAATAGGATAGTTAATCCACCTAGGTAGGCACATATTAGTGTAATATTGTGAGTTGGAACTCTCTTGAAAGAATAGTGGGGAATGATGACTTGGAAATTATTTAGTTTTAGGAAGAAGGCAAAATAAGAAATGAAGTAAAAGCAATGTTACCCTTGAAGTTGTGGAAGGGATAATAAATGTCTTCTTGACATTGTGGGAGAAAGTGGAGAAAAGATGGGAGGAGAAATTGTGAGTATAAAAAAAATTTGATTGATTTCATTGTATGAACAAATGTATATATATTTAAATAGGAGGAAATGGTTCAACCATTGGAATAAATTTTAGCAACTACAACGTAATAGGGATCTGGAAAAGTATTAAGCAATGCAATAACTTATCTTATGCCAAAATTCCCCCCTTATTACATTGTTCCTAAAAAACACCCTTGATTGTTGATTACATAAAATGAATACACATTTTTTAGATGATCTTTCTCTGAAGAAACAGTTATTGAATCAGGTGGACCTCCCTCAAGCTGCCTTGTGATCCTCAAAAGGGTGTAGCTTTGGGTTGAATTCTCAAGTTATTAACCCCAAAATATTGAATCACAAGTTCCCAAATTATTTGACAACGATCTATATTGAGTTGTGACAGAGTTCCACCAAGTTGTCCGATGACCCTCAAAAGGGTATAATTCTTGATCACAATCTCATAAGATCACTAGAAAACAATCCATATTGAGCTCAACACCAAATCCATTACCTGTCTCAAAAAATAAATCTTCACAATACATGTATTTTCCTTAAGTTTGTCAGCACCAACAAAGAAATCCAAAAGAAAAGCAAGAAAATAAAGCCAAAAATGCTTCTCATGCAAAGCACCATCTCAAAGTGAGAAGCTAGCTTGAGATGATGGAAATTCCTCCATCTTCCACTACCAATAGCCTTTAAAGTGTCCCTATTACAATTTACCCATATGGTGTCTTAGATGAATCTTTGGAGGTCTCGTGAGGTGTAGCAAAGATAGCCCTAAAAATCCAAAAATAATTATTTGAAGATCCATTAAAACCTTCAATGTTTTGGTCAATTTTAGCATGGATGACCCTTAAAAAATATCAATATATTGTCACCACTTCTCTAAACCAAATGCCAATTACATGCAATCTTTTTTATCAATGTAGGTAGCACTAAATAAATATAATAAATTTAATTTTCTTTCATTTCCTCTTAGGATATCACTGCATCTACTTCTAGGCATGAAAAAATAAACAATGTAGGGGAAACTAGTCTTCCTCATCTCGCTCAATGACTAGAAGGAAGCTATTGCCTACTTAACGCCTTTGCAGGTTCAAACTCACCATCATCCTTTAGTGTCATATTTTCCTTAGCTTCTAGATTAACTATGATTCAAGAGGATTACTTAACTAAAAAATAAAACTAAATGATATTGTTTCAATACTCGCTACAGAGAAGGACAAATTGGTTCAAATGGGTATAATAAAACCCTCTAAGTTACATGCCTTAGCTATAAATCAAGGCACAAAAGAACATAAATGGTGTAGTAGCAATATAAGAAACAAAACAACCAAGGAGAGAAGAAGAAAGATAAGAAGTTTGCTACTTCAAAAGCAGATTACCAAACCTCTTTGTCAAAAGGCGAACAACCTAAGAAGGAAAAGATCAAGTACATTCTTACTGTAAGAGATTTGGCACATGATAAAGATATGTGTTTAAAGAAATAAATTGATCACCTTGCATATCCTTTAGAAAAGAACAATATCAAGGTGCCTGATTTAGTCAAACAAGGTTTATCAAAAGGATCTTCAAAGGACACAAAGAAGAGTAAAGGGAAAGGAAAGGGTAAGACCCTAGTTGTTGTTGCTTCAAAATCAAATTCTTGGATCATTAACTTGGGTTCTTTGAACCACATGGCCTCTTCAAAATATAATTTCACATCTTTAGAGCCTTGTTCTATGCCTAACATACTAATGGGTGATGGTCCACTCTTGTTGAATTGCATGGGAGAGGATATGTTGATGTGGATGAAGGAACATTTGAAGATATCCTTCGTGTTCCATATTTATCAACTAATGTCCTATCTATTTATCAAATCACTCACACTTACAGTTTTGGAAATTGATTTGAGTCCACACTAGATATAGTGGTAATCAATGAAATGCATAATGGGTCTATTGTTGACAAAGTTTATCATCAATCTCGATTTTTATCAATTTTCTTACTTTCTTCCTAACTCTCCTTTGGAAATCTTACTCACTCATGCAAATGAGGTGATTTGTCAATAGTTTGGCCTCTTAAACTGTAGTTACTTGCAACAACTCAATCATTAGTACAAGGTTTTAGGTTTCCTTTCTATTCATTTTTTTTATGGAGTTTTCTAGGGATGCACTCTTGGTAAGCATCCTAAGGAGAAATATGATAAAGGCAAAGCATGGAGAGCTACACAACTATTGGAGTTGGTACATAGTGACTTGGTAGGACCATTTCCACAACCATCTTTCAATAGGGATAAATATGTCTTGACATTCATTGATGACTTTTCTAGATATACATAGGTTTACTTTCTCAAACAAAAGTTTGAGGACTTTGAGAATTTTCTAGATTTCAAATATTTTGTAGAGAAAAAATATGGGAAGTTCATTAAGATTTTGTGTACAGATAATGGGGGTGAATATGTTAACAATCAATTTGAATAGTTTTGTGGTTTATAAGGTATCAACATGTAACACATAGTTACATACAAACCCCAACAAAATGGTGTTGCATAATGCAAGAACAAGTCCTTGAAGGAGATGGCCAATTGTATGATTCACTCCAAGGCCATTAACTATGTGTGTTACATCTAGGATCAAGTTCCTCATAAAGCTATGAAGGGCGTAAATCCTTTTTCAAGCTTGGACTAGTCGAAAACCCACAATTAAGCACTTTAGATTATTTGGTTCTCTTGCATGGGCCCACATTTCGGTAGAGAAACACAAGGCTATGGATCTGCAAAGAAAGCCTTACATATTAGTTGGGTATCTAAATGATGTCAAAGGGTGTCAACTTCTCCATCCCACCACTCATGAGTTGTTCATTAAGAGAAGTGTTTTTATTTTAGGAGAGTTCTTATAGTTCTTCTCATACCACTTCTTCATCCATAATCACATTGGAGACATCACATTATGATGATTAATTCTTTGTCCAGGATATTAATCCTCCTAATCTTGATGTGGATTCTTCTTCCTCCACTTTAGATGGTGACAATGATGACGAGGATTCAAATTAATCTCCTATTAATCATTTTGAGGTTGATGATTCTCCCTCTAACTCTCTAGCCTCAGTGCCTCTTTGGGCTCAACATTTATTTGAGTCAGTAGGTGATTGGCTAGGTGATCCATTAGATTCTATAAGAACATGAACACAATTTCAGCTGGCTCCACATATCTTCATTGCTTCAACTTTTGATTCAAAATCTTTTTGAAAAGCTTTAGGTATTCTTGAATGGGATGTTGCAATGCAAGAAGATTTCAATTCTTTGGAGAGGAATCACACATCAGATTTAGTCCATCTTCCTAAGGAAAGGAAACTTGTTTGATGCAACTGGATATATTGAATTTGTTTTGTAGTAGATGGGTCAGTTGATAAGCATAAGTCTCACTTGGTAGAAAAAGGATTCTCCTAGGTTCTCGAGATTGAATCCTTTGACACTTTTGCACTAGTTGCTAAGATAAATTTTGTTCTACTTGTCCTTGCTATAGATTTAGCCCATCATTGGGAAGTTAATCAGATGAATGTGAATAGTGTCTTTCTTCATGATGACCTTTGGGAGGATATCTACATGGATCAACCATAGGGGCTCATTCTAGATCCCTCACTTGTGTGTCAAATTTGAAAGTCTATGGCCTCAAACAAGCTCCTCGAGATTGGTATGCTAAGATGGACTCATTCCTTCTGACAATGTTTCACTCGATGTCATTTTGATCCAAACGTATACATTCTGAATCAAGACATTGAAACTTTAACATTTAGAGTTCTTTATGTTGATGACTTGTTGATCAAAGGGAGTCACTCATCCACCATCAAGGCAATCAAAATTGCTCTACATGATACTTTTCTGCTGTCAAACTTGGGTCTTTTGCATTATTTCTAGGGGATTGAGATTATTGAGTATGCACTTGATATGTTGTCTAAATTTTACATGATTGACTCTAAGCCTGCACTGACTCCATTTTTTTCAAGGGTCAAACTTGAGGCTAAGTGCTCTTCACCCTTGGTTGATGGCACTTTATATTGACATCTTCTTGGGATTCTGATCTACTTGACTCATACTAGATCCAATATTTCATATGTTGTGGACATGCTGTTTCAATTCATGTAGGAGCCAAATGAGTTGCATTAGAAAGTAGCTAAGTGGATCCTCCACTATACTAAGGGTACCCATAATTATGGAATTTAGTATGCAACAAGCAAAGATATTGACTTGGTGGGATATATAGACTTAGATTGGACAGGTGATTCTTAGGATTACAAGTCTACTTTGAGGTATTGCTTATCACTTGGTTTTGGTATAATTTGCTGGTTGAGAAAGAACAATCTACAATATCTCTGTTATTAATAGAGACTAAGTATCGAGGGATATTTAATGCTACCACTAAGGCTACTTGGCTATAGAATATTCTCACTAACTTTGGTATTCCAGTCAGAAAGCCTACAATCATCTTTTGTGATAACCAGAGTGCTATACAAATCTCAAGAAATCCAATCCATCATGTGGGGACAAAAAACATTGAGGTACATATGCATTACATTCGGGAGTTGATTCAAGAAAGCATCGTTTATCTTAATTATTGTTCTACATCAGAGCAGACTACAAGCATCTTCACCAAAGCATTCACCAAAATCAAGTTCCTTCATTTGTGATATTTGCATGGGATGCGACAGTTGTCTACTTAGGAGGGACTTTTGTTAGAGTTACTTGTCTCTGTTGTCATTGATGTCAATCTGGTGGTTCAGATTGATGTGGAAGATAGGTATGTATTTTGTATTGCAGACAATGGAAGATAGGTATGTACGATGCGAATGGTATAGATTGTTGCATCTCTGATATGTCTAATGCTCTAGAATTATGTATTGATAGTATGAGAGTTTTTGTGCTCCAAAATTTTGTGCAACAATTAGAATATTTGAGGTTTGTAGAGGTCTAGATTGCTCCATGTTTCATGTTTTCTTGTTGTGCGTTTGGGATTATAATATTCATACACGTGTCTATGTTATTTTATCTTGGCATGTGTTGTTGTGCTTCGAAAATGTGTTTTGGTCATGATGTCTCTCAGTTTGAATTGTCCCCGGATGTTCTATCTTTGGCCTGGTGATTGTGGTGTTTGATAACATGTTGTTGCATTGTGGTGTGGTCCACTTTTCATTCCTTTCTACTGCAGGAATGCTTAGTGGAGACCTATTTTTTATATTACGATTTATTATCTCCTTGGCCGACTTGAATAATATATTTTGGTGATCGGTGTATATATAAAATCACTTGTAATGAAAATTTATCAAGAAGGATTAGCAGAAGGAAGTTGATGGTAAAAGGAAGATCTATCTCTGGCAATGTGAAGTGCTTGATCAGTGTGTTTTTTTGCTAATGCTATCATGTTGTTTGGTACTGGTGGCAGTGAGCCTAATATTTCTTCTGACATTGCAACATAGTGACAGTTGTGCCTCTTGTGGTGGATTCTTTCTTTCTTCCTCTAGGCAACGAGTCCTTCTTTTTCTGGCAGTTTTAGTCGTGCAGTGAGCCCACCCACAATGAGCATTTCTGGTAGTGATCCATCTTGTAAAAATGACCTTAATCGGTGTCACCCTAATAGGTGTTTTTATATTAAGAAATAACATTCTCCGTGGTTTTTCCCTTCTTGGGTTTTCTATGTCATATTTGGTGTCTCTTATGTGTGTTCTATACATGATATCATTTGTTCATGGTTATGCAATCTGAAACCTATATTTGTCGGATATGTTTCCATGAAATTTTTAATAAGTTTTAATTAATAATTGATTCACCCTCCCTCTTAGTTATCCAAAACATTCAATAATTGGTATAGAGCTTTGGTTCCTAGAAAGCGAGTCTAACTGCTCAAGGAGATTGATGACACATAAATTGACTATCCCTACCTTTGAAGGATGTGACTATAGTTTCTGGAAAGTAAAGATAAAAGGATGTTTGATTTCTCTAAGTTACAAGACTTGGAAGGCCATGGAGACTAAGTATTCAACATTGACAAAAGTAACCTACTACACCAAATGAGATCGAAGCTTATGAAGAAAATGAGTGAGCAAGGTATGTTATCTTTAGTGCTTTATCTAAAACTGAATTAGTGAAGGTTGCTTCTTTAGACACTGTTTATGAATTTTGGGAAAGGTTAAAAATATGTATGAAGGAAATGAAAGAGCCAAGCTATCCGAGATGCAAACTACTAAAGGAACTTATGAGAATTTGAGAATGGAAGAAGGTGAAGGTGTTGCAAGCTATTTCAGAAGGTTGACAATGTTATGAATGAGATCTGAGATCTTGGTGGTGTTTTGGCTGAGAAGGATGTGATACAAAAGATCATGAGAACCTTACCATAAAGTTATAGTGACAAGATATTAGCTATTGAGGAAATCTATGATCCAACAAAATTCACTAGAGAACAGTTGTTTGGCACCTTGATTGCATTTGAGATGAGGAAGTTTGGTAGAGATAGAGAAAAATCAGAAATGACCTTTAAGGCATCAAAAGCAACAAATGAAGATTCACATGATGAGAGCCTGGATTAAATGGAAGCAAACTTTGTAAGAAAACTAAAAAGAGGAATTGACAAGTATAAACGTATGTTACCTCTTAAATATTTTAAATGCAGAAAGATTGGCCATTATGCATCTAAACGTCTGGAAAGAGGATCAAAACAAAATTTAAAGAAAGTAAAGAAAAAATCAATAAGAAAGCCTATTATGTTAGAGATGCTGTTGGTATTTTTGATGACGAGTGAGATTATGAAGATGGTGATTATTTCTTCATGTGGTAGAGAAAGATGGACCAAAATCTAATAACTCTAATATTGTTGAGACTATTGCTTCAACATTGCATGTTAGGAGAGATAGAAATGAATGGTTGATTGATAGTGGATGTTCAAATCATATGACTCGTGACAAATGTAAATTTGTAAAGGATGAAAAGTATGATGGTGGTTCTGTTAGATTTAGAGATGATCAGACTGTTCAAATTGTTGGAATTAGTTTTATCTTTTGATGGAAAGCATAACATTGACAATGTTTACTATGCAAAAGGATTGCATCATAATATTTTGAGTGTTGGACAGATGTGCGAAAATGGCTACAATGTTGTCTTTCAGGATTGTGGCTAT
This sequence comes from Cryptomeria japonica, assembly GCF_030272615.1. Lineage (NCBI taxonomy): Eukaryota > Viridiplantae > Streptophyta > Pinopsida > Cupressales > Cupressaceae > Cryptomeria > Cryptomeria japonica. The sequence goes on along the minus strand of NC_081414.1, from coordinate 351,594,920 downwards.
GAGATCTGAAAGAGATTCAGAACTGCTATTGTTGTGGGAAAAAAAACTAGTGGAAAGATGTATCAATTGGAAGTTGCTACAAGACATTGCTTGTTATCACAGATCAATGAGAGTTGGCTTTGGCACCGGAGGATGTGTCATATCAATTTTGACAATTTCGTGAAGATCAGTATGATAAAAGCTATGAGAGATTTGCCAAGATTGACTAAACTGGATAACAGTATTTGTAGAGAATGTCAAGTACGAAAGCAGACAAAAGGAACATTCAGAGGAAAGGAACAATTGTCTATTGGATTACTAGATATGATAAACACATACCTATGTGTTTTGACCAGAATAAGGAGTCTACAAGGTGAGAGGTATTTCATGCTCTTAATTGATGATCATTCTAGAATGACTTGGGTTGCATTTCTAAGAGAAAAATAAAAAACATTAGAAAAATACAAGACATTTAAAGCTAGAGTTGAGAATGAAGCAGATAGAAGAATTAAATGTCTTAGATTTGATAGAGGAGAATTTATTTCTGATGAACTAGATACTTTTTGTGAGAAATATGGAATTAAAAGTCAATTATCAACTCATAGGACACCTCAAAAGAATGGCGTAGTTGAATGGATGATCATGACTATTCAGGAAGTGGCAATAACTATGATCAAGGAAGCAAACCTATTGGAAAGTTATTGGAGAGAAGCTATACACAATGCTTTGTATACCCTTAACACAGTATTATTTAGAAAGAAATTTGGGAAGACATCAGATAAACTATGGTATGGGAGGATCCCATCTATAAAATATTTTAAAGCTTTTGGAAGTAATTGCTATATCCAGAGAGATGAAGGAAACCTTGGAAAGTTTGATAGAAGAGCAAATGAAGGCATATTTCTTGGTTATTCTACAAAGAGAAAAGCATACAGATGTTACAACAAGAGTTTGAACAAAATTATTGAATGTGCAAATGTGAAGGTTGATGAGAACATTTCAAAAGAAGCTATTATTCAAGAAGGGTATGAATTTGATGAAGGAGAAGATAAGAACAAAGATGAAGAGAAGTGGAAAGAAACTTAGGTTGCTTGATAACTATATCAAAAAGCCCTTAGAGGTATGTGTCAAAAAATCATTTTGTGAATCAAATCATAGGAGAAAACAAAGGAGTCATTTCAAGAAGAAAAGTTGTTGAAGAACAAGTTCTTTTGTGTTTAATTTTTGAGACTGAACCTAAGACAGTTGAAGAATCCTACAAATATATGAATTGGATGAAAGCTATGAAGGAAGAGCTAGATCAAATTGAGAAAAATCAGACTTGGGAATTGGTATCTAAGCCGACATATAAGAATATTATTGGAACAATGGGTATTTTGGAATAAGCTGGATGAAGATGCTTAGGTTGTAAGAAATAAAGAAAGGTTGGTATGCAAAGGTTACACACACGTTGAAGGCATTATTTTTGAAGAAACCTATTCTCCTGTTGCTAGAATGGAGGCTATTAGGATGTTTTTGGCTTTTGCGGCATATAAAAACGTCAAGGTCTATCAAATGGATATAGATTCAACATTTTCGAATGGAGAATTCAAGGAAGAGGTCTACGTTGAACAATTAGAAGGATTCAAGTTATTAGATGATCCGAATATTGTTTGCAAAATAAAAAAGACACTGTATGGATTGAATCAAACACCTAGAGCTTGGCATGGAAGATACGTATCTATTGAATCAAGGATTTCTAAAAGGGTTCGCGAACAACAATCTCTACTTCAAAGCTGAATCAAGTAAGATCTTAATTATTGTTGTTTTTGTGGATGACATAATCTTTTGTGGCAATGATGATATGTGCAAAGAATTTGCTAGTGAAATGTACAAGGAATTTGAAATGTCTATGATTGGTGAGTTGAATTTGTTTCTTGGATTGCTAGTAAATCAGAACAGTAAAGGCATTTTCATTTCTCAGTCAAAATATGTTAAAGAACTATTAAAGAAGTTTGGATTGGAAAATTCCAAACCAGTATGTACTCCCATGACTATCGGATGCAAGTTGACTAATGACGATAAATATGATAAGATTGATGCAAGCAAATACATATCAATGATTGGAAGATTGTTATATTTGACTGCTACTAGACCAGATATCATGTATGTTGTTTGTCTTGCAGCTAGATTTCAGCAAGAGCCAAAAGAGTCACATTTTGTTGCGGTAAAAAGGATATTCAGATACTTGAAAGGAACTTAGAAGATTTTGGACTATGGCACCCCAAAGGATCATACTTTACTTTGAAAGCTTATACTGATGCATATTGGGTAGGAAGTGTTGATGAAAGAAAAAGTACAAGTGGTGGAGTTCTTTTCCTTGGCTCCTGATTAGTAGCATGGCTAAGTAAGAACTAGGATTCTTTATCTTTGTAGCTGCTTCATGTTGTACTCAAGTGCTTTGGATGAAATAAAATTTACAGGATATTGGTATATCATCATGTGTGATAATACAAGTACAATCAATATCTCAAAGAACACAGTTTTGTATTCCAAAATAAAGCATATTTCTATTCGATATCATTTCTTGAGAGAAAAAGTAGTGGATAATGAAGTGAAACTTGAATATGTTCCTACCAAAGAACAAGTTGCAAATATTTTCACAAAAGCATTGTGCAAGGATACTTTCGAGTATCTTTGGTAGTTGTTAGGAGTTATTCCCCTTCCTAGTTTGAACTAAGTGAATTTGACATTGCACTAGTCCAAGATAATTCATGCACATTTTTGTCCGAGCTAACGTTTGGGGCTTCCTCTTAGGGGGAGTTGAGTGGTTTCTAAGCTATGTTTCTCTCTACCTTTGTCCTTAATGTCAAAGGGGGAGAAGTTCGAGAAGCTTTTGCTTGAAAAGTTTGGAGCTATATAGTATTTCTTTCTAAGGGGAAGAAGTGTTTGAGAAGTATTTTGAACATGTTGTTGGAGAAATTGTTTGTCATTGATGAATATTGCCATCAATGACAAAGGGGGATATTGTTAGAGTTACTTGTCTATGTTGTCATTTATGTCAACCTTGTGGTCCAAATTGATGCGGAAGATATGTATGTATGTTGTGTTGTAGACAATGGAAGATAGGTATGTATGATGCAGATGGCACAAATTGTTGCATCTCTGATATGCCTATTGCTCTGGAATTATGTATTAGCAGTATGAGAGTTTTGGTGCTCCAGAAGTTTGTGCAACAATTAGAATATTCAAGGTTTATAGAGGTTCGGATTGCTCTGTAATTCATGTTTTTTGGTTGGGTGTTTGGGATTATAATATTCATACATATGTCTATGTTATTCTGTCCCGGCACATGTTGTTGTGCTCTGAAAATGTATTTTTTGTCATGATGTTTCTCGGTCTGAATTGTCCCCAAATGTTCTATCTTTTAGTTTGGTTAATGTGGCATTTAATAACGTATTGTTGCATTGTGATGTGGTCCACTTTTCATTCCTTTCCACAATATGAATGCTTAGTGGAGATCTATTTTTTGAATTATGATTATATAAAGATCACTTGTAATGAAAAATTATGAAGAAGGATTAGCAGAAGGAAGTTGATGGTAAAAGGAAGATCTATCTTTGGCAATGTGAAGTGGTTGATCAGTGTGATTGTTTGTTGGTGCTATTTGGTACCTGTGGCAGTGAGTCTAAGGTTTCTTCTGACATTGTAGAAGAGTGGAAGTTGTATGTCTTGTGGTGGATTCTTTCTTTCTTCCTCTGGGTAGTGAGCCCTCCTTTTTTGGGGGGTTTTAGCCAGGTAGTGAGCCTACCTATAGTGATCATTTTTGGTAGTGAGCCATCTTGTAAAACTCACCTTAACCACTGTCACCCTAACAGGTGTTTTTATATTGAGAACTAACATTCTTTGTGTTTTTTCCCTTCTTGGGTTTTCCATGTCATATTTGGTGTCTCTTGTGTGTATTCTTTTCATGATATCATTTGTTCATGGTTATGCAATCTAAAATCTATAATTTCTAGATCTATTTTGTGAAATATTAAATAAGTTTTAATTGATAACTGATTCACCCCCCTCTCAGTTATCCGAAACATTCAACAACATCTTATTCCTTCATTCTTTCTCCACTCCAGGGGGCATTTTTAACTCTCTATTTTGGGGGATTCTTTTTTTTTTTTTTTTTGGGGGGGGGGGGGGGTGGTCTCTATTTACATGGATACCTAACATGGCCTCATTTATTAGGACCCATCTTTTCACCCAATTAAGCTATGCTTAAGGAGGGTGTTAGTGTAGGTTTTTTTTTTACTTATGTTTGGTGGTATTTATTTTTCCTACTCATGTAGTGCGCAAGAAGTTGAGTCTACCTTTTGGCCAAAAAGTGGAAGTGTTTTCTTTGATTTTCAAATTTTTCCACATTTGACCTAAAGATTTGAAGCACTTAGAGATTGAATCTTAAAAAGTTAGTAATATGAAATGTAGCACATGGAGTCTAGTTTCCAAATATGTAATTTATTTTAATACCTAGCTAATAGAAATTGACATTCAAAAGGGATTTCTAAAAACCACTATTTAAAAATGTCTATTTTAGGACCAAACCATGCACGTGTATGACCACCACATTTTGACACAAATAAAAGTTTTTTTTCAAACCCTTTTGGGAAAAGATTTGTAACACATTGAAATGGATGAGGATATTTTTTGTAATTTTTTTTATTAATTTTCTATTGGCCATATTTGTTGTTTTAAAAACCCCTCATGTACGACCACCATAATTTGACCTAAAATTATCATTTTTTGAAGATTTTTATTTGAATATTGAAAATAATTCTCTATAGATTGATGTCATATAATTTATTTTTCAAAAAATGTAAAAACAAAAAAGTTATTAAAAAAATAAAAAAACTTAATATTTCAAGTTTATGGACCAAATCCAATACAAATTAATTAAAAAATAGAAAAACCAATCAAATCTTAATTTTTTTTATATATTTGGAATCTACACAACATAATCTCTAGTGGGTTTTAAATTCGTTTGGTAATTTTGTAAAAATGGGCATCAAACATATGCTAGAAGTCAGTATTTTGTTACTTACATAGTCCAACTTTATACTTGTAGGTCCAAGGCTTAGATTTGAGATTCTAGGCCTTACTCGACTCAAATCTTGAGGCACATGGTGAGGTATTTTTCAAATTTTTAAATAACGGGGATCCGTTATATAAATAGGAACTTGTTTAAATAACGGGGCTCCATTATGTTTTTTGCTATGAAAATACTTTCACAAAATGGGGCCCCATTTTGTAAAATGAAGTTCCGTTATGAAAAAAAAAAATTCCCCATTTCAACTTGAGCCCCAAAGAATAGCGGGGCCCTGTTTAGAAAATAATGGGGCCTCGTTCCTAGCGGCAATGTTCCCAATGTGTGCACTTCCCTCTGATTGGGACCCAACTTCTTTCACCCACCCGATTATTAAGAGTGGTTAATATAATAACACATGGTGAAATACTTCAGCTATATTTATAACTCTCTCCCTGAAATGGGTATTTGAGTTAGACACACCTCACATAACCAATATTTTGTCATCTCCTAAGTGTTTATGGGGTAGTTCTCCTTTCTTGACTTCATGTAAGGAGGTTATGCCACATTTTTTGGCATTTTACCAAGTAGGTAAAACCTCCCACTTTTTGTGGGGAGTACGAGTTAATCCACCCCTTAGATGTATATGTTATTATTTTTCTATGTAATTAGCACTCTACTCTCACCTTCACTAGTTCAGTGATAGCTTGGTGAGAGCATTAAATGTCTTCTCAAAATTGTCTTTTGTTGTTTCTATTTTTGTCTCATTTTAGATTTCTCTTGATTCAGTTGTTTTTATCTTCAACCAACTATTGCTTGGATTCGCATATGATCTACATCCGACATTAGATGCAGTATCTAACAAGAGTGCTTAACATATATTTTTACTTGGCATTGCCATTGTTCCACAAAAATTCATGATTCTAATGGTTGTTGGAGTGTTACCTTCCTACAAATATTTTGGAAGTAATTCTTTTGCATTTAATCATGTCAAATAGAATCAGCCCAACTTACCATTTTGAATTAGAAGTTTATTTTTGCATGTTCTATCTATCCCACACATTCAACTTTTCAACTTTTGAAGAAGCTCTATTTTTTAATACAAAAAGATCAATCTCTTTGCATGCTATATTTTTGAAGTAAGATCATGAAGGACGACATTAATGAAGATACAATATTCCCTTTGGATTATTTTCATAACTTTTTAGGTGATCTTATTTCATTTTTCTTTCCTTCTTTCTCTATTTGATATTATATGTTAGCATTTTAAATTTCCTAGTGTTAGCATAGTACAAGCTGATAATACACCTCCATCATTCTATGTTTCTCTTCATCTATTTCATGGGTCGGTGTATGAACTAAAGTTGTCACCACTTGTGAACACCATGAAGAAAAAAATTAGAATAAAGATGTACCATTTAAATTTACGTTGGATGATGTGAGGTAAAATAATAAATATAAAATAAATATATCGTATTTGCTCATACCTTTGTCAAAGGCATTGAAGACAAAAGTATTGCAAAAATACTCACCTCTATTGCACTATGAATATGAAGATGGGTCTAAATTGACATCATTAACTAAAAATAGAACAACGTTATTCAACCAAAATCTACCTAACATTATTTATAAACATAATTATTAAAAATAATAAAACTTACCTTATTGAAAGTTGACATACATCCATTACCATCAATGAGTGATAATATTGAAACATGTCCCATATTCACCTATTCATCAATAACTGTCAATTTAAAGATTACAATTGATATATGGAAAAAATTACATGTAGTATATTTAATATTTTGTTACAAATCACATACGTGTGGACTCAACATGGCTACATAGCTAGAAGTTGAAGGGTTGAAAAATACAAGATGAATACTTTGATTCTAGAATTATGTTACATACAATTATTTTGATTACTTTTTATTTATGATAGATTAACATAGTTAATCTCAAACTTTAAAAGAAAATATAATGAATTATAGAGTCTTATTTAAATTACCTATCGATTAATTTTATTGAGTGTTGTGAAAATTTATAGTGTACATTCAAGCAAAGAAAAAATGATAAATAGATAACACACAAATTTACGTCCAAAACCTAGTAAAATTATACCAAAAAACTATGGGTGAAGATCTCAAGTCTATTTTTATTTCTTAACAAAAAATTGTTGTTACAACAATTTTCAAAATATATAGAAATAAGACTTCATATAGCACATGACATTCGAGTTACAAATCCCATTCGAAGAAAACTTTCTAAAATAGAAAGTGTGATTGTGCAACTACATGTCAAGCACATGTCAAATTTCTATAAATAGTAAGTACAAAAATAAATTCCTCTAAACTAGCCTAATAGCCTCGTTGAAACACCTTTGACATGAAGGGGGAGGGTATGCGCAATGAATTGGGGAACCAAAAGGGGATCTTAAGTGGCCATTTCTTTTTAAATAAAAAAAGACTAATCTTGGATGAGAAACTAAAGATATTTATGCTAAAAATTTGAAGATGCAATAAGTGGTTCAAATAGGAGAGATTAAATCTACTTTCTAAACTACTTTTTTTGTTTGGAAAACTATGGAGATTAAGGGGTTCAATAGGGGGGCCACACAAAGTGCCATTTTTTATCAAGAAAACATAACATAGCATTTAGTGTGCCCCCCCTAAAATGTTTATTTTTTTAGTATTTCAAAAATCACTTCACCGAGAAATTATCTAATACCATGTAATATATGAATAATTTTTCTACTAATTTTTAAATAAATATATGATTTTTTACTAGTTTTTAAAATGGAAACATCTTGAAAAACAAAAGATTGTGCATGTGCCCTCCTAACTTTTGAAAAATTAAAATTTTTTTTAATGTGTTAAATAAAGTATTTTCTAGAAATGTAATTTGTTTCAAATTTTGATGAACACGTAAAAAATAAGACAAAAAATACCATACATAAGTTTTTTATAAAAATTGATGACACTGGCAAAAGAAATTGATGATCGAAATCTTAACATAATTGAAACATAAAAAAATTACATGATTAGAAAGCTAAGAGATAGCTCAGTGGTACTATGCCATTTTTTGGCAAGTGGCATTGAACAATGTGTAAACTTGATGGAGAAAATGCTCAAGATTGTGTTTTTTTAATAATTTGAAAAACAGATATTTGGGCACTAAAATTTCAGTCCAAGGTAAAAAATAATGTTAGTGTGCTATAACATGCTAGTATTATAATGCACGTGGGCTAAAGTCTACCTTGAGCATTACCATAAAATGAGTACATTATAACACTAGCATGTTATTACATGCTTGCATTTTTGTAAATAAAAAATGGTCTCTCTCTCTCTCTCCCTCCTACTCTCTCTCCTCTTTTTCTTTCTCTTCTATCTTCCTCTCCCTTGTAGAGAGAGAGGGAGAGGGTGGAGAAGGAGACATATCTTTAGGGATAGAGAGAGTAGTAGAGAGATATAAATAGGTAAGGAAGAAGGGACAAAAGGAGGGAGAAGTGGGTAGAGAGATATAGGTAGGGCTGGAAGGGATAGAGGGAGAGGTAGATAAAGATAGAAAGATAGGGGAGATAGAGAGAAGTAGAGAAGAGAGGGAGGAAAAAATAGATATTTAGAGAGAGATGTCTAAAGAAATATAGAGAGAGAGGGAGAGGTGAAAAATAGAGTAGAGAAGGAAGGAGGGAGGGAGACATGGAGAGAATGAAGGAGGAATAAGTAAGTAGATGTTAGCATCAGCCAATAAGGAAGACTGAGAGGGGGGGGGGTGAATAATTCTTCACTGAAATAACAAACAAAATACAAATCTGATAAACTGCAGTAATAATACAGATAAGCAAATTAACAACACAACACACAATACCAAGATTTTGACGTGGAAAACCGAGTTAAGGGAAAAACCACGGTGGGAACCTACCCACAATAAGATGACACTCTGCAATAGTATGTGAAAATGTTACAATGGGGAATGCACATGAATTTAGGCACACTGTCTAGAGGTCACTACTCAAATATAATGGCTCGGAAGGCTACAACCCTCAGGGAAGTCTCACTAACTTAAAATAAGATTCAGACTACAATCTGGAACAAGTGAATTGAAAGAGTAGCATCTTCAAATGCCTAATTACAGTTCTAGTTAAGCACAAATGTCTGCCCTGCAACACCAATCTCACCTCAAGCTCAACACCAAAGGATAAATCACTTCTTCGCACACAAACTTCTCTTTGATAACGCAGACACAACATCAACACCTAAATTACATGACTATATCACTTATATATACAATTCATCAACCTTTTCAACAAGGTCGGCTAAACCCTCAACCCTCAATTAAAAAATTACATCACACGATGCAAAGATCAACCACCAGACCAATATAATGGTTTACATGACATAACATGGTCCTAAATCAAATTCCCAAATGCACAACACCACCCAAAATCTCGCCAAGATCAACCGCAAGATGCTACACCACCAGGAAAACTGCATAACATGAAAATCATCACTGATTGATAGAAACCACAAAAAAATCACACAACGATCAATGCGGATTGCCAAAACAAATAGGACATAACTAAGAAACACCAGCAAGCACATTAGAATCATCAAGAACAGTTGAACCAACACCACTTTTCAAATCTTCATCAGTCAACATCTGAAAGCTCAAGAGCACAACCAATCAACAACTATCACAAAGAAAGATAACTTGCGGAGCACCAAATCACGATCCATCTAAAATGAAGATACACAAGATTATCCCAAGAAATTTCCCAAAAACTCAGCACAAGATCTGATCACACCAGAATATACCAAACTCTGCAAAACAGTGATCAACAAATCGGATTATAAGATCTTTCCAATCTGCAATCTCCAAAACAAATCATAGGAAGATGTTGACATCAATGAAAACAACATGTCCTAGCAGTAGCAATGACCAACAATATCCAACACTAGAGACACAGAGAAGGGAGATATAGAGAAGTAGAGAGAGAAGGATAGAGGGAGGGAGAGGGAGAGAGGAGGGAGAGAGGAGAGAGATGAAGGGAGAGATAGAGAGACCATTTTACATTCACAAAAATATGAGCATGTTATAAAATGCTCACATTAATTTTATTTTTGGGTATTTCCAACTCTTAGGGTTGGATTTTCCTTGGGTGTCCAACCAAAAAGGTTGTACTTATAATTCGATGCCCATAGACGCATTTTTAATAAATTTGTTAAAAATAACATAATCTCATGTGTGTTATCCATCAAGTTTACATGTCCTTCAATGTCAAGTAAAAAAATGACATAATAATGTTGAGCTCTCTCTTAGCTTTCAAAACAGTATTTTGTCTACATTTTAATTATGTTAAGGTTTTGATCTCGAATTTATTTTTATAGTGTCTACATTTTTTGTCAAAAACTTGCATATGTTATTTTTTACTTCATTTTTTACTCATTCATCAAATTTTAAAACAAATACATTTTTTTAAATACTCTATTTTATACACATTTAAAAAAATGATTTCAATTGGTTTCCTAAAAAATTAAGGGGGGCACACACTTAATTTTGTATTTTTTTAGGATGTGTCCACTTTGAAAATTCAACAAAAATATATATTCATAAAAAAATTAACAAAACAAATGGGAACAAACTACATGGTTTAGCTAGTTTTCACCAAAATAATTTTTAAAATAATAAAAAATATGACATTTTAGTAAGGCCACACAAGACACTGTTA